>NW_028277034.1:29252500-29565000 GCF_059951505.1 Python bivittatus
GGAATTACAACAGTTTGCCTATGTGCCTCCCACTTGTTAAGGGACCAAAAGTAATGGGACAATTGGCTTCTCAGCTGTTCCATGGCCAGGTGTGTGATATTCCCTCAGTACCCCAGTTACAATGTGCAGATAAAAGGCCCAGAGTTCATTTCAAGTGTGCTCTTTGCATTTGGAATCTGTTGCTGTCAACTCTCAAGATGAGATCCAAAGAGCTGTCACTATCAGTGAAGCAAGCCATCATTAGGCTGAAGAAACAAAACAAACCCATCAGAGAGATAGCAAGAACATTAGGCGTGGCCAAAACAACTGTTTGGAACATTCTCAAAAAGAAGGAACGGACCAGTGACCTCAGCAACACCAAAAGACCCGGGAGACAATGGAAAACAACTGTGGCAGATGACCGAAGAATCCTTTCCCTGGTGAAGAAAACACCCTTCACAACAGTTGGCCAGATCAAGAACACTCTCCAGGAGGTAGGTGTATGTGTGTCAAAGTCAACAATCAAAAGAAGACTTCACCAGAGTGAATACAGAGGGTTCACCACAAGATGTAAACCATTGGTGAGCCTCAAAAACAGGAAGGCCAGATTAGAGTTTGCCAAATGACATCTTAAAAAGCCTTCACAGTTCTGGAACAACATCCTATGGACAGATAAGACCAAGATCAACTTGTACCAGAGTGATGGGAAGAGAAGAGTATGGAGTAGGAAAGGAACTGCTCATGATCCTAAGCATACCACCTCATCAGTGAAGCATGGTGGTGGTAGTGTCATGGCGTGGGCATGTATGGCTGCCAATGGAACTGATCTCTTGTATTTATTGATGATGTGACTGCTGACAAAAGCAGCAGGATGAATTCTGCAGTGTTTCGGGCAATATTATCTGCTCACATTCAGCCAAATGCTGCAGAACACATTGGACAGCGCTTCACAGTACAGATGGACAATGACCCAAAGCATACTGCAAAAGCAACCAAACAGTTTTTGAAGGGACAGAAGTGGAATGTTATGCAATGGCCAAGTCAGTAACCTGACCTGAATCCCATTGAGCATGCATTTCACTTGCTGAAGACAAAACTGGAGGGAAAATGCCCCAAGAACAAGCAGGAACTGAGGACAGTTGCAGTAGAGGCCTGGCAGAGCATCACCAGGGATGGAACCCAGCGTCTGGTGATGTCTATGTGTTCCAGGCTTCAGGCTGTGATTGACTGCAATGGATCTGCAACCAAGTATTAAAAAGGGAAAGTTTGATTTATGATTATTATTCTGTCCCATTACTTTTGTTCCCTTAACAAGTGGGAGGCACATATGCAAACTGTTGTAATTCCTACACCGTTCACCTGAGTTGGATGTACATACCCTCAAATTAAAGCTGACAGTCTGCAGTTAAGGCACATTGTGTTTGTTTCATTCCAAATCCATTGTGGTGGTGTATAGAGCCAAAGATGTTAGAATTGTGTCGATGTCCCAATATTTCTGGACCTGACTGTATAATTATGCAAAGAGGGTTTCCTTATCCAAAAATTATCTCAGTTATTTTGCTCCTTTGCCTTAATATGTACTTGTCAGGTTCAGCCCAAAGAACTCCAAGAGACCATTCAAATACAGTTCTGTTGTGTTTATTAGCTTCAACCTCAAGACAGAAATCTCCCCAGACTGAACCCTATTTCCCAAGCCAGCCAGCCACAACACTGTGAATTCCTTAGGGAGGTGCCAGCCTCAACTTCTTGAACTTCCCACACGCCTGTTGGGGGCTAAGAACACGCTTATCTCCCTGAGCCTGGCCTTCATAAGTCAATTCCATCACAGTACTCTTGTTCAAGAAGAGCTTTTAAGAAAGAAGAGAATGGTGACTCTTCCGCCGGTTCAGTACTAATCATCTTCAACTGTAAAAGGAATATAGAACAATTCTTTGGGGAATCAAGAACACATTAATTAGAAAACATTCTATTCCTAAATACAAGCATGGCAATAGCTAAATTGAGCTTTCAGAAATAATTATAATTTATGATTAATTTCTTTTACTATTCAGATTTCTGTGGGATTTTTTGCTTATTGCCAGTTGCAATATCATTCTTCAACAACTATTAAAGCCTAAATTTTGTAATGAAACTCCTTGTATGCCACACAGATGTGGCTTATGCATTATTTTCAAATTACAAGATTATCACCAGTATACTTTTTTTAATTAAACATTGTATGATGTTAGTTCTGCTCTCTTTCTTTAGAGCCATTAGCATACAAATATAATCACTGGTTAAATCTGCAAGTCTTAGAAGGTAGGGGACCAGAGATTATATTTCAAAAATAATAAATTTGACTAATGCTTTTTTTAACAAATCAACATTTCTTATGAAATAATTGAAATTGTTAATATAAGTGATGAGGACTGAGATAAAATATCAGCATTATTTATATAACCACTTTCTATTGCATAAACAACAAGGTTTCAGCAACATATGAATGCCTAAAGCACATTTCAGTGGGAAAGAATTAAAAATGCATTGCCTCTTTTAGGAATATCTCTATAACTGGCCCATTTGCATCTTGAGAAATTCTATAGATCAGGTGTGGTTAAATTGTTTTTGTTCCTGACTTCTATATGCCTGGGAGCTTATGGAGCCACAACAACCCCTCTTTTGTCCCTTTTCTCAATGAAGGAGACAGGGAACTCTTAGTCTTGTTCTGCCTTTTCTACTGATCAAACAAAAGATACTAGAATCAGGAGTGGGTTTTTCTGTTGATTCGTTTATGGAATTTCCAGAAATTCCAGTAAGTCTAAAGAATTACAATGTATACAGGCAGTTCAAGGTAATCAAGCAACTACATATATGGCATGCTTAATCAGTCAATAACAACCATAACCCCATACATTAAGTCCATTGTTTGTTTTCATGACAAAAGTGTTCTGTGGAGTATGCAGCAGGAATCATTACCCCTTGCATCATCCTACACAAAGCAGTTTATTCATCATGTGTTTTCCAGAAAGAAAATGTATGGCAGCAGATGTAGCAAGAATTACTGTTCATGAACTTCCATAATTTCTAGGAAAGTATGAGGTAGTCAACATTACATTACAAATAGATTGGAAGACAGGAAAAACATTGAGAAGGGAGGTGGGATAGATCAGTTTGACATGGCTTAAACAAAATGGGAATTGAAAGCCAACACTTACTTCTGGTTACTTACTTCTGGTTGGATCAGCCTGATTTTCCCTTCATTGTGGTCCTGCTAGAGTAAAACTCTCCCATCTGTCTTTCTTCCTTTGGTATTAAAAGACCATTTCATCAGCTGAAACTACCATATTTCCTTAGAGTAAAGAAACAAGAGAAGCCTAATTATTCTGTCATTGGCAGAGTTCTCCTTTGCTCTGCTGTCCCAAGGCAACTTCAGTTAAAAGGTTCAGGTAGAAGATAATGGGAAAGGACTTAGCCACAGCAAGTCAGAGCACATAATACTTGACTAGATACTGAAATATAAAGCAAACTCTTATGTAGAATTGCTTCTGTGGTTTGTACGAAAGTGGCATGGCTATAACTGTGAAAGTACTTTGCGGGCCACATATTTAACCATATTATTGGTCATATAATGGCAGAAACTCAACTTAGGAGCAGTGATCATGGAGCACCAAGCATCTAATTTTGACTAATGAGCTGGAGCTACTCAGCTCTCTGAAATGTTAATCGTCATGGTCAAAAGACATTATGGAAAGCCATCTGTCATTCTGCCAGATGATTTGCAGGAAATTTTGTCCTTTTTTTCCCCCCAGTGCAAGACATTTCTGCTGCTGCAATAGGATTAAATTAAATGCAGGATTAGATATAGGAGGGCAAGGCATTTATATTTTTATTTAACTAGTCTTTGAAGAAAACTAATGTTGTTTTGTTTCTCTTAAAAGCAGTTCCAAAAATCAGTGTTATTAGGACAAGCTTGAAAAAAGTCACAGTTCTTGTTCTTCTAAGAACTGTAATACTAAAGAAAAAATGCATTCACTCTCTATTTACCTATATTATCTTATTAAGTATTGTATATATTCACATTTTTAAATTATGCAATTTTTATGGCAAGATGCCTGGCAATATTATATATTATATATTTATTTATTATTTATTAATATAATTTCTATAAAACCTAAATCTAATTAATCTAAATACCATACAAGAATCTCAAGCAGCAATCTTGAAACACAGTCAATCACTTTAATGTAAAACTAATGAAAATAAATAAAAAGATCCCTAACCCTAACCCCATCTTTCCCCACTATGTCTCAAGAGCATCTAAGGCCCATTTAAAAAGGAAAGGTTTAAGAAGTTTCCTGAAAGCCAGGATGAAGGGAACAAATATATCTCCACAGGAGTGTGTTCATAGAGTTGGGGCCACAAGTGATGTCCTCTTTCATGGGGAGAGGGGGTGACACCCTAATTAGACTTGCACTTAATGACCTAACAGGATGGCCAGGCTCATTTTGCATAAGGCAGTCCCTAAGGTCATATATTTTATGTAACTGGTTTTTGTTTCTAGAAATCTTTGTATCACTTTCCATTAAGCCATTGTTTAAAATCATCAGATTCTAATGTTTCAAAAATCACTGTGCCTTATTGATTTTAACCAGTTCCAGTTATTTATTAATAGCTTAAGGTAGGATTACCAGATCTCGGTTGCAAAAATCTAGATGTCCACTAGACAGCAGCAGAATGTTCTGCATCTCTGTATACCCATACTTGGTACCCATATTATAAGGAGAAAATACTGACTGATCAATAAAATGAAAGAAACACTTGTATACTCTATGAGAATGCATCTGAGAGTCTAATGTTCAGTGCAGCAGAAATGTTGGAGGCCTTCCACCTCTAGGTGGAAGGTACGGTGGAGGAAAGTTTCACTCCCTATGCTTCTCCACCAACTGTGTTCTAACTAAATACAGCCCAAAAACAGATGGAGATGTCAGGGAGGCTAGAGTTCCACAGAATTCTAAGTCTTTTTGTTTCTAAACAGTTCCATAAATAGGCTTTGAACTTTTATATTACTTGAAGCTGTAATAGTTAAGTTCTTCTCAATGGAGGATAATGAAAACAGAAGACAGAAATATTGTGTGTTCTCCCCCTTCCCCACCCCCATGGGTCAGCGAAACTTTGGATGTGGCATACTGTCCCATCACCACCACCACCAGTAGCATCAAAGGATTGCTCTGTAACACATTAATTGAGATGTTAATACAGAAATCAGGTGTATGATTTAAAGAGAGTTTGTATTTAACTTTCTGGAATACTAATTTTGAAAATGCCAACATATGGAGTTTGTTTATGCTATGACTATGAATGTTTTTAATTGTTACTATTGCTTGGGAATTTATGTTCCAATTACAATACCAGTAAATAAAGAACAAAAACTCTTAATTAATTCCACTATAGCTATTTTGATCTTATTATGAAAGATAATTGTATCCCACCATTTTGCTCAAATAATAATTAAAAAAAAAAGAAATGGAAGGCAGTTAGCAAAATACTATATGTATAATAATAAGTCAAACAAAATATAAACTATGGAAGCTTTTTTATAAATAAAAAGCATAGATGAAAAGCACAGTATGTTAAAAAGCCATCATTATAACTCATTCATTCACCAATTCAGGAAAACACACATACACACACACACACACACACACACACATCCCTAACCAAAATGAATTTAAGCAAACAATGGGAATAAAAAGAAGAGAGTAGTCAAAAGTAAAATGAAAAAGAATTCCACAATTGCCATGTGCCCACAGAATAAATATTTGTTTTTATACTGCTCATATTTTTACAGACCCTATTGGAACATCTTATGAAATTAAATACAGAGGTATTCATGACCATTAAGAGTCTGTGTGAGATGGGCAGCTATATAAATACAATGAATGAATGAATGAATGAATGAATGAATGAATGAATGAATGAATGAATGAATGAATCTGTTTACACAGGGTACTGTGAAACTATGGAATGTTACCAGATATGCAAAGACCACTAATTTAGGGGTTTAGACAGAATTCATGGAGGACTGGGCTATTAATGGTTACTGGTCTTGAAGGATGCACACTGTCTCCTAAATCATAAGGCAGCATACCTTAAATACCAGCTGTTGAGGAAAAACAGTGGCAGAGATTATTACCCTCTTGTCCATGATTGTGAATTTCCTATATGCTAGATTGGATGGGTTCTTGGCTTGATCCAAGACGGTTCTTCTTATGATAACATTTAGCACAACAAATATGATTTTTCTGACACCATTTCAAGAGGCAGAGGTAAAATTAGAGGTCCATCAGCATTCAGTTCCATACAAGAGACTAATGGAACATTTCCATATCATGTATTTTCTCCTTGTTGAAAAGGATAGATGGCCCCACTTCTGTGGTGACAGTTTGCAGCATTCTATCATACCAAACTTAAAGCAAAGACATGCCATTGTGTTAAAGGGTATGGGTTAGTGTTACCTGTAGGAAGCTCTTATCTCAAGTTCTATTGGGAGTTTCTCCACTATTAACTCTTTTCAAAATTCCTTGTTATTTAGGTGATTTTGCTACCCCCCAATTCAACTAAAATATTTAGGCTGTCCCAAAAATCTGTCCACAAAAGAACTCCCTGTAACTTCTATATATGAATCTATTCAAGTTCATATACTGTATATCCTGAGTATAATATATTGAAAATAATCTTGAAAGTAATAATGATAGTCTTGAGAATAAACTTACAGAGGACATCTCTTATACTTAAGTCCCTTGTCCTTAAATTAATGTGACCAAAGTCCATTTCATTCTTATTAACAAAGATGAAGATGACCCTTAAATCCCAGATTCCCATTTCAGACTTCCAGGAAATTATGATTTAAGACACTAAATTTAATTCAGCATGTCAAATAGAAAAGTGAGTATCCAAGATCATAACTCACAAATCAGCCCACTGTGATTTAAAGTATACCAGAATGTGTGTTAGAGTTAAACCAGATTGTGTTTTTTATTGGTAAAAGTATTACTTCTCCCACTCAAAACCACAGCATGAGGAATAGTTGGAGAACCCCTTCTATAGCTCCTAATTCCTCCTAGGTTACCTCACAAGTATTGTGTTCTTTGTTCCTTGAACCAAGTTATGCAGAGCAATTTAATAATATTGCAAATTAACTCACACATACATGTCATGCCAACTGAGGAATATAGTATTCATGGACTATATTCAGCAAATTTGTTAATCTTTAAACAACCATTAGAGATCATGCTTTTGATCCAAAACAATCTATCACAGCTACTCTCCCCTCTCACTCAGTGATATATTTACCCTGTGTAGGTATTCAGTGCCATAAATGTATCGGGCTGAATAACGTCACTGATCCACCTGCAGTCAGAGACCCAACTTAGCAGTTTTTTTCAGTTGTGAATGTAAGTATATTTTGCCAAATGTGCTTACAGCTTCATGTTAATCAAGACCAAAAAGAGACATATATATTTAGAGGAGATGGGGAAAAGTTTTGTACCAAAAATGTTGCACAAGGAAGGGGTGCATGTTTGTGTGTGTGTGTGTGTGTGTGTGCACGCATAACGTTGTAACAAGAAGAGTAATAAAATGGAGTAATACATTAAAAATTACAATACTGACAGTGATTGGAATTTCATCTATATGCACATTGTTTACATACCCAGTGTTTAATTGTGTCAAGTACACAAATGCCACCATAGGATTTATACTGTGCATCTTCCATTTTCTACACCTGCATTTAAATATCACGTCACAGAGAGAAGCACACTTAAATATTGATTAAAATTATCACTTTAGTTACATTAATGTTCCAACTACTACTGTAATTTGTGGATAATCTTATAAAGTTAACCATATTTTACATAGAACTGTCTCAAAGGTATTACAATGAAACTCTTTTATGTGTACTAGAGTGGGGTGGTTACTTAATAATCTGGAAAGAATAATATTAATTCTTCAGATTTTATGGAAGATTTTTTAAAAGTTCCTTGAGAAGCAGCGCTCAGCTGAAGCAATGTCATTTGCTTTTAGAAGTGATACATTTTTCTTTGGATATATAAATGTGTAAAATTTCAGACAGTCAATGAGAAGGAAACATCAAAAAGCTCCTCAGTGAGAGAAAATTACATGAAAGTTCACAGCAATTTCCAAATAAATTTCTGGAAAGGAGAAGGGCTTTGTGACTTAGAGTTGTCAATTTGCCATTTCTACTCTATTGTTCATCTATGACACTTTTCTTAGAAGTACTATTTTCTTTTTTTCTTTTCCTTCCCTTAAAGGTTCCAGAAAAAATCAGGAAAGAAGAAAGATGAGCTTTTAGATATTGTCTTTATTTTCAAATCTGTTCTTCTTACATACTAGGAGATTGATACCCCATAGAATTGGGCCATTTTCCTTGTACCTATTGGCCATAAAGAATAGTGCATATGTGGGCTACCATTTTCTGCATGTATAATATATATATATAAAAAAGAACAGATGAATCATAGAAATTCATCAGAATAAAATAGGATATTACTTAAAGAAGGGGAACATATTGGTAAGGTCCTTGTTTAAAATGGACCAGAAATCTAAAAATGAAAATTGAATAAATTCAGGTTATTGAATATAGCTGCATATATTATTTCATATAATATATTATATAAAGCAAGTTTAACTCCCTTTCAGATGAAGGATACATACAAGGATACATACAAGGTAGATTACAAGACTCTAAACATATGAAAACTCAGTTACAAACTCAGCTTTTAAATCACAAAATGATTAGCCAAACGAAACAAAAAATAGGAACGTGTGTGTGTGTGTGTGTGTGTGTGTGTGAAATGCAAATGTCACATGGTCACAAATCCCAGTTATAATACAACCTCCTATGAGAGATGGAACAGGTAGCTCTTCACAAGTTTCCTAAATCTCAAGAGGGCTGAACCTGACTGAATGTCTGCCTGAAAGGAATTGTTCCAAAGAGTGGAGATACTCCTGAAAATGGCCACTTCAGCGATCCCATCAGATGACAATCCCACAGGGATAAGACCTGCAGGGAGTTGACCATATTTGATCTGGTGGGATTGCAAATGAATACAGGAGAAGGAGGCCCCTCAGATAACAAGAAGCCACGCAGGGCCTTAAAGATGACAACTAGTACTTGAATTGCAGCCCTGAGCCAAATGGCAACTAGTTCAGCTGGCAAAGCAGAGGGTCGCTCAAGCACTGTGGATGTTTTAATTTAGCCGATTGGCCAAGAACTTGATCACCCTCTGGAATAAAGGAGTGTCCAGGGTGTTGGATCGGATTGCCCCTGAACAGCCTCTCCTTGCTTGCCCCTTGAGGGCTCAAGCTCCAGAATGTCTCTGGAGGAAGACCCATCTTGAATCTGAGAGGATACAATCAGTGATGGTAGGAGAGGAAAATGTCAGCCCTACTAATTATGGAGGAGGAAAATATCAGTTCCACTAATTAGACCAGGTCAGAAAATAGCGCTACATAGTGGCAAAGTGAGCAGCAATATTTTGTTGTCCTTATACCATCACCTACATGTCTGTATTTATAAATGTCCTTATATTGTCACAGTGGCTGCCTTTCAGGAAAGGATGTTCACCAAGACCATCTGAAAGGCTGCTGTGAAAAGTTTTGGTGAACAAAATTTCTCAGGTTTGAGAGGAGCTGGACACAGCTAGACAGTGCTAAAAGAAGATGACTAGGCCTCATCTAGTGAACTGATCTCGGACCATTTGAGAATAGGTCCCTCTGCAGTGTCAGTTCTATCAGTTCTTAGTTGGATTCCTGTCCCTCATGGCTAGTTAAGGTCACTCATGAGATGGCAGGAAGTCGGATCCATGCAGTAATCAATTCTTCTTTGAGCAAGGGGGTTTCTATCACTTCCCATCCACTCAAGAAACCTTTAGTTTGGACGATTTGAGACCCATATCTGACCCTTTTTTAGGAAAGCTTATGGAGAAGTGGTGGCCCTAGAGGAAGCAGATTATTTGGAATGTTGGCAATCAGGGTTCAGACTGTGATACAGATGAAAACTGCATTAGTCATGCTTCTTGAGGCCCTTTGGAAAGATCTGGGAGTGCAACCCTGCTGGTCTTCCTTGATTTCTTGGAGACATTTAATATAATTGACCATAGTATCCTTCTGGTCTGCATCCAAGCATTTGGAGGTGGGGATGGGGCTGTTCTGCAGTGGTTCTCCTCCATCTTGAATGGTTGGTTTCAATCAGTGATGGTAGGAGAGGAAAATGTCAGCCCTACTAATTATGGAGGAGGAAAATATCAGTTCCACTAATTAGACCAGGCCAGAAAATTATCTCCAATCTTTATTGAATTGGCTATAATAACAAAAACTGATTGTGCTGTACCTCCTCACACCTATCCCCCTTCTTATATCCCAGCCAATCAGGGAGGCATATGCCTGAGCTGATTCTGAATATAAACTTGTTTCTCATATCCTAAAAATATTTCAGCCTCCTTTGCCTAGGTAATGATTCTTGTATATTCCTGTCTAGGTCATTTCTTTACTCTCTATAGAGAGCTCTGCCTGGAGTTATCTACTCTGTAGATTGCCTCAGGGATGCCTCCTCTCTTCACTCCTTTTTAAAATGAAAACATTAAACAACTGGGGGAGGTAATCCATTGGCACATTATATGATCATTATGTGCCTCTGCTTGACTAAGAGTAGGGACAGTGGCTGCAATTCTAGTGGAATCTCCAGTAACAGGACTTCTGGGACTTGATGCTTTTAGTTGTTATGTCCCTATTGGGCTAGTCTTCTGATGAGGAAGAAGGGGAGGAAGAAGCCTGCCCCAAACAGACTTGGTGCACTATCTGGGGATCTTTCTGGACTCACAACTCCTGCTCAAAGAGCAGGTGGGAGTCGTGGCCAGGAGGGCCTTTGCACAGCTTCATGTTGTGCACCAGTTGTACCCTTTCCTGGATTGGGAGGGTCTACTCTCAGTCATTCATGCCCTAATCACCTCCTGGATGGACTACTGTAGCATGCTGTACATGGGGCTGCCCTTGAAGAATATCCAGAAGTTTCCGTTGGTGCAAAATGCAGCAGCCCAGACAGTTATCTATGCCGCAAGAACAGCATGTGTTACAATTTGCTTCTGAGTCCAATTCAAGGTGCTGATGATGACTTTTAAAGCCCTACATAGTATGGGCCCAGGTTATTTGAGGCGCTGCCTCATCCCAATTACATCCACCCATCCCATCAGGTCAAGCAGTAATATCCTCAAAGGTATTGTGAAAGAACTTTTTTCTAAAGATCACTTTATTTCAGCTAGCTGTGAAAAAGCCTGAATTTTCTTACCTTTGGCCTGTAACAGATTTATAGCTTCTCAATTTACTTCCTGGCAGCCAAATATGCTGGCATATAAAACTTGGCCTGTTTGGATAAAAGTGGCATATAAATTGTAGTAGTAAATATATATACTACTATTTCAGGGAATTCTGGTTCTGATGTAAGAGGCAATCAGTTTAACGAGGAATCTGTGTCATGAATTTATTTATTTACTATCTTACTATGTGATGTTAAATCTCTGTCTCTGTATAAATGAATTGGGCACTTAAAGTTCAGTCTTTATCAATTTTTCAAACTGGGCATTATTATCCTCAAGCTGGGCATGAGGATAATTTTATCTTGTAATCTAATGGTTTCATGAACTCTCTGTAGTCTCTTCTTTATCACATTTCTGGCAAGGAAAACAAACTTTTTACAGTGGACCATCACAAAACATTTGCCCCTTCCTTCCTTCTTCCTTTTTTTAAACAATGGATTTGTAAACTGTATCATCAAAATCTGAACAGCTCTGCTGTTTAACTCTTGAACTCCTGAATGTTTCCCATGTAAACATTTTAAAGCAAAAAACCTGAATTTATATTCTATTTTTCTTTAATAAAGTTTTTTAAAGAATGATTTATGTCCCAAAACAAGGACTAAGGGCTAGATCTTCCTGCCATGTACCTCTAAGCTACATGGCCAAGTGATTGCTGTATAGAATTTTTTTTTTTCCATTTTTACTTTTTTTTAATTACCAGAAAGTTAGAACAGGTTGAAAGAGCTCTATCCCTCCACACACAGGTATCAAGGGAGTTTAGCAGATGAGATGTCTCCTGGAAATTAGATAAAGCAGCAGTAACTATCCAGCACCTACTCCAAGAGAGAATGCAAGGTTTAGGTTTATAGATCTACTGGGTTTCTGGAAGAAGAGATTTTAAACCTATAGCCTTTCTTGCTGCGGACTCAGCCATACTACTAACTTCTGTTTACAGTACTTCAATTCATGTGTTAACACTGAAGTCTTAAATATACTTAGTAAGAATTAAATTCAACTGAATATAATGGAACTAATTTCTATATATGTATAGAACTGCAAGTGAATTAAAAATCCTCCTGAGGCTTAGTTTTACTATTTTTAAAGGATTCTTCATATATATGTTCGCAATAACACCCTTAGGAAGAGTACCCCTATGTAAGTGTGAGGGGCGGATCTATACCATCCCATATTTTTTAATGTTATTCTAAGATTGTATGGAATACTTCTTCTGCATAAAAGTATTTGCATTTATCTTATTTACAAGCTGACCAATTATTGTGCATGAGTGTCTCTCCAAAAGTCTGCACACTCTTTGCTACCCACACTTCAATTCAATCCTAGCAGAAGTCATCATAAAATAACTTCTCAGAATAGGAAGAAAATGATGGTCAGAGAAGCTGCAGAATAATGGAAAGATGCTAAACAACAAAAATATAAATTCTAAAATAGACCAAGAGAATAAGACCACGGGGACTAGAAGGAAAACAGAAGTTGCATTCTCACAGGAAGAAAAATTTGGGGAAATTAAAAGGCAGATTTTGGCAGATTTTTAATTTTAAAATCTGACAAACCAAAGTGCCTTGTTAATAATGGCAGTGGAAACTATAGTTGGTCAAAAAACTTTTAACTGGCAAATCCACAGACAGATGGATTGGGGTTCGGGGTAGGAAAGGGTTTTTCTTCCCTTGAATAGGGTCTGTTTCCCTGCCTACGGGTGAGAGCTGGGTGGAGGGGGACTGATTGATCACCCTCAGAATTATTTGATGCTGGTTCTGAGAGCTCCTGCCAATCAAATGAGAGTGGGTTGGTGGGGGGAGGATGAGAATATAGGGTGGAGTGGGCTGTTCCTCTGGAGGTGCTGAGGTGCTAAATTGTGATGGAATGGAATTATGAAGGGCAGGCACAGGGAAAAAAACATTTCTTTCATCTCCTGAGGCGCGAGGGAGAGATAGGAGGATGTGACTGGCACCTCCCTGAGGAATTCACAACGTTGTGGCTGGCATTACTTGGGAGCTGGGGTTTCAGTCTGGGAAGATCCTTGCTAGAAGTTGTAGCTAATAAACATTGCTGGACTGAATTTACATGGTCTCTTGGAGTTCCTTGGGCTAGGCCTGACATAAATGGAAGCAGAAGCACCCCAGGTTGACGGCCCAGAAGGAGGCTGTAACTGGAGATGTATGTATGGGGGGGGAGTGGGCTACAGGCTTGGGTATCAATCAATTTAGTCAGGAAGAAGGGGAGGTCTTGGAGGAGTGGGGGCAGGGTGTATCATCTCGGTAGTGATGGGTATAGGAAAATTTGGCGGGAGATGAAAAGCAGGCCACACATGGGGAATGAGCCAGAGGTATATTGTTGCTGTGGCACGTTCCAGCTCCTCAAGCTCACTCCTGGGCCCCAGCTGGCAGACTTTCAAGCCCTGGGCTGTCGGCTGCTGCTACTGAATGCCAGGTTGGTTTGTAATAAGGCCACTCTCATCCAGGATTTGATCATGGAGAAGAAAGCTGACCTGGCATGTATTACAGAGACCTGGCTGAGAGAGGAGGGGGGAGTTCCCCTTTCCGAGATGTACACAGCTGGTTTCCAGGTGTGGCAGCAGCCAAGACCCCAGGGTAGGGGCAGTGAGGTGGTGGTGTTATCCAAGATACTTGGGAGGCATTCAGGAGTGCTGCTCTTTAGAATGCCGGGTGCGAGACCCTATTTGTTAAATTGGGCTCTAAGAGGGATCACCTGGGACTGTTGCTACTGTACCAGCCTCCCTGCTATGTAGCAACCTCCCTGCCAGAGCTCCTTGACTCCGTAGCTGGGTTGGCAGTGGAGTTCTCCAGGTTTATGGTCTTGGGAGATTTCAGCCTAACTTCCTTGGGGGCAGGAGTGGACGTAGTCCAGGAGTTTATGGCCACTATGACAGCCATGGGCTTGTCCCAAGTCATCCAGGGCCCAACGCATAATAGTGGTCATTCGCCTGACCTGGTTTTAATGTCAGAGCAGTGGCAGAGTGTTCTGAAATTGGTGGAGGTTTTGGTTTCTCCCCTGTCATGATGAGATCACTTCCTGGTGAGCCTCCAGTTCTCTGGACCACCATCCTCCACAAGGAGGTAGGGCCTATTAGATTGTCCTGCCCCAGGTGACTGATGGAGCTAACTGGGTTTCAGAGAGAGCTTGGGGTTGTTCTGGGTAGTCTGCTGCATGGTCCAACCGAAGCCTTGGTGGCCACATGGAATGAGAAAGCGGCCATGGCTTTGGATCAGATCACGCCTAAGCCTCTCCATGCCCATGCCTCCTGTAGCTTCCCATGCTATACAGAATAGCTGAGGAAGCTTAAGAGGACTAAGAGACACCTAGACACCCACTGGCGGATGACAGGGAGCAAAGATGATTGAACATGAGCTGGAGCCATGATTAGAGCCTACCTCATAGCGGTAAGGGTGGCGAAACATAATTATTTCTCTGTCCTTATTGCATCTGCAGATAGCCGCCCAGCGGCCCTGTTTCAGGTGACCCAAATCCTCCTTGGAGGGAGTAATTTGGGGGTCTACCTTCAGGACCATTGTGAGGAATATGCTGAGCATCTGGCAGGTAAAGTTGCTCGCATCTGCTCTACATTGAATTCCAGCCTTGATGCAAGGCCAGTGGAGGCTATGGGGACTAAGTCTTGCATGGTTATCTGGGAGGAGTTCAAGCCCATTGAACCTGAGGAAGTGGACAGGGTTCTTGTAGCAGTTAGTTCGGCCACTTCTGTGTTAGAAGGCTGCCCGGGAGAGGACATGTAATTAGGTCTGGGGGTGGTTAATTCCTCTTTGAGGAAAGGGGTGGTCCCACCAGCCCTTAAGAAGGTGGTGGTATACCCCCTCCTCAAGGGGCCATTGCTCAACCCAACTAATCTGGATAGTTTTCATCCAGTCTCCAACCTCACCTTTTAGGGAAGGTTGTTGAGAAAGTGGTCGCACAGCAGCTTCAAAGGGCTCTGGATGAAGTGGATTATCTAGACCCCTTTCAGTCAGGATTCAGGCTGGGATTTGGGACTGAGACAGCATTGATTGCACTCTTGGATGACCTCTGATGGGAACGGGATGGGGGCAGTGCTTCCATCCTTGCTCTTCTTGACCTTTCGGTGGCCTTCAATACAATTGATCATGGTATCCTTCTGGACTGGCTTAGGAATTGGGGGTGGGAAGCATTGTGTTGTGCTGGTTCTCCTTCCTCCTCAGTTCC
The DNA here is from genome assembly GCF_059951505.1 of Python bivittatus. NCBI lineage: Eukaryota > Metazoa > Chordata > Lepidosauria > Squamata > Pythonidae > Python > Python bivittatus. Next base: position 29,268,043 of record NW_028277034.1, read on the forward strand.
AGTCAGTGTCGGTAGGAGGGGAGAGGTCCAGTCCATGGTGCCTACTGTATGGGATGTCACAGGGCTTGGTTCTCTACCCCTCTTATTTAACATCTACATGAGGCTGCTGCGTGAGGTGATCCAACAGTTCGGGGTGAGGTATCACCAGTATGCTGATGATACCCAGCTTTATAGCTCTTCCCCAGGCTGTTTGAGTGATGCTGTGGATGTTCTATCTCAGTGCCTGGAGGCTATAGGGGCCTGGATGGGGCGCTATGGGCTCTAGCTCAACCCAAGCAAGACTGAGTGGCTTGGGTGTTTCGGTCTCCCAGTACCAAGGTTTTTCTACCAGGTCTGTCTGGGGTGGCACTGCCCCAGATGGACCCGGTGCACAATCTGGGGGTCCTCTTGGACTCACAGCTCCTGCTGGAAGAGCAGATGGTAGCCATGGATAAGAGGGCCTTTGCACACCTTCGGATTGTGTGCCAGTTGCACCCATTCCTGGACCAGGAGGTTCTACTCACTATCACTCACACCATCGTGACCTCCTGTTTGGACTATTGCAACATGTTTTACATGGGGCTGCCCTTGAAGGACATTTGGAAACTTTAGCTGGTACAGAATGCAGCTGCCCAGGTTGTAAATAGTGTCAGCCACTTTTTCAGGAGCTGCATTGGTTGGGATTGGGTTAATTTAGGGACCCACTTTTCCCAGTTGTTTCTACCCATCCAAAATGGTCTGGCAGGATGGGCCTGCTCCGGGTCCTATCGCCAGAGTGCAATTCAAGGTGCTGGTTGTCACCTTTAAAGCCCTTCATTGCTTGGGATTGGGTTACCTTAGGGACTGTCTTTTCCCAGTTGTTTCTACCCATCCAATACAGTCTGGCAGGATGGGCATGCTCCAGGTCCTGTCAGCCAAGGAATGTCAGCTGGTGGGGACCAGGAGACAAACCTTTTCTGCTGTGGCACCTGCCCTCTAGAACCCTCCTGAGATTAGGATGGCCCTGACCCTTTTGGCTTTTTGGAAGGCCTTGAAGACCTGGCTTTATGCCCAGGCCTGGGGCCCTAAGTGTGCAAAGGGCCCCGTTTCATGGTTGTGCTGACACCGATGTTTTTTTAAAATATCTTGGCTGTATTTATATTTAATTTTCTGTATTGTTTTAGGTGTTTGATTGTTTTTATTATTGTTAGCCTGGTCTGAGATGGGCAGCTATATAAAATGAATGAATGAATGAATGAATGAATGAATGAATGAATGAATGAATGAATGAATGATTCAGATTGTAGTTCTGTTCACACTTCCTTGAATTTCAAATATATCTAAATATTACTTTTATGCAGTTTTGAGGCCACCCTAACCCTCAAAACTCTGGAATAGCTAATTCAGTCTACTGATAGTTATGTCAATTGTCAATTTCTGTCTTGCATTTGAAGTGAATCTCCACGAATACCTGGAGTTGTGAAATGAAGTGATTAGGGTTGGCACAGCATCACTGGAAGACTCCTTGGGTGACTGTAAAAAAAGTATTAGTGTAATGGTAGGTACAGTACTGCACTTTTTTTAAATTAAACCATTTGTGATAACAATTGGTCTGACAACTGAATGGTTTACTACAAAAAGAGGGAATGTAGTATTGCCACAGAAGTATTTTTTAAGATAAATTATAAGTTAAAATTACAGTAATTTTTAAAGGTGACAGCATATTTGGAATGGAAATGATAATAAAGTGGAAAATGTTGGTTTTAGGAGAAATGCAGGACAAACTATCCTGACACAAAACAGTAGCAACTGCAACAAATCAATTGTGTGTAATATTATTATCAAGCAGACAATGGACAACGAAAGTGCTTCCCCCCTTTATTCTTGGCATATTCACTGATATTTGCTAGAGTGTGACATCTATTTCCTGAGCACATGTGCTACAGCACTGTATTATTGATGATTTTTGGCTGCATATTTCTGCTCTGCTGCTAAGAGACAAAGCCAAGAGATAGTACATTTTCCCCACATTCTTGGAATCACATATTACGTTGCTGGAAAGGTTGACACAAACAAACAAACCTTAGTCTACTTCTCCTTGCCTGACTTTTCAAAGTTATATCTAGTATTGATATAATAGTGTACAAAAAAGCCTCATTAAGCAACAAGATTTTCTTCTCTTTCACCCCCACACACAGCGAAACAAACAATAAGTAGTCAATGAATTAAACTGAAAGGAAGAAAAAATTGTTTCACAGTGGTGGGCTTCACTTGTGGCTCATCAGATGTTGCTGAACTACAACTCCCAGGATTTCCCATCATTGGCTCTGCTAGCTGGAGTTCAGTAACATCTGGAGGATTCCTCATTTTTGCAGTAATGTGATGATGTTATATAATCTATTTTGTATACATAGAAATTAATAAAGATTGGCTGATGTTTATACAACTAACATCATGTCTAGCTAGACATCTAGTTGTGGTCTAACTTGATTTCCTATTGGGTATTAGGCAACAAAGAAGCAAAAAACACTATTGTCATTTAGCCTTGAGCTTCTAAAACATGCTCCTTCATTTGTACATCTTGCCACTAGAAGCAATAAATGACTGGAGAAAAGCTAGGCAGTGTATCATGTTATAGCCTGAGATGAATAAAATTCACCTATAAAACATATTTAGATTATATAAGAATATAACCAGTTTCTTTTTGTCAATCAAGTTGTCTTCTTCTTCTTCTTCTTCTTCTTCTTCTTCTTCTTCTTCTTCTTCTTCTTCTTCTTCTTCTTCTTCTTCTTCTTCTTCTTCTTCTTCTTCTTCTCCTCTTCCTCCTCCTCTTCCTCTTCCTCTTCCTCTTCGTCTTCTTTCCTCCTCCTCCTCCTCCATCATGACACTAATTACAAATAAACTGAATAGAATCAGTTTAGTAATACTAAAATGGTGTATTTCGTACCTCATTAACAATGATATACTCTGACATTTAGTCAGCACAAATTTTCAATGATTCCTTTCTTCTAAATGGAAACAACCATATGCACTGGGTTCACATTCCTACTCAGTGCTATGTTATTTTTCAGCCTGTCAACTCTTTACCAACCTCTTAAACTAAGTATGTTATTGAGATACAGGCTTCAGGGCTGATGGATGGGAATTATGAGAAGGACACAAATCTCCCAACCATGAAAATAGACTGGGGTCAATTCATTCAGCAATGTAGTTCACTGTAATGAACACTGAGTTTGTCATTCTATTTCTGCTTCAATACTTTAAGCAAACTGACTTAATTTGATTGCCCAGACTAATATGCAGATAAGAACATAGTAATTCCTTTTTCTACAGTTCTATGGATTTTGTAAAGCAGTTGGAATCAAAGAATTAGAAAGCAGCATTCAAAAAGCTGAGACAATTCCCTTAATCAAAATTGGAATCCAGTTTAAAGTATTCTTAATGGGTGTTATCCAGGCTCTGCTTGAATACATTCAGAATAAGGGATTTCACTATATGTGTTAGAAATTGATTATGCAATTAAAGTTGTCTTTCTGTTAGGGGTAAAGGATAATTAAAAAAAAAAAAAAAGTTCTCCCCAATGTATACACAAAAGTTACTCCAACATGAATCACTTCTCCTATTTTTCCCACACTAATCATTTTTAAAGACTCAGAAAAAACTTGCCTAATTGGTACCCCAAGGCAAGAGTTCCAACATACCCTTTCTCCTCTTGATTTAGATCAGCTTAGGACACAGAAAAAACCTTACCAGTGGTATTTTTCCACTCCTTGACTGGATAATTTCCTGTGTTAAACTGAAAAAATGTGGATCCACTTATAATATTCCAGCTCATTAAGCTGATTATCAATTGTATTCACCTGAGTAATTATTTAATTTAAAATATCTTCCTCGCTATTGCATATTACTGTTTCCAAGGAAAAGGTGGGCCTTTCCAAGAACCGTAAAAAGGTAGCCAATCATTGCAGAGCCCACAAAAATATGAACCAATCTATTTTGTATCTGAACTTAACTTCTATATAAAGTTATCTTTTTATCATTGCAATGTTCCACTTTCACTGTAATTTGGAACCTGACAATTTTCCGTTTAATAAATATTTATTTTCTTTCTCAGGGTTGAACTCTGTTCTTCTTCCATGATAAATAATTTTCTCTTTCTGTTCATCTGAAATCTGCATTCCTGTAATTTAAATCCATTATTTTGGGTCCAACATGATTCCACAGGGAATAAGTTATGGCCTTCTCTTTGTTTACAGCCTTTGACTACTTATAGAGTGCTATCATATCCTCACCCATAATCTGTTTTTAAAAATAAAATTATTTAGAATCTTTAGCCTGTCTTCATGATATAAATTTGACTTGGTTACCAATTCCTTAATAATTTTGGTTGCCCTTTTCAGAAACCCTTTTAGTTTCACTAAATCCTATTTAATGTGATCACCAGAATTGGAATATTGCTGAAGAAATATTTCATGAAACTGGAAGCCAGATTTTTACAAAAGAGAGGGAAATGTCATACGTCGAACAGGTTCTACATTGCAAATATTATCTTTCAATGTATGGAGAATAGGCAATAGGGATGATGATGGGTTCTAAACACATGGGGACTGGAATAACTGATCAGGAATTATCTTGCTAACAAAATCAAGAAGCAAAATCCTATCTTAAATGTTACCATCACTGAATCTTCAGCATCATGAATGACATGCTACTTTGCCATTAGGAAAACACTGTTTTGAAATAATATTCAGAACAAATTAATTATATAAGTCTATAATGAGAAAATGTTCTTCTGCATATCGCTCCATTTTTAATCATCCTTTTTATATATTCACAAAAAGTCATATTTTTATTATCCCATAAGTTATTTATACCCTACATCTGAACGTTTTACAAGCAGTTGACCAAACTCAATTACTTTAACTAGGACTTATATGCCAATTAAGTAATTATGAGTTGGGCAATCATCCATCTTAACCCCAAAATATATATTTCAATAGTAAAAGAATTTTTGGAGCTAGATTAGAAAAATTAGAATAAACAGCTGCTTTTATTCACTCTTGCTGTAATTAATGAAGTCTAGACTTTGGAGAATATTGAAAAATATTCTAATAGCAACCTATTAATGTATTAAAAGGCAGAGTTTTGATAGGCTCAAATACCCTCAAAGCTCACCAATTCTAGATTTAGTGGTAAAAAAAGGAAAAGATGTTTTAAAGAAAGCTATCCTACAATTTTTAGCAATATTTTAGAATCTTCCTGAACAATTAATTCTGTTTTTGGATCATAACATTTTACATTTTTAATTATGCTATCCAGGTTGCAAAGTAATCCATGGAATATCCCATGTATTTCTGCATATGCCAAATTTCTTGATTTCCTTTTTCCACTGCAGATTTTCAGATTACATTAGAAGCAATTCTGGAAGACAACTGATATATTTAAAATTTTGTGCTGTTCGTGGTTAGAGCAGTGTAGCTACCCTTATTTCTCTAAATTGCACGGGCTACAGATGTATTAATCCTTGACCATCAGTCATACTATGTGTAATTTATGGGAGTAATAGTTTTAATGTGAGGAAGTCACTCACTCACCAAGCTACAAGCAACACTGATTCAAATTTCTGATCAACCATAATGCTCACTTGATGACTTTGGGCCAGTCATCCTTTCTCTAATGTTAATCTATTTCATGGGATTGGCATATGGATAAAACATGGAAGAAAATTATGGTACTTCTGAAGGAAAAGTTGAATAAAACTTTTGAAGAAAGTTGAGGAAAAGGCATATGTAGTTTTATTAGATATATTGAATGCCAGCCAAACCATTTAAAAGCACTCCTCAGATGCCTATCCCAACCACCTGCTTTTTAGATGTATTTGCTGTGGATAATGGGAGATGTTGTCCAACCTATTTGGAGGGCACCAAAGCTGCTTTGGTACTTTGCATGAAGCTTGTCAGTCTATTAATGTGATTTCGGTCCTCCATTTATTTTCATTTCTGATGATTTTGAGGATATTGATCAGTGAATCATGTCCTCTGTTTACTGGTCTACATAATGACTCTAAGGAATGCATAAAGATATATTTTAAAACTTTTTTTCTCTTTCTCTTTCTCTTTCTCTTTCTCTTTCTTTCTTTTTTTTCTTTTTTGGCTTCCACTTTGATAAATAAGGAGAAAACACCAGATATTTGTTACCTTTTTAATCTCTTTACTTCAGAAAGTCTCATGTTGTGATTTCAGAGATTCCTCATATTTCAGCTGCAGAAGGGGATGCTTGTAGGTCTATAGATATTTACCTATAGCTACCAGTGAATAGGGAGCCAGATATGCAAATAAAACTTTCTTTTATGCAAAAAAATACTTTCTCAGCCACTTGGTTCATTTGAGGCCAGGAACACCCTATGAGGCATTTTAAAATGTCTCACAGGATGGAGCTATTCTTATGCAGAATATATGGAAAGTACATCTTTTATTTGTTTCCAGCTTCTAAAATTCTCAGATTCCTTCAGAGTCATCTGTGCTAGTGAGGAAGAGGGTAAATCTGATGGTTACTTCATTCTCTGCCAAATACTCACACAGCAGTTAAGAAAGCTATATTGAAACAGATAACAGATCTTCAATATCATTTAAAAACATTCAATGCAGTTTTTTTAATGTGTTATTTTATATAATGCTATATTCCAGAAATGACTCCCAGAGAAATTATAAATCATAAAAAATAAAAACAGCAAAACAGTAAAACAGTTACTTTCCCACAACTCCAAAAATCTGTATTTCAAATTACAGACTGCAGAACATAGTTCCTTCACCAGTCATATTTACATGAGTGCTAAAAGCTTTCTTAAAGGCCAAAGAAAATAACAAAATTTTGAAAGTGACCAATGCAATGAACACAGGATGTTCTTATGATTTGTGTCAAACTGTCTCCCAACTTAGTGTCTAAGCTTATTTGAATTTATATATATATATATATAAAAATAGTAGTACCTCTGCTGACCATGAAAAAAAAAAGAATAAAAATCTATAGTGAATAAAATTATTGCAAGATTAAAATTTCAAGCATTCTTCTGCAGGAAAGTTGGTTATTAAAAAAAAGAGGAATTTACATCAGTTGTCACTGATATTGGAACATATCTTTATCAAATTACACTGTTAAATAGCAGGATGAAAAACATTTATAAATTAACATGGAGTGCTTTCATGAACAAAATAGAAGTGCAATTTAGTTCTTCCAAAGCTTTCTGATTAAAAAAGCAAATTAATGTCTGCAAATTGCTCTGGAACTGACAGACCTTCAAGCACCATGTGATAATCCATGGGGTCTAAGTTTGGCTTCAAGCAGAACAGTTCTGGAGCAGGAGGCAGAAGGAATTTATTCTAGAAATAATCAGCACTACTGGTTAGGCTTCCATTTACCCAAAATTCTGCTCCATGCCACACAGTAGTCTTCCATGACCTTTGAAATCTTTATGACAACGTAGCCCAGTTGAAAGCAAATCTGGTAAGATGTTTGCCAGTTTGACTGAAGCTAGAGGAGGAAACCTCCTGCTACACAACGAGCAAGTACATTCATTAATAAAGGCTTTAGACTTCTTGACAATTTAATATGGAAGCGAACTGTTTTACCAGCCCAAATGTGTGATCAATCAGAATGTCAAGAAGGAGCAAAAATCACCTAACAAGTGATCCCAAAAGGAAATTAAATACCAATCAAGCTTTACTCCTTGAGCTACCGCAGTTTTTGATGCTTTAGAGAAAGCAGGGATGGATTCCAAAGATTTGTAGAGGGATTCAGCTATTAGTATAATAATCAGACATACATACACAGATCTATGACAGTTTTATCATAAATTCTGCTGGTCTGTTTTAGGATAATATATCCAAAACACATTCCTCTTAACAAAAAAAACCCCAAATCACTTCAGTATAATTCATGTAATCATTATGTATTTAGACAGTTGTGAATGCTGTTACAGACAGGTACAAAGGATTACTGTGTCCTCTGTAAAACACAGGATTTCAATTTCTTTATATATGCTTAGAGCTGTTTAAACAGAGATCACTGGTGTAAATTCTGAAGAGTCCACTCTAAAGCCTACTTCTTACTGAGGTAGTAAACTACAGCCTCTGTTTTAACACTTCAGTCTGCAGCTGGGGCTTCTACAGTACTGAAATGTATGATTTATGAACAAATCCAACCATAGAAAATCCACCATGTCAAAAAAAAGTCATAATTAAAATGACTGGAGGAAAAAAGTACTAAAAATACCAAGTGAGGAATGTTTATATTAGATAACCCCACCATGTGCCAGTTGTGCCCCTTCTGGAGTTTATATACTTGCCAACTGAATGAACTCTATGGATATACTATGCATTGTGCTCCTCCGCTAAGAAGAAGGGGGGGGGGTGTGGAAGTGAATGAATCCTGTGTATTATTTTATTGTTATACCAATATACATATTGGTATATGTGTACTATTTTATTGTTAGGCATCAAATGTGCAGCTACTGGTTAAGTGACTATCATGAATTGTGGCAAATTGATGGAGCTAGCCTATATGACCAGGTCTATACACAGAACACTTGCATAAGAGAAGGGAAGTTTGTGTGAACATCTGTCCCATACCCTGATATTTTTGTTTCTTTCTGCCAGTGATATTTTCTTGAATGGAGAGACATCTGAGTGCTTACAGCCTGAAATATACCACTTTTTGTACTATGGACTCTTTCTTTCTTTCTTTCTTTGAGGATAAAAGGACCAGTGTGTTAATCTGAGCAAAAAGCTTCCCAGAAGATCTCTTTCTAAGCTTTCTATTTTTTTTTCCTGAGAGATTGTATAATTCAATCAAGCATTCTTGAACAATAAGAAGGAGTCAGTAAGTCTGCTTCCTCAAGTGACCAACTTGGCTCTGCTAACCATCCTCTAATAGAAAGAGAGTTCTGCTGGCTGTAAGGGGGAAAATGCATTGCTATAGTGAAACACCAGATTTAAAATGAATTGCACCTTGTCCTTTTAAAAGTAAGGTATACTTATTTACAGTCTTAACTCAATAAATGTTTCTATACCTTGATAACCAGAGACCACTTTCAACTAAGAATCCTGCTGCTCCATTACTAGAATATACAGCGTAATTACTAGTAGCCATTAACTGCAGGATCCGCAGAAGGCTGGGTAGATTAGACTGACAAAAGCAGCATAATGACAAAAGCTCTGCACCCTTTCTATGTGTATCACAACATCATACACATGTATGAAAGGAGAGGGGCTTGCGGTGGGACACTGAATGCTACTTTCGCCAGAATGATGGTAATCACTGGTCATTAGTAATACAGTCCTTAAATCTGTCTAATCTGTTTTCAAGCTTTCAGAGTTGGTCACCTCCACTACATTTTGTGCAAGTGAATTCTACAGTGAACTATTAACTATAATTAAATATGCTTGTTCCATGCTGGATATCTTGGATCAGATAGTGGGATGTCTGCTCTGAGCTCAGAAAGCTTCAGCTCAGGATCTTGAAGGTCTCACTTCTGATTATGAGACATCTTAGGGACATCTGGCTAAACAGCATTCATTCATCCATCAGCACCACTGAACCTTCAAGCTTTGATCAATGAACTTTGACGTCCACCCTCGATTGACAATCCATTACAAATGGATGGTTAATTTAGCCTATAATAATGTTATCTAAAATGCTTAATGAACAGCTGACCAGAGTTCTCAGGAGTTCTCTAGGAAGTAAGGGATATGGTCAGGAATCAGCCTTTTCAAATAAGAGGCAAAGGACAAAACATGCTAGAAAATGCTTTCCTCCCAACTGTGATGGAATATTGTGAGAAGGACCATTACTGGAAAGATTCCTTAGTCCAAGAGTGGAAGGAAGCATGAGAAAGAGACTCAGAGTAACTCTGCTTTAATTATGCAAGGTATAGAATGATCTGGAGAATGGCTATGGCAGGCTTTTGAGATTCTGTTAGATTGCCTTACTAACAATAAATATTATTCCAGAATTCCAAGTGGTTCTGGATTCCTGAGTTTGCCAACCTCAGAGGATGTGACACCAATACAGGGACACTCAGGAACTTATTTTATGGCACTTGCAGAATAGCCGGAATATTTGGCTGCATTCAATGAGTAGCGACCAGATTGCAAATATCTATGAGTAACACTGGTGTCTTCAGTGCAATGGTGGAGTTTTCCCCATGTGTAGTAGGTCTGATATGTAGGTTGTTGTTGAACCCTCAGTTATCACCCTTCCAGCAAATATTTTCTCAGGGAAATGCTATCATGACCTATTTCAAGCAAGCCACATAGCCCTGAGCACTAACCAGGACATACCCTATGAATTTATCTGCCTGCCTAATTGAAATAGTGGATAATTCTGATATAAAACTATCAGTGAAACAGATCAATAACCTTGGCCAGAGAATATACTGCTTTGGGAAGTATACTCACATACTAATAATTTGGTTTACAATGAAAAGTAAAATTGTGCACCATTTATACAGTATTCGAAGAGTAATACATTCAAGTTCATGGTAAATAGGAAGCAATTAACTTTCCAATGCTTCCTACCCTACTTATTTCTCTGAATCAAACTATTTCAAAGGAAATGTGAGTCACACACATTTTAAGTCTAGAAGAGAGAGGATGTGTTCTCTCACAGTGCCTAACTCTGCTCAGTCTAACAGTCCATAGTCTGTTAAGTGGGAATTCCTAATTGTGGGTGAAAGAGAAACAACAAGCCTGAAGACAGCTGTAGTTTATTAATGGCTGCACTTCTGAAAGCTTCAAAGGAGTCGAGAAGCTTCTGATCATCGGAAAATATCTGGAAGTCAAAGATGCTAAAGTGCTTTTCAAAGGGGTTGGCACTGTATCAAAAGAGCACACTATTACCTCCACACTGAGTGTTCTCTACAAGTTCCAAAATGCTTTAGTGTACATTTATATGCAGTGTAATAGCTAGGATTCCTGAGACCACAAAATGTAAATATACAAATAACTTTATTACATGTTTTGATTTACTTCACTGACAAGAAACCATGTGTCATTACATCTTCAGATGTGCAAAGATCCAGAAAAAATATTTGTAATTAGCAGAGACTTAACATGCCTTAGTGTCTTGTTTACAGAATTTGATTACACTTTTAGAAAGGATAAATAATTATACTTCATGCAATATTTAGGGGTTATATATTTTATTGTGTGATTTTTGTACACTTTACTAACAGTTAACTAATTAGAGTATCTTATTTTCTTTCCCACATTAATTTCATTCAGACTCGTTAGATTTTGTTCCACTCCTGCAATGAGATCATGAAAAAATCTTTTTCACTTGTCCAGTATGAACCAATTAATTTACAATCCTGAAGACACAAACAAATTACATGCATTTTATACCTTATTTAATTTTTCAGTGGTATCAAAAAACTGCATCTCCAATAAAAACTGAATACAAAACTGCCTACATTAAGAAAAAAATCAAATAAAAGTATATGTATGAGGAATAATATTTTGCAACAACAACAGCAACAATAGTAAAATGCATGTAATTTATGCTAATTCTGTAGTGGAATGGCCCAGCCATTCAGGTGAAAAGCTGAAAGCCTCAAATGTCTCACTGAAGCTCTCTGAGTCTTCACAACCAGGCTCCACCTGCTGCTTGGTGTTGTGGTCTGGTAATTCCCACTACTACCACCAATCTCACTTGGCCTCCTCCTTCTAAACCCAGTCTGTGACAGAGATAAGGCTGAGAGATTAAAAATAATTTTGCAAGAATTAATTCATGAGGAATCAGTGTGGGTTTTTACTTAAAAGACAGTGAAAGGATAAAATTAAAAATGTGTTGGCCGTTTTGGAATATTTAAAGCAACATAATGAAAATCAAGCTGCATTGATTTTCTTAGATACAGAGAGGGCCTTTGACAATTTGAACTGGGCCTTCCTGTTAAAGTTTGGAAGATATAAATTTTGGAGAGAATTTAATTAAATGGGTAAGATCACGAAGAGTCAGACACGACTTAACGACTGAACAACAACAAAAATCAATTTACACAGAAAGCACACATAACTGTCAATGGAAATTTAACAAAACCTTGTGAGATAAAAAAAAAAGGACAAGACAGGGACGCCCATTTTCTCCTCTCCTGTTTATATTCGTTCTTGAAATATTGAATAGAGATAAAAGATTTTGTTGTTTAGTCGTTAAGTCGTGTCCGACTCTTCATGACCCCATGAACCATATTGCGCCAGGCCTTCCTGTCCTTCACTGCCTCCCTGACTTTGCTCAGTTTCATGCTCATTGCTTCAGTGATGCTATCTAACCATCTCATCCTCTGCCGTCCCCTTCTCCTTTTGCCTTCAATCTTTCCCAGCATCAGGGTCTTCTCCAAAGAGATCTCTCTTCGCATTAGGTGACCAAAATATCTGAGCTTGAGCTTCATTATCGATCCTTCCAATGAGCAATCAGGGTTGATTTCCTTTAAGATTGACTGGTTTGACCTCCTAGCAGTCCAGGGGACTCTCAAGAGTCTTCTCCAGCACCACAGTTCAAAAGATAAAAGATAAGATGAGAGAATTGTGGGACTAAAGTTAAAGGCATTTGTTGATGACTTAGTTTTGGTTTTGGAGGATCCACTAATGGGAATAAAAACATTAATAGGAAAATTAAAATAATTTGGTACAATAGCAGGCTTTAATAATCAAATATGAAGATGTAACAAAAAACATGAAAATAGAGGATCAAGCAGAATTGAAGAAAATGGGTTTTAAGATTGAAAAAAAAGTAAAATATCTAGGTATCCCCATGACAAATATGAATTGTATGTTAAGACATGGAATGAAGTTAAAAAAGACATGTTAAGATGGGAGAAATTACATTTGTCATTGTTGGAGAGAATTTCTGTGATAAAAATTAATGTTTTGTCTAGAATTATGTTTTTGTTTCAGACAATACCAATTTTGACAACTGATGCACCATTTAAACAGTGGCAAAAGGATAGTATCTAAGTTTGTATGGCAAAGGGGAAAAAACCCACAAGCTAAATATAAAGTGTTATTAGTTGCAAACAAAAGAGGAGGATTGTGTTTACCTGATTTGAAATTGTATTTTGCAGCTTGCTGTCTGGTTTGGATGAAAGAGTGGGTGTGCTGAAAAATAGAAAGCTTTTGAAATTAGAAGAACATGACCTGAGATTTGGGTGGCACAGATATTTGTGGTACAATAAAGTCAAGGTTAATGTGGATTTTAAAAATTATTATGTTAAGTGCCATATTGATAATATGGAATAGATACAAATCGAGGTTGTGCCCGAAAACACCTTTGTGGCTCTCAGCACAAGAAGTATTTTATAGACAAGAAAAATAGACAAACACAAATGGCTAACGTATCGTGAGACACGAGAATATTGTCATGGAGAACGCTAAATAAAATCAAGAGAAGAACTGGTGGCAGAGTGATATAGTTGCCAATGGTTTTCTTATTCCCAGTTATTAGGAAGATTTAAAGTAGATAAAAGAGTTTATGGTTTGAACATTGTATGACTACGTTTGAAATAGAATTGTGTACAAATGATGAACATGTAACTGCTAAAATATATAAATTTTATTGAAATTTGAAACAGAAGAAGAAGAAGTGAAAGAATGTATGATAAAGTGGGCTAAAACTTTGGTTATAATATACAGATTTAACAATGTGAAAATATGAGGTTGAAAGGATTGAAATTTACATTATGTTATAAACTTAAAGATAATTTTTATGAAATGATGTACCATTGGTATATGACACCAGGGAAATTGTCTAGAATGTATAAAGGCACTTCAAATTTATGTTGAAATGTGAACAAGAAGGGACATTTTATCATGTTTGGTGGATGTGTAAGAAAGCTAGAAAATAATGGATTCAAATACATACACTGATGTATTTGGAGGATTTTAAAGATTAATATACAATTGAGACCAATTGTATATTAGAGATCTTTTTTTCAGCACTTATGGACAAACAGTTGGAAAAAAGTTATGGAACTTTGTTTTTGTTTATGATAACTACAGCAAGATTATCGCATGCACAAAGTTGGAAAGATTCAGCAATACCTACAATGGAAGGATGGTTGGTGAACATGATGGAACCTGTTGAGATGGCCAGATTGAATTGTTTGATCAGAGAAAAAGCAATATCTATATTTATTGCTGACTGAAAACCCCTAATGGACTTTTTGCATAAAACAGAAAAAAATAAATTTTGATTTATGATTTTGATGATTAGACAGGATATACTATAGAAAGAAGAGAGTCATGATGCAACTTTAGAGAAAGACATAAATTTATAATTGTACTTATTACTGATGTAAAGAAATTCAGAGGCCACTTGTTTATATCTTGTTTCTTTCTATTCTATTTTTCTTTACCGTTTTTTCTTTTCTTTTTTTCTTACTGCACTTTAGATTTCTCTTTTATTTCTTCCTTTTTCTTTTTCCCTTCTTACTCTATTTTAGTTTGTATTTACTCTTGTTTTTAAAGTTTCAATAAAATTATATTTGAAAAAAAAGAGAGGGAATGCTGTCATATCCTGCGTTGCCTTTCTGGCAATTAAAGTAGAAGGAAATTGGAGTTTGGGTAGTAGGTACTTGGTATAATGAAACTCTTGAACATTAGTTAGACGTGGGTAGCTAGAGGATTCAGCCTTTCCTTGGGAGCTGGACCACCCTCCCAAGAAACATGATACTTTATTTTTAAATAAGCGCAGGTAGAATATATCATATGCACAGACATGTACTTTAGAGATTAAAATGCAAATAATCACTATTGGTAAAGATAAATGACAGGGCTGTTCCTATCAGAGCCGGCAACTTAAAAGAGAATTACAAAAGAAATAGCAGTGTTCAAAACAAACCGCAAGATAGTGTTGATCTGCCACAAATTTTTCATTTCTAGCCAGATCCTTAATTAAGGATCTTGGACTTTCCACTCTCTGGAGATTCCAAAACCTTAAATCTAAGGCTGCTGGGAAGAATAATGTTAGTGTTCTGATTTTCTCAGCTCCATTTCACAGCTTCTCCCAGTTCCCAACTCCCCACTTTTTTTAAGTCACCAAAGGTTTTCTATATCTCTTAAAAGGGAGGGGCTGGGGTTATCTGACTCTGTGTGTACTGAGTCATTTGTTCCTCATGGATGTGTATTTTGTCCAAGAAGGAACATGTATTATGTCTTAGCTTGTTTGTCATTGAAACTACATCCTCAACAGCTTCATACATCTTTTCTGAGTAACATTGCCATGCCACTTCTTCATATGGACTCATGCTCTGAACAGTTTGTCATATGATCATATGAATTAATGTATCCATTCTGGCCTACTTAAGATATCCAATTTGGTATTTTTAATTTCTATTTTGACAGTTCCAGATTTTCCTTAATTCATGCTTAGTACTACTATGTCCCAAAGGTAGTCCTTATGAAATGAAGATCTTCTCTTTCAGTTCAGGCACATTAATGACCAGACTTCCTTGAAGCTTTCCTTGACCATATGATCATAGTTTAAATTATTCATAGAAATTCTTCCTTAGGAACTCATTCTAAATAACATATCCTTGTACATAACTAGATGACCATCTACCAACCCAGTGGTCTCACCATCTGACAGAGAAAGTTATCTGACCCCTCATTTCATGTCCTTATAACTGTGGCACAAAAAGCCCTGCTAACAATTTTAAAGGATATGTCCCCATGCTTTTCCCTTTGTCTTGCTCCCAGCCCACAATGGAGGCAGCTTAAGGTGTATTTAGTTGTTCTATCTTGAAAGAAGTGCTTTCCTTCTTCTGACAGGAGTCTTGCCATATAAACCATTTATGACACCTCATTGAAAATTTGTCAGTGATGCAAATATGAGCTGGTTTTTTGTTGTCATTGTGATGTTGTTTTCTAATAGCATCAGTCTTTCAATAATTGTCTCACACTTTCTTAGCCTTTTTACCCAATTTAATACTTTTAACTCAGCAACCTTCCATTTGTATCTTGCTGAAAATGATATTTCAAAACAACCTGAAAACATTTCCTCTTTGCTAAGTGCCCAGATGGGGAAAAAGAAAACACAAGCTTGCTTGAATTCAGGACTTTTTGGAAACCCATCCAGGTGTAGGGTTTAGTTTTGTTTTCTGATATAAATACTAAGCCCTTGCTTTCTGGTTCTGAGTACAGGCATAATGCTAAAGCACCCAACAGTAAAATGAAAACAGACTCAATCACTTCAGACTGGCTTGAACAGCAATAGGTGAGTTCTAGCTAGAGAGCACTTAACTCTTTTCTTTCCAACTATTCTAACTGAAGAAACCATGGAATGGAATGCTTTCTCCTCACAAATAACCAAGAATGAGCAGGGCACTATCCTGAAAAGGCAGGAGGGTCTCAAACAAGCTCCTTTTAATCAGCACCTATTGCTAATGATGAAGATATTGGGAAGCTGTTCTCTGTTATTCCAGTTGTTAAATACAGTATCCCTCATGATTATAGTAACCTGTTTTAAAAATCAACTCCTCATTGCCTTTCTACTCCTTTAGAAGTTGTCCTAGCATCTTTTTCCAACAATGGAATGTGATTCCTCCTGTATCCAATTCAGTCTTCACCAGAGCAGCAGAAAAAAGAAACTTTTTAAAAATAATTTTATTAAAACTTTTAAAAACAATTATAAAAATAATATAAAGTAAGAAAGAAAGAAAAAACAGAAATCAAAGGGAAAGCTAAAAGTGCAGGAAAGAAAGT
Organism: Python bivittatus; assembly: GCF_059951505.1. Taxonomy (NCBI): domain Eukaryota; kingdom Metazoa; phylum Chordata; class Lepidosauria; order Squamata; family Pythonidae; genus Python; species Python bivittatus. The sequence goes on from NW_028277034.1 coordinate 29,284,752, forward strand.
AATGACCAGCAATGGTAATTTTAGTTTCTCCTATCTTAATATGTCTTTTTTAACTTCATTCCATGTCTTAACATAATTATTTTGAAATAACATACAAATCATATTTGTCATGGTAATATGCAAATATTTTACTTGCTTCTCAATATCAAAATTCATTTTCCACATTATTTTAGTTTTCCCCAGAAAAAGGAAACTGTTGACCTAAACTATGAGATATATCCAGCACAGAAGATAGATCCAGCCAAACAAATTATGGTCTGGGATTTTCCCAGCTCCTGCTGACTAGCTTAGGCTGCTGTGGACCTGTTCTCTCTTTTCCACTTATCTTTCCTCTATAGTCATTTTCTCTTAGGCTGCAGGAGAGACTGCACATATAGTCCTTGGATGTATATGTGTAATGTGCACATGTATGAATGTTGTCAGTAGTTTACAACTTTTTTCCTGAAAAACTTTCTAGCTAAAGCAAAATCTACCAAGGATTGTAATTTAAATTTGAATCTTCTGATCCATGTAAGAAAGGAGCCAACCATTTCTTCTCATTTCTCCTGCTTCCTCTTCCAGACTAGGCAACAGATTCCCTGGGTTTCCAGGAATCAGTGGGAAGATAAGAGAAGTGGCTGAGCTGACTCTTACCCCACAATATCTCCTATTCCAAATGGAGAAGGAAGATCAATCATTGGTGGACAAGCCCAAGCCATACTGTTGCACAAATCAAGGCCAGGACAGCCTTGCTAGCTTCTCCGCCCCACCAATACCCCACCCCCACCTCCTGAAGCTGGAGAGACAAGAGGGCAATTTAAATTATCTATTGGTAGCTTGACTAAACTATCCCCGGGTGTCCATAACATCTTGTGGAATATATTTCATCAGGACATAATTTTTCATAAGCAAAAGGTAGTATTAGGGATAATTCACAAATGGGAAGCAGTGGCCAGAAAGAATGACCTTCATACAAATGGGGATAGCCAGATGAGATTTTGACTATAAAACTATAGTATGATATCACATTCTTGTCTCTTTCCCCAGTCACAGTCCCATCCTATGTTAGGGAGAGCAATTATTTGATGATGTATAGCAGTTAGGAAAATCAAACCAGGAGTATCCGCTATTTGCTTTCTTTTAACATGTGCTGCAGTAAATCTGTAACAACAGCACCACCTCCCAGCTTTGTTACTGGAGCAGAATTTGATCTGGTAATGAGGGCAGCACAAATAATATCAGCATAATATTGTGCCACTTCAAGTCTGAAGAAAAGCAGTTTACACAACCTTGACGAAAATTCCTAAATGTTATGGCCATATCCATACAGATTTTTTCACTAAGAAGTGATCTGCTATGGCCATTTTCTAGCTTTCTTCTGAAGTTCCTTCTAGATGTATTGATTTCCTTCATGACTACTGAGCTCCAAGTGCCCTCACTTCCATTATGTATTACTCTTAGCTTTACTGCTTAACTGTGAACTTAACAAGAAATCACATCCCTACAGGCATTGCTTTCAGGGTCATTGAAGCTACTAAGCATTCCGTCCATATGAATTTGTTAAACAGCCCCACTATTTGTCTCCTCATTCTTCATCCCAGTGATTATATGAACATAATAATTTGAGTCCTTGTAAAAGAAAGATGGATTTTTAGCCACCTTGGAGTAAGAAAAAAATTATGTTGAAGGTCAGTATTCTCTTAAGATATGAGGTAGCAGACAACTTTTTTTTCCATTTCATTCTTTTCAGAAAAAAAGTTGACATCAACTCAAAGAGAGAAAAACTCCAATAAACATAATGGATAGCATTCAATGTTGTGTTAATGGACTTACTATCTTCCTCATTCACCTCCTCACATTTATCACTTAAGATCCACTCAGAAGGATCCTCCTCATGAAAATAGTTTATGATGGCATGCAGGGAGCTCAGAAATTGCTTTCTTGCTGGTTCTACTGATAAATATCAGCAGAAAAGGTGCACTGGACATAGGCCCTTTTTGTAGTCCTATTTCTAACATTGGCAAAATATACTATAACTGATGCTATCTCATGTCCGTCATGTAATAAAAACAGGATAATTTGTAAAAGCAATCACATGTAGAAGTCACCAAAGTATGCATAGATATTGTGTTTACAATATAAAATGATTTTTTTTAATGCGTTCTACATACATAACTTGAAAGAATGCTAAAGGCTACTATTAATTATGCATTTTGTACTCCACTAACACATTTGGGGGAATAGGAGCATGGGGGCCAGGAGAGTAATTGAGCCCACTATATTAGTGAATGGTTGTTCAGGAGCCACTTTTTCTTACCTGGTTGGGTAGGGTTTTTTTATTTATTGTATTATTTATTGTATTTATATTGTATGTTAATGCTTGTTAGCCATCCAACCAAATAAATTCATATATGTGTGTGTGTGTGTGTGTGTGTGAGAGAGAGAGAGGGAGAGGGAGAGGGAGAGGGAGAGGGAGAGGGAGAGGGAGGGAGAGAGAATTTATTTCGCTGGATGGCTAACAAGCATTTACAATATAAATACACACATGCACACAAAAATGTATATGTATATGTATGTATATACATACACAGGCATACATACACACACATACCACCCAGAGTCATTGAAAGTTGGGCAGCATACATGTTTAATAATTTTATTATATTAAACAAATCATGTTAAAATATTGAATAAAAGCAAGTAAAAATTGGGCTTAAAAAATGACTTTACATACTTTGTCCACACAATGTCTGTGTATGTCCTACGTCCAATGTATGTGTATATGTGCATATTTATGTGCATGTGTCTATCTCATTGCATTGATCTTCAAAAATTTCCTTAGTTCTCTGTATATGTGCTTATAGCCCTACATTTGACTGGAAGCCCAGTAAAGATTCCAAGTTGATGATAGGAAAGTGTATTCACCTCATTCAGGTTTTATGCCAAATATATAAAGTTCTTTGCAAGAAGTTATGTACATAGGGATTGGGAGCAATGTATCTGTGCAGTAGATTTCCCAACCACTGAACTCTATATATATTCATGTGAATTGCTAGCTTCAGAAACCAAGAATGTATCTGTTATACCGTATGTTTGTGTATGTGTGTTGGATCTGATTGGGGTCTGAGGATCCAACTAAACTCCAATAACTCCAACTAAGCTCCATCTCAACCCCATCTTAAAGCTTCAGCTATAAAACAGTTTTACAGTAAAAAGCTATAAATTATTTTATATTGTTCCTACCATTCTTCAATTAATAGTTATCTACAAAAGTAGGGTTTCTACTACTGTCAGTATATCGAATGTAAGCCCAAGCTATATATGTAGTTATCCCTAAATCCTCTTCTGCTTAGAGTTAACCAAGGGCTTTATTTACACTTAGCTGGCAACCTCTAAAGCTGACAGGATCCTGGGCGTCTTCCCTCCTCTTTTTGGAAATACATGCAGAGTAAATTCAATATATATTGCATCATCCTCCATCTTCAGTGATTTTCTTCTTCATGATAAAATGGCCATCAGTCCACCTGGAATAGGCAAATCTTCAGGGATCTTTCTTCTACTTTGGAACCAGCAAATCTTCAACAGCCAAATATGCCTAAATCCCACTTTCTTCGCTAGCTATATTCTTCTTCCACTCCAAATTTGTAACTTCTGCCATTTCTTAGTCTGTTTTTCTCTTCTGTTCCCCATCTATCATAAAAAACTTTGTATGTGAAAAACCTTATCTGCTCCAGTTCAGTGCTTTCCCAGATAAGTTTATCATCTTTCCAATACAGCTGGTATGTCTGGGAAATCATGTTATAGGATGCAGACATTTGTGTCTTAGCAATTATTTTGTGTTATTGAAGTACTTATATAAACATGGGTCACATGCTGAAATACCTACAGTGAATGCATTTTTTTTCTAAGTTGATTAAATACCCAACTTTTCAAGACATGCTAGTGCCCAGTGTCAAATTTAAATCAGTCTGATCAACAGTTAATGGAGATATATCTGAAAAGTAATTTAGATTATATTTTCTGCACATGAATAGCACAGAGGCAATGAAGAAAATGACACAGACTTTAACTGTTCATCTTAACAGTGGGTTATGCAAGACAAATACTGAGGAATAAGGGTACATGTGTATAAAGCATTAAAATTACAACTGAAATGTATATACTATGAGCTTCTGGAATACTGGATGTGTATATATAGTGACTAAAATAGCTAGAAACAGAAACAGAAACAAACAAACAAACCCTTCTCTTGTACATTCTAGCTCATTGCTTCTTTATCGTTTTTCTTGTTTGGGGAAAGGGGAGAGTATATTTGTTATTTACCAAAATGAATATTACATTTAGAAAAAAAGATGTAAACAATTTCTCATATGCATATTGCTTTGCTAAAAGGAAAATCTTGCATTCCTAAAGCTGAAACCTTTGCTAGTCCCCTTGGGAAATGGTGGTAGAAAAAGCTGCAGTTGAAAATGTAAATGTAATGTTACACTTGAAAAACAGCATTTACATTTTCTTCTGAATTCACTTCATCAGTAAATATTAAGCCTAAACAGACAGTTTCAGATGATTATGGAGAGCACCTGAAGGCTAAACTAAATATTTCAGGCTGATGTTGTAATAAAAACCCAGTGACCATTTTAATTGGGAGAAGCAGTTTTTGCATCAGGAAAAATAATTTAGAGAATAAGAGCAGCACTGTGAACATGAACTTAACATATTTTTCTCCACACACTCTTCCACTGTTTCTTTACATGTAGCACATGCACAAACATACATCACACTTTTGTGAGCCCAAGTTCAATTATTGTTATTGGGTAATCTCTTGCTTCAAAAGAAAGTTGGCACAGTGAAAGTGAAATTACAGCCATCATGCACAGGACTGTGCCATCCCTAAGATACCTTTCCTCTCCTTTCTTCCATAAGGTGGAAAAAAGTTATGTTGCTGTCTACCTGAAACTTAAATCCTGATCACATTTGAGAATGTTGACATGAATCTTGCAGTCCAGAATAAATTAAAAATATTTGCTGGAAAATGGAGGTAGTGAGTGGAGAAAATGGACTTCTAAAAAATAACAGTGAAAAGAATGTAAAATAAAATGGAGATATAGTGAGTGGGCTTTTCTTTGCTATTATGGGAAAACAATTTAAAAAGGATAATTGATATGCAACAATGAGAATATAAATGGAAGACAAATATTAAATTTACTATGAGAAAACTGGTACAATATGCTTTTCAGCTGGCACATTACTCCAGTGCTGATTGCCAAAATAGATAATTCTCATTCTCAAAACTGCTGAAAATGCAATAATCAGGTCAGATCATTTTTTTATATTTGGTAGTGTCATAGAAGAAAGAAGAATGGAGCTGAACCCTAAAAAGGAAAGAAAATGGTTTATTGAGCGGCAATCATCAGATTCCAAATTACAGAGAAAGTAGAATACAATCACAGGAAAAATGTAAGTTTAAATAGAAAAAGAAGGTTCACTGTGAAGAAAATAGATTGGCTTATATTTTCATGGGATTGTCAATGATTTGTTGCTATTTTTAGGAGCTCTGAACTTGTCAGTGGTTGGCTGTTATCTTTAAAAGGCTTAGGAAGAATGCCTGACTTTGAGCTTGGATTATGTTAACATGGATTTTGCTATTAAGTCAGATACATGAATAAATGCAGCTTGATTGTTTTAAGGAATGGAAACTTACAGAATGGGTTTGCCTGATTAGGGCAGGAAGGAATACCTTTCAGCTACACTCACTGAATCACAAGGAGAAGTTCTGGTGTCAAGGTTCTTTTGTTCATCTATTTAATCAACTAGAACCTTATTTTACTGCCAGGAACCAGACTCCAGTAGTTTGTTTGTCAAGTGAACTTTTTTGTTAGTAAAGAAAACAGGAGGTACAAGAGATGTTTCTACCAGGATGAGTCTTTAGATATTTCTTTGGAAAAACTTCTAATTTTATTTATTAATTTTTTTGTTCCCATTACAGTAGCAATGTTATAAAGCTCAACAATTCTGGAAGATGAATTATTACAGAATGAAACAAATCTTAAGATTGGATTTTATTTCCTGCCAGTCATTTTTCTCCCACATATCACCTAACCTGATAGCCCTACAAAGTACACAGAGTTGGGTCTGTATACAACAGCAGGCAAGATCCATATGGTCTTGTACCACACCCAAATTTGGATTTCTCTTAACATAAGGTTTTACAATATTAGATTTTGTTTTGTTTTGTTTTAATGATAGATTTATGACACCAATAGAAATGTTTATAATTTATTCTGACTGATTACTCCATTTCGAAAAATATTTTTTACAATTTTACAAAGTATGTACATTTCTTTCTTTCTATACTTATTTTAGAGAATAATAAAAGAAAAGAAGAGAGAAAGAGAGGGTCATAGGGAGTGAGTTGTCCAGATAACTGGAGCTAGGTTGTTCTAGTATTGAGAAAGCTCAAGCACAGGGTCCCTGTAGATGGCATTCCATCCAATTTGGAACCCTAAGCAATCCTTCTCTACTAAGTCTTACCAAGCAAACAAATTCAGCTTAGAGAAGATTGTCTTAGGGATGTCTGGCCCTGAGTCATGTATAAAGGTGCTAACTAGCACCTTGAATTGCACCTGGAAGCAATTTGGCAGCCAGTGTAGCTCTGACAGATATGGTAATATGTGGGTGAACTTACACACATAACTACTCCAATCTCTGCATGCTGAACCAGGAAAAGCTCCCAAGAGTTTTCAAAGGCTGGAAAGTGAAATCACTTTACACATGTAAAGTGTAAATTTACCCATGTAAAGTGAATTGCAATAATCCATCTGTGAGGGAACAAGTATGTGAGTGATGAAGGACAAAGCTTCCTGTTCTAGAAATTGCTGCATCTAGCCCACAGGATGTAACTGTGCTAACTTTCAGTTTGTTATAGTTTTTTTTTCTTATATACTGCAGTAATACTTTCCTCAGTGTTTATGTTGTTACATTTTCCTATTTTTTATAATAGAAGAGTTAGTTATTCTAAATTAAATCTAGAATATCCTGTTCTCTCATCTTAACGTAAGGATGTGATTTTTAAGATTTTGTAGGGAAGTCAAATACAGAAGTGATTCAGATTCACAATTCACAGAAATATCTATTCTTGAAATTATATATTTGGGATTTCATATAACTGAAAAGGGATTTTGGGTGGTGGGAGGGGAAGGACTGCAATGGAATAGAGGTTGAGTTGCAAACCCTACTCTGCTGACATATTTCTGTTTCAATATATTCTATTCTTAAGTGACTTTTCTCAAAGTTGAAAAAGTCTGTCAAAACTCCACTGTGTACCTCTACATGTGATACGTACTGTAGTTTCACACTTACTGTAAAGGTGCAATAGGATGGAAAAAAGGTTCATAGTGAAGAGCTAAAACTACAAATGGATTATACTTAGTTCTTGTAGTCTTTTTTTAAATGATTTATTCTTTGGAAATATATGTAGATGTATATTTCAAATTGCCATTGCTGTAAGCAGAAAAATCTGTGATATGTAATTTTTATTTGGAGTAAACCATTTTAATATTAATACAAGAAATTTCTGTATTAATTATATTAATCAAATTTTGCAATGTTAATCATAAGGCATTTTAGTTCCTAAAATAATAACCGTCCCATAATCCCACTATATTGTAAATGCATTATCATAACATTATATAAGATATATAAACTGAAGGAAATGAATTGATTTAGATTCTTTTAATTGCTATCCCCAGAACCTAGAGCAGAAAGAAATGAGTCTTAAATTATATATGCAGACCTTAAGGCTACAGATTATATATTTCATTGATTTCATCTTCTCTGAGATGGATATGCCACTATCAAATAGATACTAAAGTTTTAATCATATTTGCCTCTGACTAAAGATATGGCTTTGAAAGACAATATTTTAACTAGTACTTTCAATAATTTGGTGTAGCCATAAATCAAAGAATAAAGAATTTAAATTAGATATATTTGTGTACTGGAAAGTAGCATGCATACAATCCTTTTTTATGCATATACAGATAAAAGTCCTGTGAAGTTCACTGGCAGTAACTCCCAGATAACATGCATCTAATTACAGTTAAATCACAATTACAGTGTTACCTCTAGTTATGAACGCCCCTCCTTATGAATGATTCGAGATACGACCAGCTCCGGCCCCAAAAATTTACCTCAACATGCGAACTCCGCCTCTACTTACGAACCGGATCCGTGGCCATTTTCCCTGCTGCCACACGGTCGCGGCTTCCTGTGGGCGAGATCGCGGTAGCAAGGAGACGTTCGGTGAGGCTTGTGGTGTGTTTTGTGGCATTTGGAAGGTTTTTGTGGCGTTTGGAAGGTTTTTGAGGTTTAAAAATAAAATGCATATGTTTCAGAACTGTTTAGCCGTATTTACATTGAACCTTATGGGGGAAATTTACCTCGGGATGCGACCAAATTCGGAGGGCGGATTAGCCGTATTTACATTGAACCTTATGGGGAAATTTGCCTCGACTTGAGACCAACTCAAGTTGCAACCAGAGTCACGGAACGGATTAAGTTCGTAACTAGAGGTACCACTGCATTATTAAACCTTGGCTCACCAGAATTATTCATGATTTAGTACTTAAATCTCTTTAAGAACAGTGGGAATGTAGCGTTGACTCCACCTTAGTTCTTCTGCACTTCATCCCTGACAGACATGTAAGCAGAAGCAGAAAAACTCTCATTGGCTTGCTCTTTATTGTTATATATGATCCAGGAAAAAGGGTTACATATTCTCCCAAATATTTCATTTATTATTCTACATTTTGCACAATGTCCCCCCAAAAGTTCTTACATTATATTCCTTGGATCCTAATATGCAACTATCACTGATTTATGAAATTCTACTTTCATATGTATCTACAAAGACTTCCCTGCATTTATTCATCAAATCCACTACATAAGTTCTGACCATCTTCATTCATATCTATTATATTCATTTTCTTTTAATTTCATAGTCACATAAACATTCTTTTTCCCTTTTATTTGTTAATTCAGTTCTTTACCCTTTACCTCTCATACATCAAAGGTTCAGTCTTCCACATGGTACATGCTAATATAAGGATAATCTACAAAATCCAGATTACTATTAGATAGCAGCAAAGATAGTTAAGTCCAGAGTTTTGCATCCCAGATAGCATAGCACTGGGTAAGGTGACTAGAAGCATAGATAATCATATCCAAAGGTCATTATATTATGAAGAACACTAGCAAGAGAGTGATTAAGCAATAGGGTAATAGAATCTGCACAGGTTAAAGTTTCTCAATCATTTTTAATTGAGTGGAACTTTATAATATGAAAATGAAAGGGACTCATCACTCTCCAAAACATTCCAAAATTTATCAAAACCCAACCAATACTACTTTGATTTTCTCAGTTCGAAGCAATGAATACATGCCAAAAATATACTAACTTGTTCAAAAGTACCTTGATTTTGTGTGCACCCAAATTATTCATTACTATTTTTGTCTGTCTATACTCCTGCTTCTGCATTTAGGGCTGTTAACCTACATCATGTCACAGATTGTCAATAATCTCTCACTGAAGTTCAACAATAATGACAAAAGCTTAGTATTATCAATCACACACTATATGTATTTTATCTTACAAATATCAGCTGTTTTTTAATTGATTGTTATATCCATACAAACATAAATCTTAGGATATAAGAACAAAATGAATCCCTTTCATAGAATAATAGTTTTGTGATTAGATATCTGTTATTTGCCACCTTCATGTTACTTCAGTTCTATGTAACTACAATATATCACTTAGAACTAAAGCCACAAAGTGGCTGGCTGGCTGGCTGGCTGGCTGGCTGGCTGGCTGGCTGGCTGGCTGGCTGGCTGGCTGGCTGGCTGGCTGGCTGCCTGCCTGCCTGCCTGCCTGCCTTCCTTCCTTCCAAAATTAAGATTTTGATAGCCAAATGCTGATTTCAGAGTTCTGGTAGAAGTATTCAGTTAAGGGAAGAGATCAAATGAAGACACAATGTAGCCTTACATTCTTCTCAAAATGTCATTTCTAATAAGATCAAAAAATGTTCAACCAAAGCTTGTTGCTGTCATGAAATCCTTTCTCTGGGTTTTATTTCTTACTTCTTTGTTAAATGAAAGAGATACTTAGGGTTCTTCTCTATTTCCTTTGTAAAACTTGTTGTGAATCTTACTAAGTGTATATCCTATAAAAAATATATCCAGTCTGACAAAATAGCAACATCCATATTTAATTAAATGTACATTAACTAATATGTATCATAAAGAAATACACTTTTACTGAACAATGCTGGAAACAAGAGTCTGAGCATTCTAAAGCAATGCAATTTTTTTTTTCGTACTTTATTCCCCCCCCCCCAAAAAAAACCCTTGGAACATAGTTATATTGCTATTGCTTTGCACCATTTATATTCAAACATACATGCACATTTTTAAATTATTTTTAAACTGAAAACATGTGAGATAGCATGAATATGTAACCTGAATATGAATTGATGTAGTGTAATGGAAGCCATGTGTGAGGAGGATACTGGAATGGAAGATCAAAGTTATCAGGAGGGAGAGGGAGCATTCCTGGAAAGGTTGCAGAGCAAGTGCTTCCTCAGCCCGCAGCAGGACCATGAGAATAGGAAGACACTGAGACTGGCCCCTCCCTAGAGTCTCATGGGGTTAATGGTGCTCCTTGAGGGTCTGTTGCCATGCTCAAAATTTCTTCTCTCTTGATGGGAGTAGGAGTCTGATGAGATTGATGTCAGGCCCAGCCCAAGAACGACAATGAAGTGGTCCAGTCCACTATAGTTCCTTTAATAGCTTGCACCTAATAGACAGAATCTCACCAGACTAAACCTATGCTTAAGCAACTAGTGGATATACCCCATGAACCTCTAGGGAGGGGCCAGTCTCAGCTTCTTCCTGTTCTCACAGTCCTGCTGCAGGCTGAGGAAGCACTTGCTCTCCAACCTCTCCAGGAACACTCCCCCTCCCTCCTGATGACCTTGATCCTCCGTTCCAGTATCCTCCTTGCACATGCCTTCCATTACATGTTGGGCAGAAATAGTCTGAATTATTCTTCTCAAAATTATCCAAAGCGAATTCAACAAATTATACTAACTAGAATCCAAAGACCCATTACACGATTTCTATAATACTCAAAAACTTTAGACGTTTCTGAATCCCGGAAGATGGGAAATAAATTCACAAGATAAGGTTTCATACATATATAACATGGATTTGCATGATCCTGCTGTTGTCTTCTTCATGCATTTGTTAAGATTCAGTTAATGTGGCAGTTGATTGGAAATTTAGGTGAGCTAAAGCACTGTTTATTACATATAATGAAATTAGTATCCTGAAGCTCATTAAGATCAGGTCCAAGCTTTGGTCCTTTGAATCCGGGACAATGATTACGGAAGCCGGAATACTTGATAAAATATCTCTGAGCTTGCAGGGAGTCAAACACTTGCTGTGTGTACTGTATTTCTGCAAACATACAGTACTATAATGAGAGGGTTGATGACCTGTTGCCCATGGACACTTAAACACCTACCAACCCTCCAGGAGGTAACACCAAGATTATTTATATACTGATATTATTTTTTTACATAAATAGGACACATAAGGAGCTCAGACTTAGTTTCAACTGGAGCAGCATGTAAGACCTATAAATAAATAGATAATAAATAAACAAACCACTGATGAAATCTCACTAACATCTTATAAGATTTTGATGGTATTATGCAACATCCCTTTTATTCATGCATGCATGCATATATATATTTAGTGACAAACTGAGCAATAGTACTTGTGATTGGAAAATGTTGCTTCTACTAATGACCAATAGTTTTATATCAGTATAGGACTTTTCCTCCCTTCTTTCCACAAACACATTTTTTCTTTAGAAATTGTTTTCATACAAGCGAAATTCACATATGCTTAAATAAATTAAAACATACATATATTTAGGAAGAGTAAAAGTTATGGACAGATACTAGTCAGAAGAAATAGAATTCCCAAAGGTATAGAAGGCACCTTATGAATTATTCTTCTGGGTTTCAAAAAAATGATGGAAACTATGTACAGCATTAGGGACATTGTCCTTTTGTTCTTTTTTCCCTACAATAATACTACAAGGTCACAATTTATTTGTCTTTTATTAAAGTTCAGCCTGTTCTGATTTGATTTTTTTTTTTTTGCAGTCAGCTCACATACATTTTCTGTTTGTAATGTACTACATTATTCAGTTACAAGGATTCTTGCCAACCTGTTCAAGTCAAATCTAACAATTTATACTAGCCTGGACAAGTGTTGCTGAACTTACCAGGAATATTTATCATTTGACTCTTTGATTTCATTTATTCTTTCTCCTGAATTTTTTTGCCAGTAAGTTTATTCCTGTACTTCTTCCATGATACATTTATAAAATACAACTTTTTTTCTTTTTTCTTTTGGATGGATGGATGGATGGATGGATGGATGGATGGGGAGGAGGAGGAGGAGGAGGAGGAGGAGGAGGAGGAGGAGGAGGAGGAGGAGGAGGAGGAGAAGAAGAAGAAGAAGAAGAGGAAGAGGAAGAGGAAGAGGAAGAGGAAGAGGAAGAGGAAGAGGAAGAAGAAGAAGAAGAAGAAGAAGAAGAAGAAGAAGAAGAAGAAGAAGAAGAAGAAGGAGGAGGAGGAGGAGGAGGAGGAGGAAGAGGAAGAAGAAGAAGAAGAAGAAGAAGAAGAAGAAGAAGAAGAAGAAGAAGAAGAAAGGAAAAAGTTGGAAGAATCTGCATATTACACTAAGCAGAGTTTGCTTAATTCAACTTCATTCCATAAATAAGTTAACTGGGTTAGTAGTTAGAAGATTCTCAGTAAAAAATAAATGTTGGTTTAGAAACCATTATGGCTATGTAACTGCTACCAGCAGCATTACAACTCAAAATACCCTCTGGATGAATTGAAAGTATAAACCTCAGAATTCACAGTCAACATAACCATGCTTCCTAGGAATTCTGAAATATGTGGTTTCAATATATATGAAGGGCACCAGACTGGCAAAGCTTTATCCATATTTATCTCTGCAATTAAACTGCTTTTGCTTCTAATGAAAATTCCAAAAGTATACAGACAAAAGTCACAGTTAGTACTAACTATTTAGATTAGAAACAAACATAATATAAATTCATGAGAAAGCAGGAAGAAGTCAGACATCCTTCAAAAATTCTATGTGGCAATTGTCCCATTACATTGTACATGCAGGTGGTACTCATTTCGAAGTGATGGTTGACTAACTTGGCAGAATCCACCACCAGATGGTGTATCCTAGTGGTATGAATAAAATGCATTTAATTAAACCAAATTGCTCTGTGCTTACCTTTCATCTGCTGTGCCTAGGTCAATAGTACATGCCGAATTAGAAAAAAAACAGTAAAAACTGCATAGAAGAATTCTGACACATTTGACAAGTTATTCAGAAAGGTTCAGACTATGCTTCATAACAGCCATACAGAATGGTCAAAAAGAGAACATATATTGGCTAACCTATGACCCAAAGCACCCACTGCCTCTAAGAAAATGTTCTACTCACACATGATGGCTGTTACTCAGATTGGTTAAGACACTTGCTTCTTTGCACCATATGAACAATGCTTAATTTCATCTTAAAGAAGGTGCTAGTGAAACTCATAGCTGTTTTTTTAAACCCAACCGCATTCTTTTAAAAAAGGATATAAGTCTGTTCGAAAGTAATAGCAGTAGTGGTTTATTACACCACTGACATGATTTTATAAAATCTCTGCAAGAAGTTGCAAGGCTCAAATTAAAATGCATAAATATTTCTAAAGGTCAATAAATATAAATAAAATAATTTCAACTGCTAAACACTACAAATACAAATGGTAGATTATTAAAATACTTAATACTTAAAACTAATTAGACAGTAAAACTATATTGTAGATAAAATACTAATATACCAGGTAATACTAATATACTTAGTACTACTAAGTGAATGTGTGTGTGGTGTTCATGTCAGTCTGTCTGCAGACACTTCTTTGGTCCCCCATCAGGCTCCATGTTCCACTTTATTAAAAAATGATAAGCAAACATGTTACAAAACAGTGTGCCAGCCTCACTAATCATTTTTATTTCCAATAATGCCTCTAGACTACACATAGATCCTGGAGGCATTTGCAGAAAATAAAAATGGTGGGTGCAATCTCATAGTGATCAGTGACAAATGAGATATAACAGAAAACATAAACACATACAACAACATAGAAGGCATAAACAAGATTTTGTATATTTTGTATTTTTATGAGATCTTAAAATTAGGAGAGTAATTTCCTATGTGAAGCAATGGCAGCTAAAAGAAATGTTGCCAGTCTCCTGGAGATCTTAGGATCCCAGTCTGAGAGGAAAAAGCAAATGAGGTCATTCTCAGAAGCCATTAGCGATTATTCCAAGTATGCTGTTGTGTTTTGAATGCAGCACTTCATTTAGAAACTGGGATAATTCCTCTAGAATCTTGCCCTCTACAATATTGGAGGGGAGATATAATAATACCCCTTCTGGAGAGTAAAACTGGGCCTGTCGTCTGGAGGAAACTCTAGCTCCATCTTTCTTCAGTATCCTTTCTACAGCAACAGGTGATCTACTGTCAGGATTTGGCTTGCTTTGAACAGTATCATCTGTTACTATAGGAATAAAAATGAAAAGGGTGACATTTTCCCATTTCATGTGCATTTTAAACAATGTTGGTTTTACATTCAAATTATAGGTGCTCAATTTAATCACATTGTGAAATACTCTACACCATCAGCAATGAAATAAAATATGTCATTTGGCATCCCTTTGAAGGGCAGAAATCAAGTCACGAAGAAAAATTGTCATAGAGGATACATAATTCATAAAGAAAGGAAATCTGACACAATTCTAAATTCAATTTTTTACTGATTTTGGCAATTCTTAATATATCCAGCTTTTTTTTTTTTTTTTTTTTTACTATTCTTCAGTATGCATGAGAAATGCTAACAGAAACCTCTCTACTTTCTCAACACTTCTCAATTTATCATCAAGATTACTCCTGCCATTGTGAATTTTGCAGATATGCACTGCTTGAACTATTATGCATAATATAATCTAAATGCAGAGAACATGAATATTTTTTATGTCTTCTTTTCCCATTTTGCTCAACGTCTTTTAAGTGTGTGTGTAAGAACAATATCAAGACAGCAGCATCTCAGCCGTTTTAGGCCCACTTGTGACCAGATGTATGCAAGATCTTAATACCATATAGTGTTTTTATCTAAATTTCATCTGAAATACCAAATTCTGTGCAAATATATACACATTAAAACAGAGGGAAATATACAGACTGCTTGAAAAACAATGATAGTTTTGGTGTAAATTAATTTATATGTTTAATTAGCCCAGTTTAAGATCTGCTCCTTCATAGAAAGGTGCTTTTTCTAAGGCTTAATTCATCCATTTAAAGTCCCTTATTTTCTATTTAAAATTGTTTGTGGAAATGCATGAAGTGCACACAGACTGTTATCTATATATATTTATTTCTTTACTTACTTACTTAAATGGCCACCTATGTCATACAATGACTCTAGGCAGCTCACAACAATCCATAAAACATAGTTAAAAACATACCTTTCCCCTAAATGCCAGACCAAACATCCTTACAGCTTAAACCCCCCCCCCATCATCAACGACTGATCTCCAGCTTGTTTTCCCATGTCCAGTTCTATACAGCTTGAAGACACTGACAGAGGCACTCAAGAAGCTGCATCCAATGGCAGTTAGTCCCAAACCTGAACATAATCAATTTCAAGTGGCTTCATATTGTTAAAAAAAATGTGTAATAATTTGAAACCTTACATAAGCCTACAACAATTAAATATGCTCTTACATCAAATTGTTGATTCTATTTTGAATACTGTAATAATTACATAGAACAGATAGTTCTGTGTTTTCCATGCCTTTTACAAAAGGTGAACAGCACTTTTACAGCACCATCTTGCAATATTTTAAACACTTCTTCTGGCTTTTCATCAATTCCTTTGCAGTTTTATTATCAGTATTTTCTATGACCTATTTAACTTCACTTTCCAAAAGGTATAAAAGATCATACTTCATACATGTCAGTAATTTGGGAGGTTTTTACAATAGTTCTTCTGTTCATCTGTTCCATTAGGTCTTGGCCATTTTTCTGTTTTACCAAGTCCATCTTTGCACAAAAGTTTCTCTTGATCTAACTTTGTTTTTTTTAGATTTTTTTTATCCCACCTTTATTATTTTATAAATAAGGTGGCAAACATACCTAATACTCCTTCCTCCTTCTATTTTCTTCACAACAACAACCCTATGAGGTGAGTTGGGTTGAGAGAGAGTGACTGGTCCAAAGTCACCAAGCTGGCTTTCTTGCTTAAGGTGGGACTAGAATAGTCTCCTAGTTTCTAGCCTGGTGCTTAACCACTAGACAAATATCTTGTCCTTCCCATTCAATTGTTGTTCTCAATTTCTTTTTGTTGATTATTTAGATTTAACTCTTTGTCTTCTATGGAATTCATACTCACATATTTTTTCCTCAGTCACAGTTGTCTTTTGCTTTTTGCATTTCCTCAGTTATTTTCAACATTGTCGGTAGCCAACCTTTTCACCTTTTGCTTTTTACTAACTGGAATATTTTTAATTGCTTTGTTTTTAATGAAATTTGGTAAGTTTCTATTTAGCAAATCTAGTCCATTAAATCTGTTATCTTCAATGCTTATTCATGGAATATTGTTAAGATAATCTCATTACTCTGATGATTTTGAATGCTTTGTTTAGTTTAAGTTGGTATTTTGTGAGGTTTATGATCTGCTACTCTTCATTTCTTCCATGATTTTCTTGTCTATAGTCAAAGATCTGGTGCTCCCCAGCTGCAAAATGACCATGCCAATCCATGGCTGATTTCCAGGTTATCAATATTTAATCTTCACTTTTTTAATGGGAGCTAGACAAAAAAATATTACGCATGATTTGAGAGAAGAAAGGGAGTTGTATAGCAGTTATGTGTGCTGATTATCAACATTTGAATCAGATTTTGACAAAGAAAGAAGGAAGATGACTTTTGAGAAAGTTGGTCAATTTTGGGAGATATGTTATGCTTGTTATATGATGTCTTTCTTTCATCTGATTTCAAGGGCCCAGTTCATTGTTAGTACTGTTGTATATACTGTATAACAGTAACAGCAGTTCAGCAGTAGATTGAATTACTGAGGGAGGTTGTAAGCTCCACTTCACTGGATAAGTTCAAGCACAGATGGACATCTGTCAGGGATACTTTAATTTGGGTTCCTACATCAAGCATAGAATTAGATGCAGTCACATAAATATGCCCTCCAATTCTATGATTCTATGGTTTATGAGTGTTTAAATCTGTAAAGAAGTTCAGTACGTCCAAAAAGGTTATGTGCTGGAGCTCTGCATCTGTGTTCTAAAGTTAAAATCCCTTTTGGAATCTATAGCCTATGCATTTTTCTAAATTTGCAAATAGTTTAAAAGAACTTATGGCACAGCACTTACAGTAATTTCAAAGTGATTCCTTCCAAAAAAACATATTGCCTCTCAAAAGGAGAGTCCCAAACTACTGGCAATAGTCAAAAACTACTGATTTTGTAAAGGTGGGTAATAGAGAAATTCTTACATTCTGTCAACTATCGACAAAGGATGATATCTGAAATTACACAGACTAATAATATTAATGGAGAGATAGCATTATTGCTTACTTTATTTAAGTATAGTAATTAGGTTTGCATTTAAGCAGAAGGGTATTTATTTGTATCCTTATTAACTGCTTCAGGGTATAAATAAATAATCTGACTTTGCAAATTATTAAAGCAAGTTATCCATTTGTTTAAGTCATTTGCTGGTACCGATTTACCTTTTCACATATATAGAATCTGCTTCAGAGGTTTAGTAAGGAATACATGACCCTAACATAAGTAGATCCAAATTGTTTGATCCATTTAAACAGAATGGAGTCAACTGGTCTGACTGCCACCAGCTCTCCACAGCGAAGGTCTTTTAGCCATTATCCATAGTGCTTTTTAACTGATCATGCCAAAAACAAAACTTGGAACTTTTGCTTATAAACTCTGTATTCTATTTTAGAGCTAAAGCCCCATCCATCTGCTATGGTTTCAGGTAACTAAAAAATAAGCAAACAGCACAGATTGGAAAATAATTCCCAGTTTTCATTATCTGAATTTTATAAACTAAGGATTATTCTGGAGAAGCTTAGTAAATTTTCCATCCTGCTGCATATGTGAAATGATATTTTATCGGAGGGGTGATGGTGGTAAAATAAATTCTGACTTAGATTTTTTCAGTAATACTGTAATAGCAATAATGATTGTGGTGTATCTGTAATAGTTGTAATATGCAGATAGTTTTTGCACTCTAGCATTAAAAGCATTTATATGTTACATAACAATGGAAGGTTCCAACCGGGCCAATGAAAGTTCACTTTCAAAGTAAAGCAGCATTATGCAAAACATGGAAAAGGAGAAAGAAACAGCAAACCAGAGAAATTAAAGCATATGGTAAGGGAGAAAAAAGTGTCTACATCTAATTTAAACCAACATCCTCACTATACCATTCAGTCCTTACAAACCATCCTTGCTTCTCCCACATCCCTACCATGCTTCATACCTTTTGTTTGATATCTATTAGGATGAGAGCTTCCTTGGAAATCAGAGCTACTGAACTAACGTCAGCATCAGAAAGATGGTTAGAGTCTGTGGGATGCCATATTTCAGTTATGCCTTGCTGCTGCTGTTGTTTTAAAAAATATTTTGTGATATATAGCATTACATTGTTCCTTGACACATGCACGCCAAGTCAATAAAGACCGTGAGATTTTTTTTTTTTTTTTCAGAAACTACAAACCTTCTACACAAAGTTATCATTTCTATCACCAGATGGCTATCGTTTATGTTCGGTCTCTTCACTGTGAGAAGAATACTGATAAATCAAAAACTGCAAGTAGAAAAAAAACAGTGTTCTCACAGGATTTTTTTTTTCTTTTTAAAGAACTTGACTATCAAAATGGATAAAGCCATTATAAGCTTACATCCTCAATCAAATATAAATTGTCGTTTCTGGCATACAGAAGGTTAATATTGTATTTCTTAGCCTTGGAGCAATGTATGAATATATATAATCAGAGATTTCAGTAAACCCATCTAAGCCAGGCATGTACATTTTTCACTTCAGCAGCTACTCTGGTGGTAGCTTGTAGATCAAATTTCAGCTAGTCTGTGTTCCTGACAGCAGTCACATCAAATTACAGAATCTTCTCGGCTTTGCTGGCACCTTCATCTCAGTCTTTCTGTCAAATAATATGCCTGTTGCTTTCATCATGCAATCCTTAATTATCTACAAATCAGCAGGCTGCAGCTTGTGCCAGCCAAGGAAATAAGGAAAAACAATGTTCCTTCCAATGCACATGTGTGGACACCCTTTAGAAACATCTGATTTGATTGCCAGTAACAATATTCTATTGGTGCTTTTTAATCTCTCCACCATTTCCCTTTCATTCCATCTATGGCTTAAGGCTCTTTTCCTAAAGAATTAGCTTATGCAGGCATTTTTAAAAATGGTAAGATATTCATTCTCTGAAACAAAGATGCTGTGAATTTTATTTCTCATTTCCAGACAGATGATGCTTGGTGGATAAATACACTAACTCCCTCAGGTCAATGTACTATGCATAAAAAATAGAAAGAGAGGATGTTGGAAAGGGAATATTTTCTACTTAGCCTTCTGTCTGAAATGCCTGCTTCTGGAATAACCCTTCTTAATGCAAGCAAAGGTGGATTAAATTCTCTGATTCAAATAGGATCAGGGTCAGTATAGGAAACTAGCTAATCCATCAACAGCTCATTACATTCTGCTTGCCCAGGAGGGATTCTTCATGTAGCAAGTCTGTATTTGAATGGTGCAATACTGCCTATCAATTTCCAACCTCTGGGTCTTGTTACAACCTAACATCAGCTTTGCTTAGAGAACCACCACCTAGAAAGTTCAGCTCCTTGTACTTGATGTACTTATTGCAACTGAGTGTCAGCATTTAAAATATACTGCTCAGGACCAAGGTAAAGATGTTTGCATGACATAAAGGAATCTATCATGGAAGTGCCATTATACCACCCCCATAAATACTGATTTTTATATACAATCCTTTTTAATACTTGATCTTGCATTAGTACAATGACCATCCTTCTTATACAAAGAGGATATACACACAATAAGTATACAGAGACAAAGATTTCAGGTATGCCTTTGTTTGAAATATTCTATCTTAATACCAGTTACAAAATTTTCAAGTTTGTTAAAATTACCTTTAAGACTTTTAGTTAACAACAAATACAAAGAATAATATTTGAATGTAAGAATAATTTCCTTACATTCTAGAAACTATGAATACACATTTTAAAGAAGGAATGTAAATCAACAAATTTCACTTAAACAGGCCTCTTAAAAATATAAATGATACAATATAAACTCTTACGGATGTACCCAATGATATAGAGACCATGAACTAAATCTGAATGAAAATTCCTTATTTACTTCATGTAAAGGGTTTGTTTGGGATTATAGGACATCTCAAATAATCAGTAATGATAAGGACCCAGTTCATCAGGCCACATGATCTTTAGAATTTGTATCATAAAACTATTAATAAAAAGCAAGCCCATTAATAAAAAAGAAGCCCCACTGCCAGGAATATTAGGATTTGCAGTACAGCAGCATCTGAATGACCATAGATAGCCTACTCCTGCGTTAGTAGAAATGCCTTCTTACATTGATCAAGGAACTTCATCAAAGCTTATACAGTACATTCAATAGCATTACTATTATATCCCATTCATGGTGCTATCTGCTTAAGCTTGTTGAATTAAAAGTGCTTTCTTCTAAAGCAAATAAACTTCAGTACAGGATCTAATCCATCATATGAAATACCGCTCCTGAGAAAGTATATCATTTTGATCTACTTGTATCATTTTACGGCTGTCAAACCATAATCTTAGAGTGCCAAGAGATACCACAGCCCCTGCCAAGGAAGGAATGGCTAACTCAGGAATATGCAATCCTTTCTCAGCTAAAGGTTTTATTTTAAGTGTCATGCTGAGAAGACAAAGTGGTAAGCAGGATCCCGCCAAATTAGAAATGAATTTAATGCAATTAAAATTGAATTAAATTAAATATAATTAGTATAATCTTTCCCAGGTATTTAATAGTGTCATTTCACAGTTGTAATGCAGTGGCTACTTTGTCTGAAAGGATAGCACGCAGTCTGAAACACCACACTGTGCACCTCTGACATTTAAAGACAAAACAAAACAACCAACCAACCTTAGCATTCCTGGTTTCTATTGTTATCATAGTCTCTTCTTTTCTGCCAAAAATGCACAGCCCACGTCATATATTTTTTAATTAATCCTACTTTTTTATCTTGGTTCCATCTTTTCAGAACTTTATATTTGCTTCAGCAATTGGTTTTCAGTCCACCTCCTAAATGAACAGTTTTCTTATATTTCTTATTCCTGTCCCATAATGTATCTTATCCTTTCTGATGTTCTTTGTTTTTGTTTTTTTAATAAAGACATCTTTCTTATTAGTTTCCTTTACATCCCTTCTCCCAAGGTTATTCTCCATTACCCTTAATCCAGAATTGTTGCTACGTAGCCCTTGCATATTCTTCACCATCCCTACCCCCTCCTCACATTTGGACTCAATGTAGTTTCCCCCATCTTACAATTTTTCAGTCTTCAGTCTGTATCCCATGTGAAGTTTTAATCCCAGCAAAATGATAATTTTCCTTGCCTTGAAAAAAATCTGGATTAAAAAGGTTTAGTTTCTGCAGAAACAAAGTATTCCAACCCACCAGGGCCATATAAACAATTAGTGCTAAAGTTTTCTCTGCTATGCCTGTTATACAATAGATATAAGAAAGGAATCAAAATACAAGAAGATGCCAATATGTTCAGTAAAATGTGAAGAAATGAGATAGCAATATTACAATTGCCTTGACTCATAGCCTGGTATCTTTGCAGAAGAGTAAAAAGAGTCAAAAGGATTTCCATTTCAAGAAGTGTGTATTTTTTAGAAATGGTGGGTTTTAAAATAAATGATGCTTTAAGTCAAGCCTGAGATGTGATGCACTATAGTGTGAACTCTAAAAAGCATTCATTTGTTACATTTATATAAAGCCACGCACTATATATTTCTTTTTTTGTTTATTCCCCTTCTTAGCCACATGCAGAAAAACATACTGGTTCTGCTACTTAAATAGGCTAATAAAAACAACATTCAGCCATTTGGAACTGAAATATTCATGAGCTACTCAGGGAACAATGAAACTCAACTACCTTAGCTGTCCTAAAGGAACAGAAGTCAGGGGAACTGAACAGTAAATACAGACCATTCTAGTGCATCTTAAATTTCTCCTCTTTGTACACTCCTTTTAGCAAAGCATTTTCACCATAAACTCAGACAGGGGACTTAGCATGCTTGCATAAAATTGTATAAGGCCTTCAACCAGGTCTATTTGCTTTCTCCCACCCCCCACCCCTACTCCCATGCCTTTGACAGGGCTGGTGGGTCTCAGAAGGTCCAAAGCAGACAGAAATCCCACTATTCAATTGTCTCTCTTTTTTCCCTTACATCATGGGACATCACTGAAAAGCCTCACCCAAAGTCCCAAAAGCAGCTGTTGAAACTCTTTCCAACACAAGTCCCACAAGTTTTTACATCACATTTTGTCTTCTAATATCCATGAGGATCAAATAATATTACTCAGAGAAGGTAATATGTGTTTTAAACATACTGTGCAGTTCGCTTATCAGTGAGGACACGGGCTTCAGATGTTGTCTTTTGAAACACAGAGCTGATGAGGACACCGGAATGGTGAAGGAATGGGCTCAAGCTTGCCCCAGGGCCTTCATTAGGTATGTGGAAAAAGGCAGCTTCTGATTAATTCAGGACACCATTTGGTCTTGGTTAAAATACAAGGCTGCACAAATCTTAAAATGATGAGCTTTAGAACATGTGGGAGTACATATGAAGAACCACTTTTCCCAAGCCCATCCAGGTTCCTCCCCTTTGTCTCCACTTGCATGGGCATGCAATAGCTACTTTCCTTTATTTCTTTGTCCACCAGAATGGAATGATTCAGGCAGTTTTAACAGAAAGGCAAAGAAAGAATATGTCTATTCTCCTAGACATACAAACTGTACTTGTGATGAGCATCTTTGGCTGAGAATGAGAAAACCAGAAAAAGTTTTCTATATATACAAAGTCACTCATGGGGAGGCAGAAGCTGAAAGGGGCTAAGAAGCTGTAGGATGTTAACAGTTTTAGAGCTGGACTCCGAGAAGAATAAAAATGACTAGCAAATAAAGATGGAATTAGGGAGTCTCAGGCTGCTCAGGAGATGCAGGTTCCATGATGATCCAAGAGTTCTAAAGAAGAGTGAGCATAGAAATATTTATGCAGTGAAGAAGATGACATGATGTGGGATCTATGTACCTGGTGCAAGTATCCAGAGGGAAAGAGAATCTGAAGACACCAAAAAGATCAAGGATGTGCAAGTCATGAGAGATTGCTAGCTAAGAAATATCTGAAGCCCTTGATTTACCCTAGGTGATATTGTAATACCTACACACCTAGTTACAGTTTAGGGCAGGCTAAGCACATTGTTATAATTAGGCCATTATAACTTTCCATCTTGCTTTGAAGACAGATGCCAGAAGAGGATGGGAGCAGCTGAAGCTGTTTACCCACCTGCATAATTATCTGGATAAAGAAGTTAGTCTAATAGAGAAATTAATGTCTTTCTATCCTTGACTTGCTATGAATAAAGAAATAAAGAAAATAATTGACCTGGTTCAATAGAAGGGCCTTGTACGCTACAACGTGCCTGAGAACTCATGATGTAACTTGTTAAAAATAAAATCAGAAGGCATTGTTTCTGTATAGACTTTTAGTGATAACCATACTGCATGTTATCTTATGCGTATGATAGAGGTTTCACATGCAACATTCAGACATTGTTGCATCACAGCAACTGCTTAAGAATGTTTACTTTTTTAGTGCAAGAAAAGGCAGCTGCATAAATTCCATAAGGGTGAAAAAATGAACTGCAGACAAATGCTTTACTGGTTCTACCAAGCAGAGAAGTCAAATCAAAGAAAGAAATGTGAATTTCTGAAACTGCTTCACTTTTGAAATGGACAGAATTTTGCATTTTATATGTTCTTCCATTATCTCACTGTGCAGATTTTGGGGTGAAATGTATATTCATATAAACGGTTTTGTTTCCTTGCCCGATGCTACCTGCAATCTGTAAAAGACACCAGATGCTATAGCAGGCTTTTTCTTGTTCTTCTATTTCTCAAATATCTTACAAGTATCAGACATTTACAAATGTTAGATATCATCTTTACCACTTTTATGCATTGGTGAAAAAAATATATTTAAATAACAAAACCAGAAACAAACAAGCTTTAGAAACAACAATCATGGGGGAAAAAAAGTTTCATTCAAGATAATGAGAATACACAGGATTCTTGTTCTGTTTCCCAGTATCTCTTGTGTATCTCTAAATCTCTAAACACATGACTTCTGTGTTGTTAGTGGTGAATGAGTTTATTTTTCTCCCCAGCCTTTCACTACAAAAAGACAGTAAGTTGTTAGAACAGCACAAAGAACTAAGAGGAGGAATTAGGACAAGACACAGCTAAGAAAGTAATTGGTTACATGAGGCAACAGAAACTGGATTTTCCTAATACATGTTTTGAGCATTCCAGACAACTGTGAGAAGATGCCATGGCTCCATTTTTTAATTACATTTCACATGCACCTGTAATGAGACTGAAGGAAGAATTCCGTTTCCAATTAGGTGTAGGTAAGAAAAAGGGTAAAGGAATGGATAAATCAGAAGTTGCATTAACTAAAGGAAGCAAACATTCAGGCCCACATTCTATGAAAGATAAAGCAATAAATGCTTAAGGCTGCAACAGGAAGCATATTTTGATTGATATATTTACTGAAAACATTTGGATTTACTTCCAAGTAAACATGAATATGGAAATCTAATTATATTAGTTTCCTTGCTTCTCCTGGTCATATTTTTCTTACTTTTAAAGGAAGCATTGCTATTCATGATTAAGCAGTTTCTAGGTGGTAAGAAAGTAGTCTCATGATTGATTTTTGAGTTTAGCCAGAATGATTTCAGTATTCCTGATTCACAAAAGAATGCTCTGGACAAGGTTGGTGAGATTTAGAATTGTCCCTTGGCAATTTCTCATCATTCTGGATGAGTTCTTACATGGCAAGAAGCTTTTCCTGCAAAGAGGTGGAATTATGAGGTGTGAGATGGGTATGCTAAGTAAGCAGGCATTTTTCCTACACCACATATCATTTGGATGATCTATCATATTCCATGATTCATGCTTCCCCATTGCAATAGGAATTTGTCTAATGGCTGACACCACACAAATCAATATGGCTGACTGCCAAGGTCCCTACAAGACTGCAATCATTCTGTGCCAGTGCTGCAAATAAATTATCTTTCCCAATCTAAACACATTACAACTTTGCCATCTGGAAAGCATCTAATATGTAAGAACTTAAAAAAAATCTAACTAACTTGATTCACAATGTCTCCAGAAGTCTTTAAAGAAACATGTAAATAGGTTCATGTTTACCACAAAAATCAAAACCCACTCATTCTTTCTGGAATAAACATTTTACAGGCAGCACAGCTTCATAAGCAGTACCAATCTAATGTAAAGCTATTGTTGCACGCATGCGTACTAAAAATAAAGTACATTCAAATAAGTGCATCTTAATACTATGCACATAGGATTGTGGCCTCATATGTTATCAATGCTGTAACAGAACATTTTTGAAATTTGTAAAATCGTCAAATGTTCCAAAAGGTTTTGAAAAATAATCTTGGCAGTTTGGTTATCCTTCTAGTTAATGGGTAAGCTTCCCCACACCCCAGCAGCTTAGAATGGACAGCTTTAAAATAAACATATAATATTCCCATCCCAAACCTTTCTCTCTCTTCCACCTAATACCAATCTTCTGTCAGACCCATTTAGAGATTACCAAATATCTATCTATCTATCTATCTATCTATCTATCTATCTATCTATCTATCTATCTATCTCTATATCTATCTGGCAATTGTGGCAGTATGGAAGAGAAATCTCTTCTATTTCCACTTAACAAAAGTATCAGTCAGGGGAGTTGGTTGGTAAAGAAAACTTTTGGAAGATGACTAGGATGGTGAAAAATGTCAGCTTTATGTGGATAATATTCAGTGATATAAATAGATAATTAACCCAGTGTTTTACATTTTCTAATCCCTGTCTACAGGTGTCAATGACAATTAATCTCCTTGAAGAGTGGAGAAAAATCTATAGCAGCAACTAAGAACAAAATATTACACCAGTAGACAGATCAGGGGGGAAAATTAGGTGACCAGGTATGTACTGATTCATTGATGAGACATATTTTATGCTAATTGGATTAAACTAGAACACACTGTACTGAATTTCACTGAAATTTTTCTGACTGTCATCTAAACAAAAACTTTCTGTTTCGTCCTTCTGTTTTGGTTGTTTTCACAATTGTCATAATTGCCAGAAAGTCAGGTTAGGTAAAATGAATAACAAAGACAGCAAGGGTTAAAGCACAATAATGTTCCTTTTAAACTAACCTTTAAAATAACAGAATATTTTATGATAAATGTGCTTCTTAGTAAGTTGGGAAATTTATTTAATGACTTAATGTTAAGATAACTTCTGAATCAGAAACAATTAAAGTTAGACTTATCCAAGGGAGACTCAATGTGAATTTCAGGTACCAAAATGAAACATATATTTAAAAATGGGGGGAAAAAATCCAATAAATGTTCTGTAATAAGATGTTATGGTGACCATGCTCATAACAACAATCTTTGAGATTGGAAGTTTAAAAAATGCACTTCTAAATACTAAAATTGCAGTTACATGAAGGGTAAACAAGTATTTAGAAAGTTATTTCAAAATATGTAAAATTATTGCAGGGCCATCAAGTTATGACAGATTATAACAGTTGAGTTAGATGATGGCACGTTGCAAACCTCCTTTATTTAGCAGCAAAAGTACTGAGATACAATAATGAGTTTGTATGCAGAGATGTGTATTTTCCAGCTAAGCTAAAATGGAGGTCAGCAACTGATCTGTATTATGGATCTGATTTTAATGATTTGTTTAATCAAACTGAATGGGTTTACTGCTATTGTGAAAAGAAGATTACAAGACAGTAACTCTCACTACTTCCAAATGGCTTCCACTCTCCCTGATTTACAGAAGTAATTTTTCATTTTAGCAATACCCATCTGCTCAGATGGAATCAAATTGGGTAATATAAAATGTAAAGTGACTTTGTAATTTTCATCCAAGTTCTTTGCCCTGGGATACATATGTCTATTGAAGTTTCAATCAAGTGTCTATAAGTAAGACCTATGAAGTTTAAAGGAAGGAGAGATTCCAGGCCTTGCTCTGCATAGCAACCCTTTCTGTAGTTTCTTTTATTTCAATCCTGTAACATAAAAAAATAATCAACCCAGGTTTGTCACATATTGTTATTTCTAGAAATGTTTGGTCTACTTAGATTAGAACAATTATTTTTCTTCATTTATTCCTTGTCATTTATATTATATAATTTTATGGAAATAGTATTACTTTTGTACTTATCTAAGATCTGTACTATAGTATCCTTCTTAGTTATAAGTAGTACACTGTAAATTACTTATTGCCTATTTTGCTTGGAAACTAAATAGAATCATATTTCCCACTGGTTTAAAAACGTTAGAATATTCTTTAGTCCATAAAAGCATTTACTACAGTGACATGACCCTCTGTAAAAACTATTTAAATTCCTGCATTGTATGGAGTAGGAATAGATAAGAATTTCTTTTGGCTTATTTTTGATAACTGTTTTCCATAGTATGGAATCGCTTTAAGGAGCAGACATTGTACATGTACCTGGCAAGTCTCTGATTTTAAAAAAAAATGCAGAATCAGATATGGCTACGTGATAGATACTACACAGAAATCTCCAGGGAAGAAAGCCTTAATTCAATAAGGCCTAATACCTCCCCCACCCACCCACAATGCATTGCAATTAATGTTTGCCAAAAACTTTCTGGAAGTCTTTTCCCATTGTGAAAGACGCTTCATTTTTTTAAATCTTAAACTCAGGGCAGAGTGATTCTTAATGTAGAATTATTTTGTCAGATTTTTTTTTTTAATTCCCTTATTTGCAAAGTGTTGTGGAATGGTACTTATTTTTCCTCCAATCACTCTAAAACCTCTATGACTGATTTCTCTGGAATTTAATTGAAGAGTAAGAAGTCTAAGAAAGTTGCAAGCTACTGGAAGGATTCTGGTACAGTGAAAACAAAACATTTACAGCAAGTCTTAGCCACTTCATACCTAAACTCCACCAGATCCAGTAGGATGAGCATGCTTCAGGTCCCTTATGTGAAAAAATGACACCTAGAAATCATGCCTTCTCTTTGTAGTGTGTACCATGTGTAACAACCTGCCTCTTAAGGATCAGATGAACCCAAACTTTCTGAAGGTTGAACATCTCAAAAACCTGGCTCTTCCTTCGGGCTTTAGGGCTAGGAGGCTAGTGGACCCACCGTGTGTATTTTGCTCTATGTTTGTTGAGGAGTTTAATTTTATCTGGAGTCTTCTATTGTTCTTTATATTGTTGTTACTTGTATGTTTTTGTTTTGATGCCTTGTTAGCAATCCAGAGTTATCTGATTAAGGTGGGTAGCCATATACATTTGCAAAATAAATGAATAAATCTGAAAAAATGCCATACTCCCTAAAATGTTATTCTCTGAAAGAAATTTCAAAAGAGAATAATTTCATCAAACTAAGTGAAAACTGCTTTAATAAATTGGGAGTGGGAAATGTTCAGCAAAACAATGGCTAAATTTGCAACTTCCAAAAGGTCCAGAGAGGCACGGCCAGAGTTTATGTTGTTTGGGAATTCTGGAGCACTGTCACAGCTTGTTTCTAGGGTCCAAGGTGGGGACGGTTAGAATAATCAATTAGAAAATCTGCTCTGTTAAATATGGATGGCAAGGCAAAAAATATCAACTCAAATTAGTAGAGATGGTATAGCAAAGCCCTATACCCTAATAAAAACATTACATTGATAAGTTATTTTACATACGAAAAATCATTCCATGTAGATTTTCTTGAATTTGTAAGAAGATGAAAAACAAGCCCTAAATCATTGTTATGGTAATTATTTTCAACAAGAACCATCTTCAGTTTAAAAAGTAATAATAAAAGCTTCTAAGCGGTGCAGTAATTACACTTAACTGCTATGATTAAAATATATGTAATTTTGCTGCTTTAGAAGTTAGATTGCTTCAAAGATTACATAACTAGCAAAATATCAAAAGGTTCAAGTATCTCCTACTAATTTATTCAGTATGAGTCTCTGCAACTAGGCATAATTTCCCCACCTGAATACAATCTATTACTTGGGATGGAATTAAAAAAAAAACAGCAAAAAGAATTAAGCAATGGAATAACATGCTATGATAACAAAAGCTCTTAAACAGAGAAAAAGAGACACTTTGGGATCAATTCCTTTCTACTACATGGCACTGTCTTATGCATACATTTGCCTTATTACCTATTTAAATGCAAGTGAATATGTTTTGCTTTACTTAATATGAGAAGTCAAATTTTTGGAGTGTTCGCATGGTTATTCTTGGACATACATTAATCTAAGTTTATCATATCCAAACTATCATTAGGGAAAGCAACAAGATACAAAAAAAATCTATTGGTTTCCATGTAGTGCTCTTCTATATTTTTACAGCCCCGAAGTATTCATTTTAAAAATATGTTTCCATTACTTTCTAATAAAAGACGAAAACTCTGATGCAAAATTCAAAGATATAAGTAAACCAATAAACGGAAGGATTTGATCTTGGTCAGACTAATTTGTATTAAATCTAATGAATTCCAAATGTCTCAATAAATGTTAGAGTTGTGAATCATATTAATGGAAGACGAAGCAGAAATGCATTTTTCTTTGGGGGCTATTTTTAAATAGCCAGATGTAAAGGAAGCCCTTGTAGACATTCTCCAGATGCAAGGCACATACTAGAAAACACTTCTAAGTGTAATTCAGTATGCTGTGCTTGCAGCAGTTCAATGCTGCAGCATCACCAATACAGGACATACTACTTATTCAGGCTGATTAGCATATGTATGCTCAGAAACCTAGGAAAGCATCTTCAACAGAAGTGGCTATCCAGATACTCTAAGAAGAGCACCTTACAAAATGCTCACCTTTGCACAGTCCTACTATTCATTCCTTAGATTTATTTTGAGCCCTGCATTTAGGGGTCAATGGCAGCTGTAATCAGAGCTATTTCTCAACTTCAGTACAGTGCATTCAAGCATAAGAAGTATGTCTCTTGGCTAAATGTGGTTCAAACATTGCCAGGTTTTGATAAAATACAATTTTAATGAATGAATGCCAGGTTTTGATAAAATACAATTTTAATGAATGAATATTCCCATGGTAATTTCAGACACCAAGGATCAAACATTTCCAAAGCAAAAGCATACAGAGGGGAAGAAATGGATCTTACACTTAAATGCATATTACTTATCATATCTAAGTCCCACTATTTGTTTTAATAAAGATACTACAGTTTCAGTATAAGGATTAATAAGATATATTAATATGTATTTATCTGAAAGGAATGCTGGTTCCCCCTCCCTTGGATAGTTTACCTTTAAAATGGGAAAAGGTAAAAACAGGAAGCAGATTATTTTCTTTTTCTCTATTTTTAGTCTGAATATCAGTACAAGGATATCAAGACAAACAGAGTTGAGATGCAGCAATTCTTCTTGGTTTTCCTGGGAATTTAACAATTTATCAGTCATGTAGTCAAACACATAGTAAGTCCAAAGCTGAACTATTATAGGAATGAGTTGTTTGCTTATAAGGACCACTAGTTGTAGGATCATAAACCTGGAATGCATTCATACCAAAATGTGATATTTTAATTCTTCATTTACTGATGCCATTATAGCAGAGCATTATTGTCATATTATACCATTCACATGCAATAATTTACCTGACAGATGTCTTGTGGACAGAGCAATTAAAGTTGCAGCAGTTCTATTCAAAGGTGGGTTGATGGTACAAGGTTTTTTGTAACAGTCTTTAAAATATAAGTTATAGGTTTTATGATATATATGTTATATATTATCATAAAATATCTTTCTGTGTGTGTGTGCTATATATGCTATTCAGCAGATTTGAGGAAAAGGCTGCTTTGAAGCATTTGGAACACAAATATGGCAGCCATCTTCAATACGACACCAAAAAACTGCATCTTCTGGTTATTTAAAGGAGCTTCATTCTTTTTCTTAGGAAAAATGCATTCGATTTAAAGAGTGGCAGGCATGTGCTATGTCCATGTCAATTCTGAATCAGCTTTTTGCTTTCTGATCTGAAGCACTGTGCAGTCTTAATAGATAAATGCAATCAAAAGTAGTAAATATCTCCCCAGTTGTTTTAGAAATATCTGTTACTCGTTTACTGATTAGATGAATCAGACTCCTCTGAGAGTCTCCATTATAAAAAGCATCATAATTTGGCAATTGTCTTCACTGCCAGTAGTAGGAGGTATATTCCACAAATTATTGGGGGGAAAATACACCATAACATTGACGAATCTGTTTAAGCATGATGATGCCATGACTCGTACAAAAGCACAAAGGGAAAATGGAAATTGGAGATTGATTATCCCTGCAGCTACACTATCTTGATAACTAAGCACTCTTTACATAAACATCCAAGAAAACTTAAAAGCAGCTTTAGTAGTTTGAAATCAAGTTAATTGGGTTACCAAAGTATATATGATAAATCAAAATGCTGACTATATTTTGTACTGCTATTTACTATTCCACTCCTGGTACATACATACGTATTATTAGAAAGTTTAAAGGAGAAATAAGGTGATTTATTTTTGTTCCAGTATGACTACTGTTCAGAATAAGGCACATTACACTCATGTGTTACAAAGAAGAAGTGGCTAAGGATTCCTCCTTCAATACCTTTAAATTTTAAGCATTTCCCATCTCAGTAAT
This sequence comes from Python bivittatus, assembly GCF_059951505.1. Lineage (NCBI taxonomy): Eukaryota > Metazoa > Chordata > Lepidosauria > Squamata > Pythonidae > Python > Python bivittatus. The sequence goes on from NW_028277034.1 coordinate 29,316,996, forward strand.
TTTAATAATTGCACTCTCTAGAATAGCGAACATTAGAAGGTCACCAATCTCAGAAATACAGTAAAGCAGAAATGAATAGTTTTTGCCTTGTTAAATAAATGAAAAATAGAGAAGATTAAAATAGTAACCCTATAGTCCTGCTTCTAAAGCCACATACCTAGTTTTATGTGTCTAAGACTGACCATTTCTCTTGACCATTTTTTGAGCCTCCTTCCCCACATTTTTGGCAGTATGGGATGCTAATAGCATAAGAAGATGATTATTTAGTGTCTAGTTTCTGCTGGATATATTCAAGAGTTTCACTTCAGTATGTTATTAGAATATGCCACATGACCAAGGAATAAAGAACATGCAATATAGTACAATAGCCTCCAGGTTGTCATAAAATGTTGTGCTGAACCATGCAGCAAGTGTCTTACCCTCAATTTAAAAATAAATGCTTCATAAAACTTCCTCTTTTATTTGCTTTTCTGGGATACAAGACTGAATAATGACCATTGACTTGCCCTTCATGAGATGGTATATATCTCTTGCCTCTAATATCTGGGTTTTGTAGGCTGCCAGTAAAGTTGGCATAGCTAGCTGGCAAGCTTGGAGCCTCCTGGGAAGGACCCCTGTCATAACTCACAGAACTTGGTTATATCAGAAATGTGGGTTGCCAATACTTAAAATTAATTATCAGAGGCAGCACAAGGAAGCAGTCAGAATGATATGGATACCCCATATCAATACCCCAAATATGGAAGCTACAGAGAAAGTAGCTAGCAAAGAATGAATGGCATTCATAGCTGTTTATTACCACTCTCCAGTCTTATAGACATTAGAATGAACAATTACTGGTTTTACTCATTGTCAATAAAATTAAACCTATATCAGTTGGCAGAATGTAAAAATATGCTTCTGGTTCCAAGATGGTGGCTTGTTAGGGAGGAAGCAGAGCTTTCTATAGAGGCAACATTTTTCTTATGTTCTTTGTTATCCTGTTTCCTAGTTATGATAATTTAGTATTCTAGACAGCAGTTTAGAATTAAAGGCAAAAGAGTAAATTTATTGATTAGGGGCAGTTTGAATTCTTAGTACAAGAGAGACAAGTTAAACTGGTGGCTGGCCCTTCAGAGATTCTGAAAGCTGAGAAAGTAAATTGAGCCTAAAGCAGAAAGTTAAATGACCAGCTACTTGTATCACTGTCAAATAACCTAACTTCGCCTACTCACCAGAGTTCCACACAAATGTAAATTATGTTGCAGTATTGTATATTACCTGGAACAACCCCATAAGCAGCAGAAAGGCATAGAATTTGTGAAGTACTTCAAAGCTACCTGATTTGATTTGCCATTTCAAAGCAGTTCCTCATTCCTTTTGCAAAGCTGTTTTCATGTGATGATTCGATTAGAGGTTTGTCAAATTAAGCACACCTTTAAAGTTTTGCACAGCTGTAATACAGTTCAACTGGGAACACTTTTTGATTCCCTAAGTGTGACTTTAATTGCTAATAAACATTAAGACTAAACATATCCACATTAGAAATGTCTACATAGTATATTCATGATATCATTGTGACCATGTACCACCAGTAAAGACAGTTTTATATCATTGTGAAATGTCTTAGTAGCTCTTTAAATTGTAGTCCGATAAATGATATCTCAGAAGTAAGTTTTTCTGAGTTCACTGAAGTACATTCCCAAAAAAGGGGGTGCGGGTTTGCTGCCTGAGGCTTTGAAATCTAAATTTCAATTTAAAAAAAATGCCCAACAGATTTAAATGAAAATCTTACTTCATTTTCAATGGAACTACCATTGCTATTTTAAGAACTGTTCATGTTTTCTTCCTTTTTTTTTTTCAGAATTAATAAATGATTGAGAGATTAAAAATTAGAACTATACATGACAAATGAGGTAAGTTATTACTAATTATTCTAAAAGTCAAACAATCACAAAATGATCTCTTCAGGTGCTAATTTTAATACTTGAATGAAATTAATAAGGCTCTTGATAAAACAGCAGGATATCCTTAGATTACACGAGTAATCAGCAAGAAAATTTATTGTGGTTTTGTGAAGCATGAAATGTTTGTGGAATGTATGCAAAAGTGGTACTTTATTCTCTGCAGTGAACAATTCCAAGTCCTTATAATAGAAAAATATTTAATAGTTTGAAAACTCTTGAGGCATAGTTTTTAAAGTTGTTCAAGTGCAGTTAATTTGACTCAGTACAAATGAACACTGAAAAAAGAGTTGCGTTATATAAAAGTACTTTAGGGCCTCATTGATTAAAATAATTATATAAGGTAATACTAAAAACATTAAGATAGTGAGAAAGTGAAGTCAATGTCTAGAGAGTTAACATATGAAGAAATAACATTTGCAGATGGGATTTTGAATAGTAGACTCATTTGAAATTAAAAAAAAAAAAAACTTTCTACATCAAGAAAAATCCCCAAAGCTTCATCCAGGCAAGTGGTAAATTTAACTTCTAAAAGTAAAATGCATTAAAATATGTTCAATTTTGTGTTCACTTCTACTTTTTAGAAGTTATCTCTTTCAAGTTTTAATTGAATTAGAAGTTTTATTTTATTATTTTAATATTTATTGTTAGATTTTTATCCTGCATTTATTTTTGGTCAACCTTGTGAGGTAAGTTGGGCTAAGAAAGAGTGCCTGGCTCAAAATCACCCAATCATCTTTCATGCCAAAGGAAGAATTAAAACTCACAGTCTCCTGGTTTCTAGCCCAGCCTCTTAACCATTATACCAAACTGGTTCTCCATTTAATAAATACTGTTTTTAGAGCACACAAGAAAATATATGTGAACATTTATTAATATCTAATCTTACATGAATTCAGTAAATCCATCTATTATTAATCTAACTTTGCAGGAAATTTAAGCTCCATATAACCAAGGTCAAACTTTCAAACATTGCTCAGGAATTGTCTGCTACTTAGACTCTCCCATATCATGATCTTCATATACAGAACCAGCCCAAACAATTATTTTGTGTTGAAACCAGTTTACATTTACTTACTTTCGAAACTTAGCTCTCAGCATACTTTGTTGCTTGTAATTAACAATTTTTGGTCTGTTTGTTGAAATTCAAAACTGGTAAATCATAGGGAATTAGATTATTAATCTATAAACTGTTTCATTGTATTATGAATTAGCCCTGTAGCCTTCTCCTTCTGCACTGAAACTATATGGGACCTCCAAAAATACTGTAAAAATCGGTGTTCCTTCACAACAAAACAGAATATGTATAACCCTAGTCCTGTTTAGGCACTGGAAACAGAAAGTGCCAGGGTGGTGTGAGAGCTATTGTGGTATAACAGTTCAAGTTTAAACTAAAACAGGAAACCCAGATTTAGGTCCATCTTCAGCTATGGAATTTCAGCAGCTGACTTTGGACAGTCATTCTCTCTTAGTGTATCCTACCTCAGAGGTTTTTGTTGTGGGGTTAAACGATGGGATATCATTTAACCCCATAAGAGGAAGGTAAAATATAAATCTAGAGAAGGAGTAGAAGAAACAACAGCAATATAGAAATGTGTACATCAGTCTACCCCTATACTGATGGGGATGGGCTAAGGGAAAATCATAGTTGCATGTTTCTGTGTATACATACAGTATACTACAGCACATCATCAGGAACCCTGGCTGTTTTATATCCCTCATGCAGCAACTCTGGGAGATGACTATGTAGCCTCTGTTTGAAAACCTCCAGTGAATGAAAACTCATCACATCATATAGCAGTTTGTTCAGTCTAGCCTAAATTTCCTTTTTTTATAATTTTAACCATCTGCTTCTGGTCTATATTTTATATATATATGTATAACTCTCAGCCCTATGGATGGTATGTGTCTTCCTCAATCCCAGGTCCTCTACCAGAGGCCTGGGAGTTTGAGGGTTCTGCACAGTATCTTAGCTGATCCTAGCACTGCACTCTCCAGGACAGAGAGCTCTGATGTTGTTCCTGGGATCTGTTGGAGCCATTCTCCCAGCTTAGGAGTCACAGCCCCAAGTGCTCCTACTACCACTGGGACCACTTTGGCCTTTACTTTCCACATCCGCTCTAGTTCTTCCTTCAGGCCCTGGTACTTCTCCAGCTTCTTATACTCCTTCTTCCTGATGTTGCTGTCACTTGGCGCTGCTACATCTATCTGCTGTGTTCTGGTCCTTGTCTACTACCACAATGTCTGGTTGATTGGCCAGTACCTGCCTGTCTGTCTGGATCTGGAAGTCCTATAGGATCTTAGCCCTGTTATTCTCCACAACCTTTTGTGGAATCTCCCATCTGGACTTGGGAGGGTCTAGCCCATACGCTGTGCAGATGTTCCTATACACAATGCCAGCTACTTGATTGTGTGGTTCAGTGTATGTTGCTGCATCTTACACCCTGCCACTATGTGTTGGACTGTTTCTAAGGTCTCTTTGAATAATCTGCACCTTGAGTCCTGTCTAGTGTGGTAGACCCCTGCTTCTATGGATCTGGTGCTTAGTGCCTGTTCTTGTGCTGCTATGATCAGTGCCTCAGCGCTGTCTTTTAGTCCAGCCCTTTCCATCCACTGATAGGATTTCCCAATGTCAGCCACCTCAGCTATCTGTCGATGGTACATCCCATGCAGAGGCTTGTCTTGCCATGGCACTTCCTCCACTTGAACTTCCTCCCATGTGTGCTGCTGCCTCAGGCATTCTCTCAACAGCTCATCTTTGGGTGCTGATGTATCCCAGTGCTCATCTTACTGATGTATCCCAGTGCTCTGGGTTTCATCCAGGACATTGGCTTTGACACTCACCAGACCTTGCCTTCCCTCTTTCCGGCTGGGGTAGAGTTTCTGGGTGTTGGACTTGGGAGGGAAACCTCCATACATTGTGAGGAGCTTCCGGGACTTCACATCAGCAGCCTCCATGTCCTCCTTTGGCCAGCTCACTGTACTGGCAGGGTATCTGATAACTAGTAGGCCATACATGTTGGTGGCATGGATCTTGTTCTTCCCATTGAGCTGGCTCTTCGGGACCTGTCTTATTATTTGGTGGTACTTGGATGTTGCTGTCTTCCTTGCCTCCTCATCGTGGTTCCCATGAGACTGTGGGATACCAGGTACTTGTAGCTGGTCTGTATGTCTGCTATGTGGCCCACTGATAGTTCCATTCCATCAGCCTTAACTACTTTCTCTGTCTTTACTACCATCCATCCACACTTCTCCAGTCTGAATGACATCCCAATGTCCTCACTGTAGACCTGTGTCCGGTGGATCAGTGAGTCAATGTCTTGTTCATTCTTAGCATACAGCTTGATGTCATCCATGTAGAGGAGGTGGCTGACGGTAGTTCCATTTGAACTTGTAGCCATATCCAGTCCTTTTTATTATCTGGCTGAGGGGGTTCAAGCCTATGCAGAACAGCAGTGGGGACAGTACATCACTATATGCCACATTTAATGGCCACTTGTATGAGCTGTCTTGAGTTTACTTCCAGTGTTGTCTTCCATAGTCCCGTTGAGTTCTTGAGGAAAGTCCTTAGTGTCCTGTTGACTTTGTATAGTGCCAGGCATTCACAGATCCATGTGTGTGGCATTGAGTCATAGGCTTTCCTGTAGTCAATCCAGGCTGTGCTCAGATTTTTATCCCTAGATCTTGAGTCTCGGGCAACTGGTCTATCTATGAGCAGCTGGTGTTTTGAGCCTCTGCTGTTGTTCCCAATGACCTTCTGAGCTGTGCTCATGTACTACCCATATGGTTCTGCAGCTTGGTGGCTATGATGCCTGATAGGACTTTCCATGTTGTGGGGATGCAGGTTATTGGCCAGTATTTGGACAGTGCTGTTACCTTGTGGGGGTCTTTCATGATCAGCACTGTCCTTCCTTGCGTTAGCCAGTCTGGGTGGGAGCCTGCTGCTAGCATCTGGTTCATCTGTGTTGCTGTTTTCTGCACTGCTGTTAGTCTCTTTAGCCAGTAGGTGTGGATCATGTCCAGACCAGGTGCTGCCTAGCTCTTCATGTTCTTGACCCGCTGTTGGATGTCTGCTACCATGATGGTGACTGGCTCCTGGTCTGGGAGATTGCTGTGGTCTGCTTTCAGGTCCTGCAGCCACTTTGCACTGGTGCTATGTGTCTTCTCTTTCTCCCATATGTTCTTCCAGTACTGTTCAATGTCTGCTGTTGGTGGCTCTGCTGTTACTGTGTTGCACTGCAGTTGGGAATGCACCTTGGATGGTTCTTTGGAGAACTGGGCATTTATCTTCTTGGCCTCTGGCTCTAGTGTATCTCTCACAGCCAGTGCTATGAGCCTTTGTTCAGCAGTCTCTAAGGCTTCAGATGGAGTCAAGCCCATGTATTTTGTAGTAGTTGAGTCTTATCCTTAATCCTCACACCCTTCTGTAGTTCTACCAGCTGACTGACTTCTCTCCATGTTGCCTTGATCTTAGCCTCATTTTCCAGGGGGAATATGTACTACTGTTTTTCTTGATCATGTAGCCAAGTATCTCCAGAATTACAGCAGTTGTAGTATATATCAGTTCATTGGTGGTAGTAAAGTCATGAGGGCTCTATTGGCATCTTGTAGCATACTATCTGATGGTACTTCTCCACTGAGCCTTGGTGATCAGTCTTCAGGGTTGACCATAGCTAATTTATCCAAGATCTTCTGCCTCATATCAGTTGCTGTGCTCTGTAATAGAAGGGGTGGCAGTGACATACCGGCTTCTGGTGTTGGCTGCACATCCAGTTGTTCTTCCAGGTCTTCTTGAGTCCAGGGTGCAATGTGTAGTTGGTATATCTCAGGTTGTGAGAGCAGCTTCCTCTTCACTATGTCAAAGCATTGGGTAACTAACTGTTTCTCAGTTACTGTGGATGTAGGTCTTCTGTCCACCTCTAGTTCCCTCATATGTTTCATATACTGTATGCCCTCTCATTAGGTCTACTGTTGAAGTAGCATTCCATCAATTCCAGGTTCTCTTGTCTCATCCATATATGGTTTGTTCCAGTAGCCCACCTATCATCATAAACAATATCATATATATATATACTGTATATATATATACAGTAGTGTGCAAAAGTTTTAGGCAGGTGTGAAAACCAGTTTCCACCATTTCTATGCTGATGGCACTGCTGGACATCTTATGATGTTGAAGGGAAATAAGCATGATGTGTCTTTCATCTGCTGCATTAAGTTTCCTTGGCCGACCACTGCATCTACGGTCCTCAACATTGCCCATTTCTTTGTGCTTCTTCAAAAGAGCTTGAACAGCACATCTTGAAACCCCAGTCTGCTTTGAAATCTTTTCCTGGAAGAGATCTTGCTGATGCAGTATAACTACCATGTGTCTTATTGCTGTGCTCAGTCTTGCCATGGTGTATGACCTATGACATGAAACTGTCTTCCACAACCTCACCTTAGTAGTAGAGTTTGGCTGTTCCTCATCCAGTTTTAAGCCTCCTACACAGCTGTTTCTGTTTCAGTTAATGACTGTGTTTCAACCTACATATGAAATTGATGATCATTAGCACCTGCTTGGTATAATTGGTTAACCATACACCTGACTCTAATCCTACAAGATCCCTGACTTTGTGCAAGTGTACAGTGTGCAAGTGTAAGAATTGATGCTGTTTTGAAGGCAAAGGGTAGACACACCAAATATTGATTTGATTTAGATTTTTTTTCTGTTTGCTCACTTTGCATTTTATAAATTGATAAACATAAACAATTACAATATATATTTTTGAAAGCATTCTTACTTTACAGCCTTTTTTCACACCTTCCTAAAACTTTTGGACAGTACTGTATATATAATACAAAACAGCACTTTTTTCATCCTCCTCCTCAATGACCAAAGAGTGGGAAGGCATCCTGTCCTAGAGGGCAAAGTATTCCACAGTGCAGGGGTTGGTACTGAAAAGTAGATCTTATTGGCCTCTGTTTCTTTGATCTCTTTGAAGTGGGCCCGCACAATGTCCACTCCCAATTCCAGCTGGAGTAAATGGTTGTGATCATAAGCACCTTGACTTATCCCAGAAGCCTATCAGAAACCGGTGCAGCTTTCACAAGATTGGTATTCATCTATCAAACTGCTTAGTCCAGTTAATAGGCAGGTAGCTGTGTTCTATGCCAGCTGCTATTTTCCAGTCATCTTTAAGGATAGTCCCATATATAGTGACAGTAGTCTCACTATGAGAAGAAAAAGGCAAAGTCAGCATCTTCAGTACATCCTGATCCAATGAAAGGACCTGGGAGACCAGCCAAAGCTAACTAAAGCCTCTCTGGGCCATGGTCTCCAGCTGATGCTCTAGCAGGAGCATTGCCTACCTGCAGTACCACCTCAACAAGAGCATTACATAGAACAACCAGAAGCTCCGTCCCCAAAACAGCTCCATCTTGCTGGGATTCAGTATAAGTCTGTTGCAGCCCATCTGGTGCCTCATAGTCTCTCAGCACCAGGTCAAGTATAATCTAAATTTTCAGGCTTAGCTTGGTTTCCAAAGAAAATGTGTTGTCACCATTTTAAAATATATGGTTTACCAAGTAGCCAGAGAGGAACTGAAATAATATAAATATGACTGTACTTAATGATATAGAAAACATTACACAGCAGATTGTTGGTGCTTTTCATCAACAGCAACATTCAGAAACATTGCTAGCATGTTTGTACTGTCTTCCAATTACATGTAAAAGAATGGAAGGTATTTAGAAATATAAAGCACCATGGAAAGAAGCCAGCATTCTAGATAAAAGTACTTAAGATTAATTTAACATGCACAGGATTTCCCAATTAAAACTTTCACATTAGCACTGCATTTTAAACAGTTAATCTCCTAATGAGACATCCCCAGCAATGAAAAGTGAATTGCAGGATTCAATATGGCCTTGAGGCCTGTTTGTGCATCTGGAAATAGCTGTGACTTTTGTAAAAGCTGAATTTATGTGATCTTGCAAACAACGGCTGTAACAGAAGAGCTGTACTGCCACCTACTGATACTGGATTCTTTCTCATGTCACATACATCTGGCTTAATTCATGAAAGACTCTTGCTTGCTTTTACATGAAAAATAGGAGTTTTATTTGGTCTTATTATTATAAGGGAAATACTTTATTCCCTAATGGCAACATCCATCACAGGAAAATACTCTGGTCATTATCTTCTTCATTTCTGGCAATTTTTTTCAGTGAAGCTGGTTGGATTTCACATATAGAAGTCCATACGTATTGGCAGTCTGGGACAGTGCCCAAAATATTAACTTAATTGAAAAAAAGTGATTTAGCAAGCCTCACTCTATTTCTATGCTTTAGCACAATCTTTCATACTTGGATCATTCAAAAATGTTATATATTGAAGACAAGATATCCCTCCCATATGTAGTTTTCCTGAATTCTTAAAAAGTGCTCACAATTAGCAGAAAGAATCCACTAATACAGGGACAAGTGTGATGCATTCAGCTTTTCTCTATATAAACCTGCATCAGGATATTTGTTGCATTTTTTTTTTAAAAAAATGGCAGTCTAGCAACAGTTAACCCTATAAAATTAATTCATCAAACCATTTTCATAGTCCTTCTGTATTTCACACACATACACACATGGATACAAATCTATATGAAGGTTCACTTAAACGGTTAATATCAAAGTCTAAAAGGCTATCATTTAGAAGAGAGTAAAGTGGTTCAATAATAGTTGAATTATATCACTGTATCAATGATACTTGGAGACTTACTGGCAACATTTTTTAAAATAACACCAGTGGTCCTTGCTAGACAATGGAAATCAGTGAAAAGACATAAAATATGCATTTACAGAATAGAGAACCATGTTCCCATAGGGACTGATGATGTTTTATTTTCTCTGTTCTGCTGTGGTACTGAAAATAAAGTTAAAAGAGAGTTTCAGAATAAAAAAAAAGTGATGAGATATCTGCTGTCACTTACAAGATATGAAAAACCTTGGTGCATGTACCTGTCATTTTGACAATAAAAAACTCCAAGCTGAAGGTGAAATGCAAAGTCATATACTGACAAAGTAACCTACCCTTCAACCTTGAGAGCGAAATGTGCACAATGCTTTCCTGAGATAAGGGCACACACATAGATAGATAGATAGATAGATAGATAGATAGATAGATAGATAGATAGATAGATAGATAGATAGATATAATAAGTGGTAGGGAGAACATTTATAAAAGCTGAGCATGGGTGTTATTGCAACCTAATATGGTCTTCTCCAAATATGCATTTCCTATTCAACAATTCTGAAGGCAGAACTACACATCAAACATGTCCTAGTCTTTACAGGGAAGCAATTTTGGATTCCCCTGGAGGGGAAAGGAATGGCCATTAAAAAGGTTAGCTGGCTCTGTTCTCTTGAACATTCCCCCATTCCTGTATATTTCTGCATATTAACAGCATTTTGAATTCCAGATATTTTTTCTGAATTAGTAACGCTTACATCTTGGGAGAATACAATCTAAATAGTGACTCAAAATAAAGCACATTAATATGTTATCCAGACATGGCTAACAAAAGAAAATATTCTAAGCTACCAATATATAGAGAGAGGGGGAGGGGGAGGGGGAGGGGGAGGGGGAGGGGGAGAGGGAGGGGGAGAGGGATGGAAAGTTCAATTGGGCATATCTATTGACTCTGCTCCAATATATGCATACTATATCTCCCATCTCTTTTCCAACATGCATGCATTAAGTAGGATGCTGGAGATACTTTGCTCACCTCCAAACAACAAACAAGGTTTATCTCTTTGGAGAGGGAGAGAGCCCAGAAGACAGCGTTTGGGAAAATTTCCCACTGAAGAGCAATGCTTTCCCCATCCCCAAGATCAACTGAACCGCCATATTTCTACTGGAAAACTTAATCCAGTATGTTTCCTATTGAAATGCAACTGGGCTGGAAATAAATAATATCAGCTGTCAAGGAGAGATTAAGTCAACACATGGCCAGCCCAGGAACTGAAGAAACATCATGAGTGGAGGTTTCCATAGTCTTTTCTGATCTTTGGAAGGGTTCTTACTTGTGCAGAAAGTTTTGCACATGTAACTACACATGCACAGGTTCTTTTCCTTGTTTATAAATGTGCAAACTTATAAAACAGTCAAAACCAAGAAACCGAGATATTTGCTAAGGATTGCCAATTCGATATGGTCTATTTTCTCAGTCAGGAGTGCGAGAGTGGGTAGTAATCTCTTCTGAATAGACTTTTTGGGGAAAATCCCAACTAATAAGATGCCATCAAACTTTTATCTCATGGTGGAAGCCCCTAAAACATGGGTAATCTCTGGAAGTTTATAATCTGTAACTGGCTTCCATTTTAAATGTATTAGACAAAATGTACGCGCTTAAAATCATACATGAAAGAGATAAACGTATTTGGAAGAAATGTAAATAAAGAAATCTATCAAGGCAGCCAAACTTTGAGCAAGATAATAAAAATATGTTTCAAAAACCATGTCCACATAGACATCCCTCTTATAATTGGGCAATGCTCTAAGATGCATTATAATTTTAAATGCCTGTGGGACAAGCAATATTTACTTGATGCAAATGTCTTGAACAAATTAAAATACCCATTAAAGAAGGTGACAAAAATCCTTCAACCATCCAAAACTGAGATAATACAAATATAATTATGCTCTTTGGTTGATGAAATGATGTTGACCAATTAATTCCAGGCAAATTGTTGCAATTGTTGCACCAGCTGCACTGTTTTTCAGAAGTTATGATTCAAAAAGAAAACACAGTACTGCAACCTTGCCTTTGCAATGTGAATAGTGTATTAAAGTAAGTATTCCTAAACCGTTACTCATATGAAGCATTTTCATAGAAATCCTCGATTATACGTTGACTGAAGCTGCAAAGAACCTGTATAATCAAAAGGTCTGTGCATGATTAAAAATCATTCAGAAAAGGTGCTTTGGACTACAGCATGACTATATGACTGCAGCAGCTCTCTGCTACTTATAAAAGCAGCCCCTCTTTTTCAGGCTGCCACACAATCCAGAAAAAAATGCAGCTGTTTTAAAAGTTGCATTGACTTTAATGAGCTAGCTTCTAAAACATGGATCTTTATTCAGTCTCACGTGGAAACCTGAAAAAAGAGCTGTTGCTTTAATTAATATTATAGAGGTGCTGTGCTTGCATGAAGTACAAAACACTCTTTCTAAATTATCTTCAAAGTATTCATAGCCCTAATTATGAATATTACCATGAAGAACACTTCCTATTTATGACTTCCCATTCATGTAGAATAGCTTTGTTTATATATACTATAAAATTACACAATCATCCACCATACTAATGTCAGACATATGGCTACTACTAGACTTTGTTGTCAATGTGGAGCATGGCTAGTGACATCCTCTATTTCACATGTTAACTGAATGCAGCAGGACATATTTGAATATCGATATGATAAATGTATTTTATATGTATTTGGTATTCATATCATAAGGAGCAAAATGTTTGAAACATATTGATAAACTTTTAGTGGTTCCACAACATATATCTTCTGTATGTTTGCAAACATGCAGTATAGTATTCAGCATGTGATATAATGGGTAATGTACCTTTGCCACAAAATGCAAAGAAACCTTAAATATTCACAGTCTCTGTATACTCACAATATGAATATATTGGTAATCATGAAATGGATCTAGTGTAGTTCAAACTTACTTCCAAATCACTTATGCTATTTGTAACTTGACTCTTATTTAATCTGTACATAACTGAAAATAAAGAATAAAATCTGTTTTGAATTGAGTTGAACTTCATGAACATGTCTGTATTTTTCTTGATTAATGGTGTGGAAATGACTTGCCGTTTGTTGGCTTCTTTGGGGACTTCTTTATTTATTTTATTTCCTTATCAAGTCTACCAACCCTGCTATTTCCTGGTGGTCTCCCATGCAAATACTAGCCAGATCTAACATTCTTTAGCTTCTTGAAATCAATCACAGTCAGCTAGCTGGGTATAACTAGCCATAAAACAGGCCTGAGATCTTATTCAGATACCTCTCACTTAAAAAAAAAAAAAAAACTTGGTTCCAATTTGTTTATGCAGTGTAAAGATTGATTAACTTCTAAATGCTCCTGCATAGACTCACACTACACTCCTGAGTGCACCAATGGGCTTCCATGTGCATGGAGTGTAATTGTATAGAACTAATTCAAAATTACTTATTTTGGTTGTTTGGACTTTTCCTCCTGTTGATTTATACTACATCTATCCTTCCTTTTCAAAAGGTAACATATTCAAAGCAAGTACTCACATTCCTCACTCTGTAATGCAGTTCTAGGCTCAGACTGAACTCCTGGGTGCTGTTGTAATTCAAACAATAAATAATAACAATAAAAAAATATGGGAAGGGAAATGGAAAGGCCCTTATTAAATCAACCAAGATGCTATGTACTATACTGTATGTTGTATTATACTATTCTTAAACAGGGTCTGCGCTCGATGTAGGCTTGTTCCTTCACTGTAACAAATATATTCATGATCCATCCCTGTGAATTACCTAGTACTGAAATGAATCACAGTAATGCTACCCTTCATTTCTCCCCAACAAGGAGATAATACCTCTGGTATGTGATGCTATTTTCTATGGATTTTGACAAACCTGAAATAATTTAATGAGGCAATAAGACTACATTGTTCTGCAGCCAGAACAAAATAAGTCACCTTGAGGTATTGTTTTATTAAAAAGAGTGAGCAAGAACTGCTAAGGCAATTCAGCTTGTATTTGGAGAGCTATGCTTCACTGTTTTCATTCTTAACTATTGGGGATTCTATGAGATGTCCCTATTACTTCTTAATGCTTCACAATGATCTATGGCTATGAAGATGAATGTCCCTTATAAGGAACTATATGTACTATTCAGACATTTTGAGGGAAGGAAAAGAAGAGTCAAGAAGGAAGCGGACATGAACTCTTCAGTGGTTAAACTGTGTAAGAGAACTATTTCTAATTAGTCCAAGAAAACATATGAATGGACCCTGTGTTGATACCACTTGTTTACAATACTGGAACAGTAGAAACAACAGACAGAAATTATATGTAAATTTGTAGCTGCTTGCTATCATTCTGAACACAGGCTGTCTAATTGTTTGCAAAAATCTTCTGCTAATTTAAAGATGGGGGGAGAGGACTTGAGCTCCTCCAGACATTGTTAACCTATGACTATCCTTTCCACTTTAAGAAAAAATATTTAGAAATATGGTTTGTCATGATAGAGTATAAATAGTATATTTTTTTTTAAAGTATTTTGATATAATGAAAAAGGCTTACAAATTAAAATATGATAAAGAAACCCAGGTAAAACTGACACTGATTAGAATTAGAGTGCTTTAATCATATTTTCCGTCCTATCACATGCAGATTCCTCTCCTGGTCAGGACTGCACATATTGAGATGGGATAATGGCATAAGCCATATTCTGCCAATAGTTTCTTATGTTGAATTCAGTCCATGTGGAATATTGAGCACAAGTTGTCCTGGAGATACCATGCAGGAGCTGATCTCCATGTGTACAGAGAAAGTGACTGCAGCTGAGAGTTTTCCTATCTCCATGAACATGTCCATCTGAGCTGAATAAAAAACTATTCAGTTGTTATGGAGATTGATATACTCAGTGCTAGCATGCACACAGTATTTGTTAACAGCAAATGAAAAGCTGAACAGGCAATCCCACATATTACCATGGATTGTGCATATCTCTACTAGCCTACAGCTCTATGCACAAAAGCAAGCAATTTTCAAATGTTCAGACTGAGAATCTAGATGCCTCCAGCAGCCTTTAAGTCATACATTCTATGTCAGGGATAAAAGTGCTTACATTCTGGCTTACTAGTTATCTTTAACTTTAAAGATACTGTAGCTTTAGAAGAGTAAAGATTTCTGCAAGTCAGGCTTTGCTCCTGATGACTACATGGAAACATTCACATTGTTTCCTTGCAAGAAATATTGAAATGATTGCCACTGCTTTCTTCCCCAATATTTTCTCAACTTCCCAATCTAGCCTTTACCCTTGTGATTTTTCCATGGTTTCCCATCCAGCTTCTAACCCCGCATAGCTTTTCTAGGTCAGTCGAGGTTGGCTATCTAGTCCAAAATGCTCGATTGTGGCTAAATGCATCTGCTCAATGGAAATTGACTACTGTAGCTCTGATATGTCCTAGACCAGTAGTTCTTCACTGGGGGTAAAATATTTTCAGAAAATAAATTCTTTGTTTAGAAAATGTTTATGGGGTTCTTCAATTCCAAGACTATCTTTACAGGAAATGCAATTACCAATTAATGAGGGAGGATTTGGTTTTCTGAATCTGGAGCTATATCATCATGCTTACTTAGTGCAAGAATTAAATATTGGTGTTAATTTTCCAATTTGGGCAAGTTTGGAATATACAGTACATATATAGCACCTTTCATTGGATAGACAGTATTAGGATCTAAATATATTAAAATTCTAGTATCTCTGTTATCTATTATCTGAGGGACCAGCTCTCCCTGATCACATCAGCCCAGCCCATTAGATCAGGCAGGAAGGTATGCTACACATTCCAGTGGCCAGGGACTTGCTTTTGGTGGGTCCCAAGAGGTGGGCCTTCTCTGCCATGGCTTCCTCCTTGTGAAACATTCTCCCCCCTGAAGTTAGGCTCACCCCTTCCCTGCTGTCATTTAGGAAGTTCCTCAAAACCTGTTGTGTCATCAGGCATGGGGGTCTTTGGGAACCAAAGACATTCTTAGATGTAATTAATACTCTGCTGTTTCCATGGGGTTTGTATTTTGCAATCTTTTTAATTTTTTTTTTAAATTTGTGATGATGTTTTTATTCTAATAGTAACTTTTTATCTTTTCATAATACCTGTTTTTATTCACTTGTTATTTTATTTTAATTGTTGCATGCCACCCAGAGTCACTTTGTGAGATGGGCGGCTATATAAATGTGATGGGTAAATAAATAAATAAAATATGTGGAAACAATTATGCCAGTTAAAAAAATATGAAATGTAATCTCTAATAAAAAAAATATTTGACCCTTTTTCCCATGCTAAACTGGCTTTATGGGAAAACCCAACATTAAAAATTGGGAAAAAGATGGTGATATGGAAAAATTGGATGGAAGCGGGGATATTGATTTTGGACCAACTGATAGATGATGAAGATGAATTGTTAACATATGCTGTGTTAAGAGATAAATATCATCTATCAGATGTAACCCAATGGCAATATCTACAGCTACAACATTTATTAATAACATTGTTTGGACCAGCAGCATTTTCCGCTTCTGATACACCTGAGATACTAGAACAACTTGTTAAATCCTTTAAAACTAAAAAAAAACTACTATTAGTTTTTATAGATATTTGTTATCAATAAACCAATTTGATATGCAGATGCTAAGAAATGAGTGGAATAAAGAATTAGAGGTTCCTACAGTCATGTGAAAAAGAAAGTACACCCTCTTTGAGTTCTATGGTTTTATGTATCAGGACCTAATAAAAATCATCTGGTCCTTAGCAGTTCTCTAAACTAGGTAAATACAACCTCAGATGAACAACAACACATGACATATTACACCATGTCATCATTTATTTTACAAAAAGAAAGCCAAAATGGAAAAGCCATGTGTGAAAAACTAAGTACACCGCTTCCATATCTATGAAGAGGCTAAGTAGCAGCCAGGTGCTGCTAATCAAATGCCCTTGATCCATTGATTATCAGCAAGTGTGATTACCTCTATAACAGCTGAAGTTTTAGGAGTTTGCTGGTCTGGAGCATTGAGGTGTGTGTTAACACAATGCCAAAGAGTCAAGACATCAGCAATGATCTTGGAGAAGCAATTGTTGCTGCCCATCAATCTGGGAAGGGTTCTAAGGCCATTTCCAAACAATTGAAAGTCCATCATTCTACAGTGAGGAAGATGATTCACAAGTGGAAAACATTCAAGACAGTTGACAATCTTGCCAGGAGTGGATGTCCCAGGAAATTCACCCCAAGGTCAGACCATGCAATGCTCAGAGAAATTGCAAAACATCCAAGAGTTACATCTGACTCTACAGGCCTCAGTTAGCATGTTAAATGTTAAAGTTCATGACAGTAGAATTAGAAAAAGACCATTCACAATCCAAAACTAAGAACAATTATCAGAAAAAAGTCTCCCAGCAAGACCTGAGTGTGGAACTCTCATTTTCCTTGGATTATGGAATGATGCAAGCTCCCTAATCTTTAGCTGCAATTGACAGTCTTAGAGCTGGGATGATATGGAGGAATAGAATAATTCTGGTTTGAAGATATTACCCATTAGGTAAGGAGTCAATGCAATATGAATTACAGGAAACTTATGCATCACTATTGCATTCTGTAACTGTACAGCAGCATGTTTAACATTGTTTGAAGTTAATGGCCAGAATACGGTGTACTATATTTTCAAAGTATACTTCAAATATTTATTTCAAATACAACTATACAATAAAATGGATCAGGACCATACATTTCAATGTTCTTCCACTGCTGAGAAAATGTGCATCTAACAGTTTGCCTTTAGGGTTTTTTTTTATGTTTTACTGGCAGTGAATAAGTGTTGTTTCAACTAACATTTTTTTTCCATTTATAGCAATGTCCAGTTAAGATATAATTGTATCTTAAATTTGAGATACAATTAATTGTTTCCCAAAGACAGAGTGGCTTTGGGTTTTACCGCTCCTAGTGCATAATTTGGGGGAATCTTCCCAGATTTACTAATTTATTTTAATTTTAATTTAATTTTAATTTAATTTTAATTTAATTTTAATTCTAATTACAGATTTAATTCATCTACTAAGACCAGATGACAGCCATGGCTAGGAGAGTTTTTGCACAACTTTGGGTTGTGCACCAATTGTACCCTTTCCTGAATCAGGGAGCAGTATGCACAATTACTTATGCTTTTGTCACCTCCTGGCAATGCAGGCTATCATTGAAGAATATCCAGAAGCTGCAGTTGGTCCATAAAAATTGGACTCATACAATTATTGGCATGCTTTGGTACACCAAGGTTACACTTTTGCTTTGCAAGCTGTACTAGCTCCTAATAGACTCCCAGGTACAATTCAAGGTGGTGGTGTCAACTGTAAAGTCAGGATATTTTAGGGACTACAATTGTCTCTTCCCATGCCACCAGATCTGGCAGGAGGCGCATACTCCAGGTTTGATCTATTAAGGAGTGCTCCCAGTGGACTCAGGAAGCAAGCCTTTTCTGTCACCGTGCCTGCCTTTCGGAATACCAGTCCTCCCAAGATTAGGTTGCCCCCAACCCTGCTGGTTTTTCAGAAGGCCCTTAAGACCTGGCTGTTCTCCCAGGTGTGGGGGTCAGAGGTTACATGAGCCTGTGCATTGTTTTTACTCATGCTGATAGGCTTGGCCACTATGTTTTATTTATTTTTATTTTGCTAAGTATTATTATTAATGATCGTAGATTCGTAGATCGTAGATTGTATAACAATCAAAGATTGTTTATTTTGCTATGTATTATTATTTATGATCGTAGATTCAAAGATCATAGATTGTAAAACAATCAAAGATTATTTTATCTTTGTTGGATGACCAGAGTCATTTGTGCAAGATGGGTGGCCATATAAATTGAATAAATTAATAAGTTAATTCAGCCCAAGTATTCCTACCATGAAATAGCTGTCAATCAAATCTTATTTCAAGGAAATCCCATTAACTATAACCATATAATTAAAAATGCCCATTTTTAAGTTATAAATATGTTATAGGTTCTTTTTAGGATGAGAATCAAAGATGTGGGAAATGTCAAAGTACACATTTCTCTTGCATTAACTGGATACAAACCTGTTGTTAAACGTTCAATAAAGAGACTGAATCAATCAAAATGAAAAAAAGAAAATAAAAAAATTTCTCAAAATGGATTCATATATGCACACCCAAAAACATACAAGCTTAGATAAACAAACAAATAAGCATATCCAGACATACCCAAACCAACATTCTGGATGTGTATTTTTTCAACTCTCACCTGGGACTATTTATTAAAAATATAATTTTAAAGTATTATTATTACCCCCCCCCATTATGATTAGACTTGTTTTAATTAATCCCTGCTTAAACAATAACACATTTCTTCTATATGCCTAGATGTTAGTTATGATTTTTATAGTAATTTTATTAAATATTATAATTACAACAATAAAACTAATAGAAACTAAAAAAGAAGAATAAAAAGAGTCAAAGGTGCAGAAAAGAAAGAAAAAAGGAAAAATAGAAAAAGCAATAGAAAAAAAAAGAATATAATAAAGAAAAAGAAAAGAAATATATAAAGAAATTACTTTCCCCTCCATCATAATTAGTTTAAACAATTTTAGTAACTTATCTTCTCTTAAAATACAACAAATGATCTCTTCTTCCCATATCCCATCTCTTATCTATAAATCTATAAATCCATAAAGCATCATCATTTCAGTCCTGGTGTCAGCAAAAGTCCAGAAATAACAACTTATCTATTTTAATCTTGATCAAATAAACCAACTCTATATTCCTTTTACTTTTAACAGTCTTAATCTTTAGTCCCTTCAAATAATGTCCTAGAAGTTGGTTTCTTTTCATTTTTTCTTTGTCCCTTTTCACAAGATTCTTCAAAACTTTAACAAGACTCTTTTCTAAATCCAATATAGAAGAATTATCCAGATCACTCTCTTGTATATTGTTTGTATATCTCTTTTAATTATTAAAACTTCAGCTGGTTTCTTTTGTATATCCAGTGTAACATCTTTTTCCATGTCATTCTTGTAGCCTGTCATTTGTAAATCCACTTTCAACTCAGTCTCTGTCTTGTCAGGTAAAATTTGTTCCTCTTCCATAACATCTTTTAGACACAGTCTATCCATAGAGGCAGATATTGCTGTTGACATTGTAAAATATTAACATTTGACTCCACTTTTCAAAAGTGTCCTTCAATATTTCCAGTGAGAATATTTTGCTTTATTCTGTAATTATAAATCAATTTAATGTGTTCTTCTCCTTTAATTGTAATCTTTAGTTCTCTCTAATCTCCAATTTTTAACGTCTTATCTTAGTATTTGTTTTTTAAAAAAAAGGTCAAAACAAAAGCATTTTCCCACAAGGATTCTTTATAATTAATTCTGAAATCTTATTTCAAATTTGTCTGGACCTTTAGTACATTTGTAACTTTCTAAAATCAAAGTTTTACAATACAATACAATACAAATACTTTAATGACCAAGTATAAAATATATACAAGGAATTTGTCTTCGGTGACGAACAGCAAGATCAACGGTGCGTTTGGATAACAACAGACAATTAATGAACAGTAACAATAACACTGCCCAGTAAAATAACTTTTCCAAAAAAAGAAGCCACTGTCCAGTACATATCAAATCATATAGTATTTAACAGAGCAATGACACAAGGGAAAAAAACTATTCCGATGTCTAGATGTTTTAACATATGGAGCTCTATAGCGTTGTCCTGAAGGAAGAAGTTGGAAAAGATTATATCCAGGATGAGAAGAGTCTGCAGATATCCACTCTGCCCTCCTTTTGACCCTCACAGTATATAGTTCTTCTACAGAAGGCAGGCAGATTGCAATTATCCTTTCTGCAGATTTAACTATCCATAGGAATCTGAGTCTGTCCTGTTTGGTTGAGGAATCAAATCCTTTTAATAACCCTTTTGCCGTTTATTCCCCCGCCCCCATTTTTTTTAAGTTCTTAAACTTATAGTTAAAATTTTCTTTTGCTAAGGATTGAAGGAAATTCATCCTGTGCTGTCAAACTTGTTGATCCAAAGGTTTCTACTAGCTGAAAAGCAGTTAACCAGCGATTTCCGAAAGTGATTAGAAAAGAAAGTATGTGAACTTAGTGTCCTTTCAAAGGCATCAACTGTGGTTTGAACAAGATGACTATTCCCTTGTCTCCCAGGGCTCCAAATCCACTGGAGACCACTGTCTTGCAGTCTTCTCATGACGAACAACAGTCTGGAGCACTTGTGAACAATCTCAAGTCCTCTCCTTGTCTAGAGAGGTTTTGAAGAGATGGTCCTCTTTTTTTTTTTTTTTCACAAAGCCATCTTCAGTCGTCATTTCTTCCTCCAGAAGTCCCAATGTTATTTATGTTTTTGAAACATTTGGTCCTTTGTGACTTCAGTGAAATTCACTCTATAGTCTTCCTGTATGATTTTGATCCTTAGGAGCATACCTCAAAAATAAATCTGTTGATAATGGTTTCCCTTGTACAATGTGTCTGGTGACTTCCATGATGTGTGTAATATATTTATGAGCTGTCTTCCCATGAACATGGCATTTATTCACTCTTGGGAGAATGACAATGAGTGAATTCACTCTCTCACAGATGTGTTCAGAACATTCATTCTTGAATCAAGGTTGCCATTAATTTGTGAAGAGAGAACAATGACAGGACACCAAACTTATCTGTAGGAAAATAACTATGAAAAAAATTGTTGATTGTCATTCTGTGAAAGTTGCTGTAGCCAAGTCTTCCACTTAAGCACAACTCTCATTTGTTAGTCTCTTTATACTTCATGGCTTATCATCAAAATTGACTGACTTTCATATTTCAGAGGTTTTAAATGTTTAAAGCTACAGACATTTTCCAAAGATTTAAAGAAGCTGGATTTTTCTGTTCTTAATTAGATTCATTAAAATACCATCACATAAAAAAATATTTTGTAACACTGGATAACATGTATGATTTTTTTCTTTTCTTTTCTTAGGCTTTAAAATTTGCCAAGCCCTGAACAATGAAAATTTCAAACATAACTCTACCTGTATTTATTCTGAGGTCCTATTGAATTCAATAGGACTCTTTCCTATATTCAGCTAACTTCTCTAACTTCAAAGTATTCTAAAAATTTTTTTTTAAAAAAGCAAAATTAGGGAAGAGAACATTGATTCTGGTCAATCAGTGACCTATAAGAAACTATGTATAGAGCATAAGGATGTTGAAAATCCTTATGAAAATACATTTGATTGTATGGTATTATTAGGTTGGATAAATATAGAGAGAGAGAGAGTGGGGGGGCGGGGGGAGAAAGAGAAAGATGGAGAGAGAGAAATGTGGAAAGAAAAGACTATGACCAATGTTTACACATGTTCTATACATATGTGGATGCGACTTTTCATGTACAAAACTAGAAGAAAATTTCGCAGACTGTAGTACACCAAATAAATTATATATTTTACAGAATTAGTTTAAGGACATTATCAAAACCTATAAACATTATTTTGCCATAAATAAATGTAGAAAGAAAATTCTTTACTTACTAGCCCTAGGGCCACAACCACCGAGTGAGCCAATAATGCAGAAAGCAGAAAATTCATTAACTAAGGAATGGGGATGGTGTGAAGGAAATGACCAAAAAAAATAAAAAATAAAAAATCCCTTGGATATTTAATGAGGTACATAATGAAGGTGTTTCAGTTATACAGTGTGAGACATAGAAGGGAGAAAATGTAATAAGAAAAAAAAGCCCAGCAAGACTGAACTCTGCAATTTGAAGTGCCCATTCACATTACTGCAGGGTATAGTTGTCTCATAGGTCCAAGAAGATAGGGTACCAGATCTTCATGAAGATCTTCAGGTTCATTAATGTGAGCATGTGCAGACAAGTGGATATTCTTTTGTTCATTCCTTATGACAAGTAAGCAGTTTCCTAGTGTGGTTAGGCAACCTCACTAAATAGATACTGTATGAGCAAAATGCAGCAGTGGACGTTTCACAGGATACAAAATTTTATCTGATTATTCAAGGCACAAATGCTATCCAGGCATGAAAGGTGATGATATATTTCATGTCCAAAGGATTGTCACACTTGAAGTATGTTAGGCACAGAGTTAGGAAGAGAGAAAGGAACTACAGAGGATAGTTAATTTTTCCCTCTTGGACCTCCAATTACTGCCTTTCATGTGGCAATTAAATTTTAGGGAAAAAAAAAAACCTCAATTAACACCAAATGAGATTTGATCAAAGCTTAATTGCTGTGCAAGAAGATAATTATAAGGGATATCTCAGTATGGGGGAAGGGGGGATTATTCCTTCACTTTCCCAACAAAGATTTATTGAAAAGACCCTCCCACCCCCATGAAGCAACTAGGCTTTCTAAATGCTTCCATTCATGTTAATGCAAAATGTTTAAAAGCTTAATTATCATTATGGAGAGAAGAAAGATTTTGTAGGCCTACTCTGGAAGTCAGTAGTTTCAAGCACACTACCTTTTAAATTTGTGCCAAACAGGACCTGACTTGCATGACTGCAATAAATATGCTTTTTATTTAGAAGGAAGGGAATTTTTTTTTTCCTGATAACCAAAATCTCAATGTGAATTTCCATCTGAAGATGCCGTTAGACAAATGAGGGAAGTTGTGGATGCTGGAGGTATCATTCCATGAGCTGGTATTAATTCTATTATAAATCCTAGACATGGTAATTGCACTCACACTAGTCATCTCTTTCATTTTCTGTATATCATGGAATTGAAACAGGTGTTTTCATCTGAGTATACATAGGACAATAACCAGGTATGATTCCAAGTTCCATAAAATCTAAGTATAGTGACCCATGCTAACATTGGGTACTTCTGAGTACTCTTAGTAAGATCCATATTGTCCACCTGGAAAGTCAAAGCAATTTTTTCATATTGCCTTGGCAATTCCATAATATTCTAGAATTCTCAACTTTTTGCCAGACAATGTACCCCAAAGGAGCACTCTGGCTATTCATTGCTATGTCTTCATAGAAGTATATGTCCACGTGGATATTTACAACTACGATAATGGAACTGATTTCCCCATTGCTAAATTTTAGTTTCCCAAGATTTGATATAATCCTTAAAAACTGTCAATCCATGCATGTTTTGTTGGCCTTCAGAGACTGCTGCTACCTGAATTATGACAGAGAGCGAGAGAGGGAGAAGCAATCCTTGTGCTCTTTTTACTTTACTCCCATCTCATATTTTTAAGCTTTGATAAATTGTAAATACAAGAGAACTGCATTTTAGACATTAATTAAAACCACATATTTAGAAAACAGTTGATAAAAGAAAGGGCTCCATGTTAAGCAGATTTAATTCATTCTGACTAGTTTAATTAGGCTAAATTTTATTTGACTAAGAAGTTTTTTATTGTTATTATTATTGTTGTTTATGAGTTTTAAATACACTGACAGTCTGGTTTCATAAAATAATGCCAGTATAAACAACAGAAAATTGCATGTTAACAGGTCACTGTCATAGTCAATATAAATTGCTAAAGTATTTTGAATGAAATGGAATTAAGGTGGCACATTAATTAGACAAACTGTCATTATTAAATATAACTGTGCAACTATAAACTCATTTCTTATAAGCAGAAACTTAGAACTAAACTGTAATATTTTACAGAACCTGAATTAGAGGGACTTGCTCTTTTTTCCCCCTACAAAAAGCAGATTTCATGGAGTATATATCCCTCTTAGATTAAATTGAGGGCCATATTCATAGCGATCTGCTCCTAACTATGATGTATGTTGTGATGTAAAAGCACAATCTCTGCCTTTTAGTACTTGTGCTGCAATGCAAAGTACATAAAGGGTAGGGTTTGCATCACAAATTTACAGTAAATGTTTCATCAATTGCTGTCCTCTTCCTTGATGCATATGGCCATGCCCTCTTGGGTTCAAGGGTGAAGTAGCTCTTCTTCCAATGCCATCAATCATTCCTTTCCACTTTCCCATATATACAAAAGTGGAGAGGTGGAAAAATATGTTCCTACCTACTGTACTATATCATATAGTAGATAGCCCATGCCTTCCACAATATTTGAAGTACAGTTCCCATTAATCCCAGCTAGCATGACCAATAGTAAGGGATTACAGCAATTGCCTTAATGCACTTTTTTCTAATTTTCACTTTCTGAACTGAAATATCAACCAAACCAGCTTCATTCTTAACTATTTTCAAACATAATGCTTGCAAAATTATCCTAAGACTAATGTCCAGAAAAAAATGCAAAATTCCATGAGAATTTCTGCAAACTGATGTAGAAACAGAATGAAAATAATGAAGATTGAAGAAGGGAAAAAATCAAGCAAAACCAAAGCTGTTAATGCTCTAAAAACATGTCAACAGTGGATAACCACGAACTCTTCCGAACCAAACTTTATCCAAAATAATGTTTAGGAATTCATTCCAGCATGGGTGTTTATAATTAAGCAGTTTCCAGATTAAACATGTTCTACTGCTTTTGATATAATTATATTCTGTTTAGACTAAGATTTATTATAGAGGTCTGCAACAGAAAAAATGCATAATTAATTTATCATAGAAATTCCTCTCTTGCTTTTTGTCCATTTTCCCTTTCCTCAGCACTTTTGGGTTTTTTCCCCCTCTAATTGATGATTTTCATCCACAAATTATAAAACAATACACTCTAGACTCCAGTGGGGAAAAACACATTGGGTAAAACAATACAGTCTATGAAGATGCCACACTCTGTTATCTTTATACTGCAGAATGAAAGACAAATTGGAGGAAAGAATGCTGTGCAAGCCTTTTTATTGCTTTTATGATAATCAGAAGAGGTTCCTATTTGTTTTCATTGTATGGTACATATTCATTGTCCAGCGACAAATTATTGATTTAGTTGAAAACCAGTAGTTGCTTGATTTAACACATACAGGTGTTTCCTTCTGATAGTTTTCATTTGCAATTTAAATTTAAGTTACAAAGCTTAAATGACTAATCTCCAACTGCTAAACATATTCCTTTGGGAGAATATATCAATCTAATGTCAAGTATCTTTTAACTAAATATATTGGAATTTAAGTTGGGGGGGTTGCAAAGTGGGGAGAAAATTGCCAAGTTTTGATTAGGGAACAAGGAGTTTGTGCAGAAAAAAGCAAACTGTATGTAAGTTAAGGGTGGTGCAATCTAAAGATTCATGGACTATTGTATATATCAGCATATTAGGGTTTTGCTGAGAAAAAGCATCACTATACTTGAATAACATCATGAAAGTGTTGTAGTTATATACTGGTGATTTTTCTAAGGCTTCATATGGATGACTGAAGATCATAGGAACACAACAGAAAGGCAACAACCATTGGTTTTGTAATACTTTTTATTTTATTCACTATGTATAGTCCACTACATATAGAACACATCTTCCTAGTAAGAAAAATAGTGAAGGACTTATACACTCCATTACATAGTTGTCTAAAGGCTATCAGAATTATCAGCTTGCAGGACCAGAACCAGAAATCAGAAGAGGTCACCAGCATAGCGGCCCACGTCCCAAGTCCAGGGAATTCCAGAAATCACAATCCATTATTATAGCCTAATTCACATATGAAACTCATAAAATTGAATATCGTTTTCAGCTCCATTAGCTGTGCCTCAGCTATGGATCATGCAACCCGGACAATCTTTTCAGAATGTCAAAAGACCAAAGCTAAGCACCAGCTGAATGATACAATATTTGCTTGGGAATATACATGATTTCCATTTCTTCATAATTAAGAAGAAGAAGTCTTATTTTAAGTACATATGGGCTTTGAGTTCCCAGAAAGAATGGACTTATTGGGGTGACCACAACAAACTCAGTTGCTGCTTGAAGCTCCTTATTCTAGCGTCCTTCACAGCACTTCCATGCTGCACAGCACTTTACCTTCTACCTCAGTCTTACTAAGGATGCTGAACAGCTCCCAGATATCAGTGTTATCCCTTCAATGAAACAAACAAAACACATCATGGCTAGAGTTGGCCTGGGCTCTCACTTCAATGGAAGAAAGGGAACAGGATTAAATCATAATTTGGACCATCACAGAGCTTTCTATAGCAGCATAATCCTGTGCACATCTCAATTTTTGATGAGAGCTTAATGCTCAATTACAAAGGTTAAAAAAGTCCCTTGGAAATATATTTATTTATTGTTCTGTCTTCACTTTATTTACATGCATTTCTCTCACAAGTTTGATCACTAGAAATGACATTTCTGATATTACACAGATGATGCCTTATCTGTGGGAAGTGATATACCATGACAGTTCAACATAGGGTTTGAATTTATGACTTTATAAAATCAAAAGTTCTGTGTAAATTTTATCTAGTCTTCTCAAACCTTCCAGATCTGTTGGTTCAAAACTCCCTCTTCCTCAGATGCATGCTGATCTTCTCAAACACCAAATAGTTAGATTTTCCACTGAGACTGCTCAGAAACTTCCATAAGAATATAGAAGATTTAATAAACCAGGATTCTTTACATTTATTTTTTTTCAGAATCATAATCTTCTAAGTACAATTAGACTGTGAACTTTTGTATTTCTAATGCTGATTTCTGGTTTCCTATTTTTATTTTCCAAATTGTTGTTTCAGTTTTAACTATCATCTTATATTTACTCATAGCTGTAACTATATTTATCTCATTTTCTTCTATCTACTCTGTGACCTTTCCCTACAATTAATCTGATGTATTTGATGTAGCCCTTAAGCCAAGGAGGTTGCTGAAAGGACATAATCAGCAATAAGTCATGGTAAAGTACAGTACAGGAGGGCATGCAACTCTGTCTCCTTAAGTTTTTGCAATATGGATTCAGTGATGACTGGCTGTATCCTGAGTAGTGACAGTGTAACCAGGCTTTATATCTTTGTGCAAGAAAAATTCAACTCCTTCCAACATTGCAATGGGACCCAAAGAAAGCTGGAGCTTAGATTTGTTAATCTGATTCCACACAAATCTAAACAAGATAGATCTAAAGATGAAGAATAACCAGTAATCATCCAAGGAGGCTCCGAAAATATTATGAGTGGGCCAGTCAGAGGAACAAATGTCATTAATTTAAAATAGATCACAGACTTCTGAGAAGTCTATAGCTACCAAGACAACTAATGACTTGCCAATGGTGCTGATAGCTGAATCATATCAAAGGGAAGGCAGATGCAAAGGGGAAGAGCTGAAAAGGCAGGCTATGTCAGGAGGTATTCATTTGAGGTTACTGCAATTTAACAGTAAGTTCTGTACATATGCCATTCATTTTTAGTAGCCTATCAATATTTCAGAAGCACTCCTTTTCATCATTTTTTATGATTTCCTGCATTTTGCTCTCAGCAATTTTAGCACTCTCTTAGAATCTCTAGTGCTGCTATATGTTTATTAATTCACATATGATTTATTTATTGTTTCCATGTAACATCATCTCTACATCATTATTAGAATGACAGAAATGAAGGACTTTGCTTTGGAAGTGCCAAATATCCCCTAGATACCCTGGAATTTAATATATATTTTAAAAACCTGCATAGCCATTAGCATGAATGTATTTCCATGGAATTTGTTAATAAGCTGATAAGGAGGGAAGTAGACAGGCAGTCTGATCTTCCCTCATCTACAGTTGCAGTTTTCAATTCAGCTACTGATATACTGTACTGTTATGCCATAAATCTGTCTTCCAATTTCTTGGAGATTTTCTTCTCCTGAAAAAGAAGATTTTTTTCTTCCCCAAAGAACCCACCCTTGCCCTTGCCCTTGCCCTTGCCCTTGCCCTTGCCCTTGCCCTTGCCCCTTGCCCTTCCCCCTTGCCCTTGCCCCTTGCCCCTTCCCCTTCCTTCCTGACATGCTTTTGATCTTATTTTAACTCAAGTGGATGTTAAAGCAGCAAAAGCTGCTCAAGAGAAAATTATAAAACAAGAAATTGTACAGTCAGGCATATCTCTCAGTACTCTCATAACAGTATGAAGAAAAATCATATACTCCTCCTCCCCATGACAATTTCTTTAAAATGTTCTTTCTTCTTTATCTATCTATCTGTCTGTCTGTCTGTCTGTCTGTCTGTCTGTCTGTCTATCTATCTATCTATCTATCTATCTATCTATCTATCTATCTATCTATTAGGCTGAATGAGAATGGTTGATTGGAATTTGAGGCCTATGATCACTCCTTTTGTTTTATATTCAAAAGTTGATGCTTTCCACTTTGGCCAGCAGTTATTCACAGTGAAGTGATAAGTAGAAACTGATATACATTTGTGAGAAGTTTTATTTTTTTTTAATGAGTGAAAACTGCAAGAACAAAGCACCACAATCACTATGACATCTTTTTTAACTTTTGAGCTCTTTATAATCTTATTTGTATCTATTCTTTTTACAAAGCCCTACTGCCATGTTAACTTCACTCTTTTGAATAATTAAAAGCAGTTTAAAGCAAAATTGAATACTTACCAGGACAAGTGCTGATTATGTTAATTTAAATTATAAATGCTTTTTCTTCAGTGTGATCATGTGGTTTTTTTAGACAATTGTGCTTCAAGCACACTCAGGATGGGGATATGTACTGATAACTTTCATATGGTAATACTTTTCACATCTCATGTTAATCTTTAAAAAAATAATAAACCCAGAGGCATTTATCTTTAATTCATTGTATAATCCTATTTGCATATGAGGAACGTATGAAATATAAGCATTAATATTTTTTAACCTTTTGATTGCTTTGGAATCTTATATAGAACAAGCTTTTGCTTTTTTATATTCATATTAAGATTTCATGGCATCCTAAATTACTGAGATAATAGTCTCAGGTAGTCCCATACAAATTTTCTATGCAGCCCCATGCACTCTCGAGATGCTTATGGAAGAGCTGCCAGGAAGATATGCTTTGTACTTTTCTTCAAGTGGGAGTTTATATTTTTATGTTTGTTGAAAGTGAGACATTTCAGGTATCACAGACAACCATGAAAAATCAGCAAAAAATTAAAAGCTAAATTGAGCTATTAGGAAGATGTGAGTCCCATATCACTTTATTGCCATCTAGTGGCTATCCATAAGTTTGCAGCCCACATGTAGTATACCTGATATACTGAATTACTGGGTGTAAAAGGAAGAATGAATCAAAACAAGGATGAATGAGAATAAGCTATGTCCTTTACTACTGTCCTTCCTCATATCTACTCCTCTGTGTTTTCTTTTAGTTCTTTTCTTTCAAAAAGTGGGCAAGGCAGGACAAAAAGTAATTTGGATTTAGTTTAATTGAAATTTAGTTGACATTAAATACAATTAATAGAGTTAATTTAATCATTTCCCGTACAGTTGCTATTTTTCCCATATGATTCATTAAATTTGTACTACATGACAACTTTTTAATAATATTAGAAACCTCCAGGATTGTATCTCTTCAGGAGAATCAGCCCAACCAATCTGATCTTGTTGGTTGAAGCAGTTGGTTGTCCCCCATTTTCAGGACATCAGGGAGGGCAAGGTTTGGAGGTACTGCTTTTCCATAGTAGGCCTGGCTCTCTGCAATGGGCTCCCATGAGAAGTACATTTGGCCCCAACACTAGTCATCTTCTGGAAGCTTTTAAAACACAGCTTTGAACACAGCTTAAAACACATTTGAGGACCTTCCAGAAAAGCTCTGATATTTATATATTTATACGTGTGTGTGTGTGTGTGTGTAAATAATTTGTTGGCTTCTGACTGAATGTTAGCGGTACTATCTTAAAGGGTCTGAACCTTTAAAAGGGCAGTAAAAGACTTCAAGTTGTCCATTAAAAGACATGTTGTCCCCACCAACATGAAATATTTTTGAATACATGTTTCTTGTTTAATAGGGTCAAAAAACATCCTTGCATTTAACATGTAATTTCTTAAATTATGAAAACTGAAGTTTATGGAAAGGGAAATTTAACCTTTTATTTTCCTACTTTAAACATATGTATCTGAAGAAAATCCTCTACTGGGATGAAATCATTCAATGGAATCAATGAGTGAATTGTCTCTTAGTGCATACAAGCATACAGTTTTAATAGGCAATAATCCTGAGAACTAGAGTTATGAAGACAACAACTGAGGAACTCTTTTCCTGCCTGGAGCAAACCCAAAAATTATCAGCCACTCCTTTCCATCTTTGCCCCAAAGTGACTGCTATATACAGATCATTAAACTTTTTCTTGAAATGCAACGATGCATTTTGTCTTTCAAATTCCTATCCAGCTAATAACCCACAGCCTTTAGGATTGGAGAAGTTAATAATGTAACATATGATCCTACCTCCTCAGCTGCCAATAATGCTAGAAATCCTGTCTGCACAGTTGCCCAATAAAGCAAATTGAGAGAAGTATAAGAGATACTGAGAGAACCAGTTTGGTGTGCAGTAGTGGTTAAGGCACCTAGCTAGAATCAGGGGGACTGTGAGTTCTAGTCCCACCTTGGGTATGAAGCCAGATGGATGATTTTGGGCAGTCACTCTGTCCAGCCCTAGGAAGAAGATAATGGCAAACCACTTCTGAAATCTTGCCAGGAAAACTGCAGGGACTTTGAGACAACACTGACTTGAAGGCACACACACATATAGAACAGATTGACTATATTTGTACAACTGCAAAATGACAATTACGCCATGTACTTTTGATTACGTGATCTAAAGACAAGAAAAAACCTTTCTCCTCATGGAAAGAGATAAGCCAAGATGCCAATGGCTAGGCAACCAAGCAGTTGTCATTGTGGGAGCATGACATTCTTTGCTAGGTAAAATCCTATAACCTGAATGTAGTTTAATAAGGTTGAAGAAAAATACAGGTCATCAGATTATTTTCCTCTCTGACTTTTTTTAAGGACAGAGAAGAAATGTCACCATTATGTTCTATTTCATTTTAGCTTTTAATAATCCATTTGTTATATGCTATAACAAATAATTGTCAAGAAAACAAAAGGCATTTCCTAGCCAAAAGCAAACTCACTTAGAGTAATTGAATTCCATTCCCATTCAATCTCAGGACCATGTATCCTCAGCATAATTTATGAGGGTTTTATTTTAAAATATTTATTGCAATTTTTAAAAGTAGATTGGTGGAGATCAGTGTAGCTGTTCGGATAACTTCTCTAATGTCCAGGCTTTAATTGAGTTTATCCATCAATGTCTTATATTCTTCTGAAAATGGATGCTGGAGCTGGAACTTTTTACTACTATCTATTGAAAGGGCTGTAATTTAATTAACAATAGTATCTCAGTCAAAAAGTTTAAAGGTTATATCCATACTACTTTAATCAATCAGATTCTAATGTTTTATTCTGATGGCATACGGGAAGTAGGGCTTCAACTCTGTAAGTTCCTTTTTATATAAGTGACAAAATAGGAAGTATAATCTGTGCAACAGAAAATATTATATAGTGCATGTTTGATGACTACTTCTATTCCTCCATATCTATCTATCTATCTATCTATCTATCTATCTATCTATCTATCTATCTATCAGAAAGAAATAATACAATAATCTATGCTTTGCAAACCAAAATACAGTTTTAAATATTTGGCATTTCTAATTACAGTAAGCCTGGAATTGCATCAAGCCAGAGTAGCTAGTACTGAGATTAGTAAACAAATTATCTTATAAGATAAGGTTGCTTCAATTGTTTTTATTCGTTTTATTTGTGGCTGCCCTTCAATAAAATTTTTTCCAGGACAAAATCAAATAACAGTAAAAAGACTGGCAGGGCAATCCTATTGCTCTCTCAGACTGCTCTGAAATCAGATGAACATAAAGCTGCAGAGATTGTCATTCTTTTCTGTATTTATAAAGAATGGATTCCTTCAAATTCTTTGCCCTCTTTCATGCAGCTATTGGTGGATAGGAAAGAGGATGGTGGTTTGGAGATATGTAGAAGAGATGCTCTTGCCCATTTCTTTCGGGCTTCTGGATTTTGAGCACCATGATATTGAAAAGAACCATACACAGAGACAAATTTGCTACTGTCTTTAGAAGTGGGGAGGGTGTTGAAACTGTTTGATGGCCCTTGAAATGCTGTCCAGAAAGACTACCATCCTAAAACCCATCAGTAATAAAATTAGCATCAATAAAAATAATTATTGCTTAAAACTTCTATCTTCTTAAAAGAGATGCTCAGATCAGTAAGCTATAGATATAGAAGAATTCAGGGTCAGTCTCAGATAAATACATCTCAGCTGTCCTCAGAAGAAACTGCTGAGACTTTGGATGGGCATTGGTGGGTAGGGAAAAACATACTTAGCAGAAAGAACCAATGAAGATACCTTTCATATTTTTTTAAGATGACCAGAATCATAGTTCATAAGTGTGCATGACATTCAGGGATTTTACTTTTTAGGTTCACATTCTAAACCTAAAGAATAATGTCACCTGGTATTCAGATATTACACTACTTTTCTATTTATCTTACCTACAATTTGAGCTTCTGTTTTTATTTCTATCAATGATCATTGATATTTATTTAACCAAGTTTAGGAAAAAAGGTATCTGAATTAATGACTACAAAAATAAGGGAGATGATCTGAGTGGAATGAGTTGTTCGATGGGCCTGTCATGACCAATTAGTATTAAAAGGCCTGATTTTTAGAATTATGAGACATATTCACCTTCCAAGCTAGTGATTTAGTGGCTACACATCAGAAAGCACTATCTTCATATCAAGTTGAATGTGACTATTGCTTTGGTAGCATTGAAACATTATCCAATTATGAGTTCCATTAACGTCACTATACATTTTCTGAACTAAGTTGAAATGAAGATGTATACTGCATTCCTAATGAACCTATATATTTTAAACAAATAGAATGGAATAATAGAATTTCCCATATTATGCTGGGAAGAATGCAATCTGCCTCTAACCTAAATCAGTATTTCTGCAGCTAAAGGGCTAGGTGTGGGTATCGGTCACCTATCAGTCAGTCAGTCAGTCAGTCACTCAGTCAGTCAGTCAGTCAGTCAGTCAGTCAGTCAAATGACCAGTTTCTAGCTTTATGCAACACTGAAATCTGCAAGGTGTACCAAATAAAAATCACCATTTGTAGTCTAGCCCTTTGTGTACAGCTTTAATATTCCACAACCCAACATGTCCCACTCCATGATATAGATCAGTGGCACTTAAATGCTTTCTTTGGAAAGTCTGATAAACTCCTCCCTTTTTATACTTGTTTAGAAGACATTTGAGAATCTTTCTACTCTAGGCAGTTATATTTCACTGTTTCTGCCTTGTTCTGCCTTTCTTAAAATGTTGCTCTACAATTTTGTTTTTCAATACTGTATTTTATTGTTGCTTCTTTGAACGTAAGCTGATTTGGAAGGTTATTTTAAGCAGAAAACTAAATAAATAAAGCAAATAGGGGCATCAAACTACTCTGTGACCTCTAATGCATTTTTGTGCGATCTGCATCTGTAATACAGCTATTTGTGATGTAAAGTGCTATTTGTTATAAACAGAAAAACTGAAAACAGTGTTTCTTGTGTACCATAGCTAAATAAGCATAACTAGAATTTTAACAAAACATTTCTTTAATGTATCAGACCTGAATACAGCTGATTTATTATTAAAGTCACAAATGCCTTTTCTTTGAAAAAAAAATAATAAAGAGGTTAATTCTTTTGGATACCCTGCTGATTATTGAATATAGTAATGAAAGTAAATGAATATAGTTGTGAAAAATACCCAAGCATGTCCAGTGACGTATATAAAAATGTGCTGGTGGGTGATAACACATTTCTTTCCATATATAGCTTTGGTTATCTGTTGGTATATGTATGGAAAAGCATTTTCACTGTAAATGAATTACATCTTCTTGAGCAGTCAAATGTATAAAGTAGGTAGAAACCTGCCAATAATAGCACATTATCTCACAAACCCAACCTTCATTAGGAACAATGCAGAAGTGTGTTACAAAGTCTGAAGGATTATTTAAAATGTGGAGATTTTTTCAATAATGTAACAGAGGTGTTATATTTATAACAAGTATAGGTTAGGTAACAGAGGAAGAGAGTGAGAGCATGCACAATTGTTTATGAAATGTTCCATTGATAAATTGTTCTGCCCTGATCATGACAAGCAGGAAAAAAAAATATCAGCTCTCCTCCATATCTCAGAATAACCATGTGCCAAGAGATATTGCAAGTCTGCCAGAACCTTAAATTGGGTGTTTAGGACACACATTCTTAAACAAGGCTTTAAAATTTTATTCATTAAGATAGCAAACATTCCTAAATATAATAATTTTATCTAATCATTTAATTTCTATGTGAAAAATCATCATATGAGTTGATAAAAATATATTTAATTTTAACTGAAAATCTCAGGCTGGGAATGAAAGTGAAAATACTCAGTGGCTAACAGAATTGTGTCATTACAACTCTGGTTTCTAACTAGTGCTCAGAAAAGCTTACTTTCTACATATTTATTGATGTGCTATCAGGATCCAGAATCCTGGTAGTCCCTTAAGATGAATAACCTGAAGTCTCCAGATGGAAAGAATGTGATGCTTTGGTCACTTTACTGAGCAGCATGTCACTCCTTTTTTTTTTTCCTGAACCATAGGCTGTTATTTTGGGGTAGGTCACTAATTTTGCCTTAAGATGAGAGTACCAATCCATTTTGATGATGGAATGGTTGCAATTCTTATTTGGATGGGAAAAGAATTCTTTCTCTTTCCATTTCTATCTGTAAGGGCTCTACACAAAAATGGAAAGATGGCAATAAACAGTATTCATGCAGTATTCAGATGTGAGTGAAGGAAAAACCATGGAATGTTTGTAGTCTCAGGTCTCATATCCTGAAAACCCTCACAAACACTGAAGAAATGGTGAGTGGGTTGAAACAATGTTCCTCCGTGAATTTAGTTAGGGAGGGCAGAGGATGAGTTTTCGTCCAAGAAGCCTAAAACTGGTATCAGGAAAGCCTGAGTGGAGGCTTCAATTTAGATGTTTTCTTACCCACTTCTTCCAAATCAAATGTTCTTCTCCTGGAATCCTTACTCTTGCATTCTAAACATATGAAGACCAACATCAATCACTGATGATGTAAAGGAAGAACACTCTTAGGACACTCTTCCAAAATAATATTGCACAAATTCTAGGAGTCATCTGAGAACAAGTAAAGAATATGTACATTGTCACATAAATTGTCCTTTTTTCCTGTCAGATACAGTATTTCATGTTTTTCACAATTTCATATCAAGTTTCCATCTGAACCTATCCTACTCTCACTAAATATTTTTAGTTTTTCAAATGAGAATAATAAATGTAGCCTACTTTTCAGAACTGTTGCAAAATTTACTGGGATAAGAAGGAGGAAAAACAAGTCCATATCTTGCACATATTCCTTATTGTTCTTGCTAAAAATGGAAAGAAAACATGAATATTTCATGGTTATAAATATATATCCAGTCTAAAACAACATACCACCTGGGAAATAACTCTATATTTTAAATAAACAGCCCAGTTATAATGCATTTTTAGTGTCTGCTGTACTTTCAAGTCCTTTAAAAAAAACTATAACTATAGTAATGATTCTTTCTCCTATTGAGCATGCAATTGAATGCAATTATGGGACTGATACTGAACTATGAGACATAAGAGAAAATCCATTAGTTTAACTATGTATCCTGTTTCTAATTCAAAATATAGACATTTTCTTACAGTATGAATCACTGATACATATCAGATGCATGTTATTATCTGCAACTATTTAATTGTGCATCAACTCATACATTTCTATTTCCTAATCATGAATTTGATTAGCAATAAAATTAAAAAATAATCAACTTGGCCATAATGAATCTCTGCCCTTTTCCATATATCCCAGATTTTTTACAAAAAATCAAGCAATATATGGTATTAAAATATTAAACTTTCAGCAATGCTTAATTATGTCGGCAGTGTTTGTTTCATATGAGCACTGTTTGATTTCCAATTCTCAAACACATATTATGAGGGCAAGTTGGCTGCTGAGATGAAGAACTAGGAGGGAATTTTCATCAGGCCATCCAATTGGCCTTGTGAACTGGGTTAGATGCTGGGAAATGTCCATGTTTTAGTATTCTGTGATAACAGACTTACAACATGAACTGAGTAGCACACACATGCAAGAAATCTATCCAACTAATGAATAAAAGACCCTGTTATACACAGTACATGTTAAACACTGCTTATGTTATATTGTATATTATGCCTCTCTCATCCTATCCAAAATACATCCCCAAAACAGCAAAGTTACAGTATTTACATATTTGCAAGACATGAATAACCCATGTAACTCTACAAACTCTCAGGTTTCCAACCAGGGCAAATTGGGTTAAGAACACTAAAATGGGTGGCTTGATCAGGCAATTAAAGTCCCACCCCTTTTTGATATGCATCATACACACATTAGGAAGGGCAGGGCTTCAATTGTAATGGTATGTGGGAATGTTCTTGGGAGACAGGAGGAAGAGCCACAGCCTAAACAACAGTCTGATAAACGAAATTTGAATCCAAAAGAGGACAGGTGGCAAAAGTGTCTCAGAAGGGAATCTTCCTAGTTTTCAGTAGTCTAAAAGTGAGGGACAAGAGGGATACTTTCAGACTTGCAAGATTCTGTAAAAATAACCTTACAATAAAGATAATGCTAGTACTCCTGATTATGCCTCTTGTCTGGGCTACCTGGCAAGGCTAACATTAATAGACCTGTCGTGCTTTCTATTTTGACGCTGTTGACCCCTCCCTGCAGATGCCACTTTTTCCAACTTCACAGTCCTTAGGGGCACAGAGGTGGCACCAATTACATTAAGAAAAGCTATAGATTTTATAGTGAAGTTGAAGCAAAGCATTCTTTTGGCAAAGGTTCTTATATCCATTCCTCTTTTTCTTTGTATTAAGCAACAAGCAGCTCCCAAGTACACAAGAAATTTTTAAAAGACCATACAAAAACCCCAAGAGCCAGCATGTACTGGCATGCTCTGGAACAACTGTGGAAATTTTTAAAAAGCTAATTTTTACCCACCAACCAAATTATTAAAACTCAAAATATTGTCTGTCCATCAAATAATGGGAAGTATTCTTCTCACAGCAAAACAGATGCCCTTTCCCCATTAGGGATGTACAAATCTCTAAACCCTGACTGCCTTACTGTCCAAATTAGTAGGAAAAAAGCAGAAGGTAGAGAAGTGCAGCTCAGACAATCAGGACATTTCTAGATGTAGACTGTGGAACAAAGCATGAATTCTTGCTGCCAAAAATATTTGTTAAATTTAGAAAATCAAAGAGAGGAGATATGTAAGTAAGATATGACCTGGAAGACATACAGTCAGAATATAAGATCAGTTTAAGGAATAGATTCAATACATTTATGCAGAAATGAATCAGAGGAATTATAGGAAGTGTCAATGTGAAAACAAAGTGGAAAAAATATTCTCAAAATTTCAAAGAGGAAAATATCCAACTGTTTTTCAAAGCCAGCTATCATGATAGTCAGAAAAAGACAGAAGATAAAAACCATAGTAATGATGACTACGACAACTGAATAAAAAGTATAAACATCAAACAAAAAAGGATTAAGAAAAGATACCTCAATCAAAAATGTTAACAAATAGAGGAAGTTTTTTTTTAAAGGAAAATGAGGGAGAGATTTTTATGATCACAGAAATTAAAGGACACTTTATATCTAAGGTATGACACTTTAAAAATAGTCATGGAAGAACTAATAGAAGCAAGTGAGGTTAAAAGAAAATGGAAACCCTTTATAAATGGATCTGTAGAATAGCAGAAATATTTGTACAGAAAGAATATATTCAGGGCTCCATTTGAAAGTGAGATTCAAGAAGCAGTACACCAACTGTCAAACATGAAATTACCAGATTCAGATGAAATATCCAGCGAACTGTTTAAAGTTACAGGATTAAAAATTCATACAGTGTGGTCTAGAGACTGGAAAAGTTTATATGATACTAAAGGAGGAAAATGAAAGATAATGTGCAAATAACAGAATCATAGCACTAAGTCCTCTCCCAAGTAGAATTTTCTTGAAGAGCTTACAAAGAAGAATAGAGACATACTTAGAGAAAGAAATGCCAGAATAGCAGGAAGATTTCTGAAAAGGCAGAGAGACATGGGGTGCATAAGACAGAGGAAAAAAGAATGTAAGAAGGAGGTTGTCCTCTACGTTATTGATTAAAACAAGACTTTTGACTGTGTAGACCTTGCAAGAATGTGGAATATATTAAAGTTAATAGGCCTGCCAGAACTTCTGATTATTTTTCTGAGGAACCTCTACAGTGATCAAAAACCTTTTTGTAAAATCTGGGTTTGGACAAACAGAGTGGTTCAGAACAGGAAAGCAAATGAGACAAGGATGTATATTGTCCCCATACCTTCTTATCTTATAGAGTGAATATAATAATGGCAATATGAGAGGAAATGACAGATGAAATCAAAATTGGAGAGCAAACCATTAAAAAATTAAAGTATGCAGAAAACACCTTTTTTGTTAGGAATTAAGGAAGGTCATTGTGGAATTATGGAATTTGTTAGGAATTTGTTAAGAATTAAGGAAGGTGATTAAGGAAAGATCACTATGAAAGTAAAACATGGAAAGTGAAACATCTGTGTTAGTGTAAAATATTAAGCGGAGAAAGATAATGTCAAATTGCATGCATGTGAATTTAGAGGATGAAGAAGTGAAAATAGTAGACTGGTTTCTTGTGTTCAAGAAGAGGTGAATATGGCAATTGTAGTGGAGAAATAGAGAAGATTAATGCTAGGGAGGAAGGCAATAACAAATTTAGACAAGATCATGAAAGGTAAGGTCATTTCAATAACAACAAAGTTTAGAATAATTAAATGAATTATTTTTAATTGTGATGCACAGTTTTGAAAGCTGGACACTAAAGCAGAATAAGAGAAGATACACACTTTCAAACCATTACAGGTTTGGACACAATTACTGTGAGTACTATGGATTACAGGAAGAATGAATAAATCAGTCCTGAACCAAAATCAGTCCTTGGTCCTTGATGTAATATCAGTAGTGAGAAACATACATAGTAAAATTGTCAATCCAGAATGTTTGTTTTTGTCAAATGCCATTGCAATGAACCATGATACTGAGTAGCTTACAGTTTCTCTATAAAGTAACTGTGGTTAAAAACAGTAGAAATACAAATATCTAAACAAAGATTCAAAAACAGTAGCTGAATAATCTCTTTACTTCTAGTACTGCAATCCTTGGAAGCAGTCTTATAATTCTATTTCATCCCAAAAGGCAGGTCTACACTGTACTTTGAAAATGTAATAGGAAAGGGCCTCCACTGGGAGGAGACTGTTCCAAAGGGTGGGGCTACCACTAAGAAGACTTGACTTTGATCTCCCTGATATCCATACTCCAGAGGTGAAATCAATAGCGTGTTTTCTCTGAGAATCTCACTGGATGGGCAGATTCCACTCAGAGTAGGCAATCTCAAAGCCTAGTCCTAACAACCAGCATCATAAACTGCACCCAAACCAATCTCTAGCCAAAGAATCTCCTACCTTAGAATGTCTTATGGCCTAATGAAACATGCCCTTAACTACTTAAATTCATTTTCCTTTGCTGTCTTTGCAAATTCCAATATGAACCACACCCATACCAATCTCATGAAAGTGAGAAATCGGAGTTGTCATCTTTAGCATTTCAATAAATACTATGTTAGTCTTGGATTAGTTATGAACTGCCACATTTTACAATCTGAAATAAAAAAATCTCTTGAACTTAATTTTTTCTGTGGCTAACAATGCATCAGTACTTTACAGCAGACTAAAATGGCAAGTTAAGATTTGGCTCACTGGGGCTGCATCCTTTTGCCAGGCAAAAATTCTGTTTAAATAAATGTTTCAGATAAATAGCTAACTATAAAACTGTATCCTCAGGGATTCAGAACTGTAATGATGCCTCCTGGAACAGGTGCATGTTGTATAATTGTCAGCAGTCAGACATTGCTGAAGAAAGTAAAATGTACCTTGCATTTTTGGTGCTTTTTAAACATTTTAAGATAATGTAAGGTAATATATGTGAAAACATCTTCAAACAACCAGAAACAATAAACATTTCTAGTGAAGTGTTGGTCACCCTGAGAATTTTCTTTACTAAAAGCTTTATATCTACTAAATAATTTATATATTGTTCTTCTTGTTCTGGATTGTTTAAATCCACTGATTTGGGAAAGTGTGGTTGTAGACAGTACTGGAGAGGGACTAATGGGATCAGGCCATAGCAGAAAAGACCTATTGAACAAAATGTTTCCTTTATGAGAAAAGGCCTTTCTCACTGGGGCATCTGCCAAACATTCAAATCTACCAAGGATTTCAGAGTAATATCATTCTTTCCTTAATTTTCAAAAACTGAGACATTTTTAATGGATAAAGTTCTCTTAGAAAATTCCAGAAGGAAGTGAACTAAATCCACACAAAATTGTGATGGTAATAATTATTCTAGCATTGTATAGTGCTTTCAATGTCTTTAAAACATCCCCACATCCATATATCATCACAGCAATCCATATATCAGGAGTGTCACCAGGACTGGAAAACTTTGTCCTAGGAGCTATGATTATGCTATGTCCCCAGTTGTAAAGTATTTTCATAACCTGACGTAATTCTAACTGCCATGTTTGTCTTGAAGTCTTCCTGTCCAGAAAAAGCTCAAAATCCAGCCTTGCTGAATTGAGAAATTCTTCATAACACAGCATTCTAAGTGATAGTTTGAACTGATAATTCTGACAGCAAGGGGAGACTGCAAGAATAATAAAAACATTATCATTTCTATGAAATAACTGAAGAAACAATGGCAGTAGCTGCACTGGAATGAGGAACACCTTAACAGCAATGGTAAGAAGGTGGCTTCATGATAGTTTCGTAATATTAAACTTGCAATTAAGGTTTAGGTTGAGAAGGAGGGGAAGCATGGTATATAATCTATTTTTAATTTTTTTTAATCCCTCCTTTATTATTTTTATAAATAACTCAAGGTAGCAAACATAACTTCATATTTCTTCCTCCTCCTATTTTCTCCATAACAACAACCTTGTGAGGTGAGTTGGGCTGAGAGAGAGTGACTGGCCCAAAGTCACCCAACTGGTTTTGGGAAGGAGATGCAATTAAGTTCCAAATTTGATCAGAAACATTCTTACCTTCAGCTTTTTCTGAAAGACTCTCATCCTTGAAATCACAGTTTAGGACCATTTAGGCTTATACAGGAAGAAAAGCCTGGCAGATATTGTAGGAAAGCCAAAAATACAACATGGCAAAATTTATGGGGAATCTTCCTGCCATACTGCTCTCTCCAACTTGCAAATGTGACCTTTTGCTCAGATTTAATAGCAACTCTGCTTATCAGGACAAAACATCCATTTTAGGGAGATGGAACAAGCATATGGGCATTCTTTGACAGATTGACTGGATTACATATCTCATCAGTGCTGATCCCTTGAATGCAAGAAGGGGATTGCAAATATTTAAGACAAGCAGAGCTGGAAAGGCTTTTGTGAACTTGCACCTGGGGAAGAAGATGACTAGGGAGCTTCTCTGAATAATGCACATTGAGCAGACACAGGTTAAATCTCCTGAATTTTTATCCATTTAGGCAAAGAAGAAAAATAATATTCTGAGCTTCTCTTTTCATTAATAACTGAAATCACCAAGAAGAACTATGGAGCTGGGCAGGCAGCTCTGACCTACCTCACCCTCCACTAACCTATCCTAGAAATTTTTCTGAGCCATTTGAGACTGGATGTGAGTCCAAGTGCTCTGACTATGAACTAGGCAGAGGCTTGACAGATCCTCTACTGAGTTGGACATGCAATTATAGTCCCTAGGAATATGTTGCCTCCTTAGACCTCAGAAGCACAGCTCTCTTAGGCCTTTGAAGCAGCACCTGATGAGGTTAGCCTGATCAATTAGGACTGGATCAGATAAATGT
This sequence comes from Python bivittatus, assembly GCF_059951505.1. Taxonomy (NCBI): domain Eukaryota; kingdom Metazoa; phylum Chordata; class Lepidosauria; order Squamata; family Pythonidae; genus Python; species Python bivittatus. The sequence goes on from NW_028277034.1 coordinate 29,359,712, forward strand.
GGAATATGCCAACACCCACTAGGAGATCGGTAGCTCTGGGAAGCTTAAAATCTCCATGAACTGACCAAGCACTAGATAACTGCTATTCGTAGAGATCTCCTACCCTTCTTCCCCTCCTTCCATGAACTTCTGAAGGTCTGTCTACTACCAACCCTTGAGTACCAGGACCAAGCAGTGGAATGATACACCAATCTCATTCCATTTTTGATGTCCACATTTGCTCCTGCATATGTCATTTTATAATACTCCTTAGTTAAAAGACCTCACTTGCTGAATGGACTTTGTATAACAGATATGGCATGGTGGAACACAGTGGGAGGATTTTTTACAAAATGAAATTTCTTATATACTGACCTGATTCATATATCATGCATGGTTTGCTTAACCATGGTTTATTGATTCAATGAAAATTGGCTGGGATACATAGCTCACTGCCATAAACCATGTTTTTGTGATTTGTAAACCCATGTACTGAGTCAAACAACTGTCAGCCTATCTAGATCAGGATTGTTTCTCTAACTGTTGGTGCTTCTCTAAGGCCTCATTAAGAATTTCCAACCCTAGTCAAGAAGTGGAATTTCCAGGGAAGGGACTTGAGACTTTTTGTTTATAAAGTATTTTGTTATACATCTCAGGAATTATGCTTAGCATAATAAATAAAATATAATTATACAATTCCAGAGAACCTAATTTCTTTCTTACATGTTTCATAAAGGGTAGAGAAGTTATTTTAGGGGGAAAAAATAAGGGAATGCAAAATTAATGTTACTTTTATTCACTTTTTGTTTCAGCCAAGCTTGTCGTTGGAGAAGATTCTCAGCAAAACACCAAGTTCTGCTGAGTTACTTGTTTAAGTTGAACAGCCATGTAAAATTTCCAAATAATAACAATACTTCAAAATATAACTTTTCAGCAGACGTGTGATTTCAATTTTCTAAATTCCCTAATTTCTTCATTTTTGCCTCTTCAGAAACAAAGCTAATAAATGTCTGTCATTTCTAAAAGTTATATTTTGCTGTCTGAACAAAAACACTACAACCATTTGACATGTTTAGAAAAAAATTATGAAGGACACAATCCTTATTTTAAAATATACTGGGGTGAGAGCATGTAGATAAATCACAGACATCGTCTTCTGCCAGTTAAAACCACATCTTGACTAGTGACCCCAAAATATCCTAACAGAGAGATCTACATGTGGAATAGAGAGAAAGAGGGGGAAAAAAAAACCAAAAAGGAAGATGAAAAGAAAGAAGAAAATTGTACCAAAATCCAGCTGAGAGAGAAACTCACATCTGCTGTTCCCTTTTTCTGTCTGGTTGAGAGGCACTTGTATTCATTATAGACTCAGCCTATAATGAACTATAATACTAGTTCAAATGGCTCCTGGATAAGCTGATCACTCAGGTCTAGCTGCAATCTTATATATATTTACCTTTGAGGTCCACTGAACTGATGAGGACTTGCCTCTAAATAAAAGGTATAGAAGGTATAGCACTCAAAATGTTTTTACAACTTAGTATTCCTGTTGTTGTTGTTGTTGTTTTAAAAAAAACAGACTTTTCTCATTTTACCATGTTTTAAATAAATGATGCTGAAATGCATAATAGTGACCCATGCAGCTAAATGGGAGGGGAAGGGAGCATTTGTGAACCAAGTCCAGCATTTCATCCAACTTCTGTATCACAACTCTGAGCTTTGTAGTGCTAGTAAAATTCTTCCCAGCATACAAAATCTACAGTTGGGTGGGAAAGAAGGAAACTGCCTGTCATGCAGCTGCTAAATTCAGAGGGAAGGCTGTTTTCTTTTGAATAAACTACTTTAAAATTCACTTCAAATTTCACTTCAGCTAAAATGTGATGAATATCCACTGTATTATTAATTTACACAGATTTCACAAATGTGCCCTGCTATTTTATTACAAGTTCCAGCTCCTGGGAGCCCTTACTCAAATTGTACCCACTCTTTTTTTTCTTTCTTTTTTTGGCTAAAGATATCATTTAATGAACTTGCACAGGCTTTACTGGAAACAACAAGATTTTCGACTGCAGCAATACTAGATGACACCAAGGCTCTCATTGCTGTTTGCCTGGGCTGCATTAAATCAGACTGGAATTTAAACAGTTCACTAACTTTAGGAAACGCTTCCATCAAAAAAAAATGTTATTTTAATTTATTTTTATCACAGAAATTGCAGGTGCTAGAAATCCAAAGAGCTTTTAACATCCCAAGAACAATGTAAAGGCAAGGGCGAAAATATCTAAAGAGGATTTAAAATCCATTTTACAGATGCAGCTATGGTGACAGTTTATTAAGTTTGCAAGGAAAAGGATATTTTTAAAAGTGAAATATTTACTATAGGCCAAATAGAATTGTCACAATGTCTTGACTAATTGCCATATAAAGCTGAGTATTAACATTTCAAAATGAGAACATTATCTGATTGATTCTTTAAGTGAAAGGAGGCAGAAATCTGATCAAACTTAAAATATTTAGAAAAAGTACCAATATAGAGAAAAATGGAGGTTAGAAATACAGTAAGGAGTGTACAGCAAAGACAAAGGGAACAATATGGCACTTTATTCATCATTATCCACTTTTTTCTTATAGTTGGAAGCATTATTTATTGATTCTTGTATGAATTTAACAAAATGTATGCTTTGCACTATTGTACTAGAGTTCTTACAAAAATCAATAGGTGACATTAGTTAAAATCCAATGGTTCTGTTTCACTTGAGGCATAGGTTTTGATCAGTTGTTTGTTTCTGCTAATGAAAAAAGAAGAAACTGAATTCGTAGGTTCCCATGCAAGTTCTTATGCCCTTCTGACAACTACCTTCACATCAATGTGAACGTGGTACAGGGATTTCAAGTATGGAGGAAGAATCAGACAATCCTCTTTGTTTGTATCAGAAGCACCTGCAAGATCAGAAGGTACCTTACAACAGAAGTGGTAAGGATGGCAAAATGTTTCTTCTCTACCTTCATTGCATGTTCTCAGTTCCATCCAGCAGAACTTTTCCACATGGTGGTATCTGGCCAAAAGAAAGAGGTTGTTGTACCTTTGGTTGCATGCTATGAGAAATTTGCAAAACACTTTGAAGATAAAGTTCTTTGCATTTGCCACAATTCAGACTCCAGTATTAATATAATTCCAGAAATAGAAATGTCCAGAGCACCATCCTGCCCTGTTCTATTGGATGAATTTCAGTTGTTGAGGCCTGAGGAACTGGAAAGATACTTAGGCATGTTCAGTCTACCACTTGCATGCTCAATCTTTGCCCTTCTTGGCTTATGAAATCTAATAAAAAGGGACTGTCTGGCTGGTCCAGAAGGTCAAAAATGCCTCATTGAATGAGGGACTGGTTCCAAGCTATTTTAAAAAGAGGTAGTGATTGACTGCTTCTGAAAAAAATTTGGATTCAGTGGATAAAAACAACTATAGGCCAGTGTCCAATATTCCCTTCCTAGCCAAGGTACTTGAGCAAATAGTGATTGATTAACTCCAGGCTCCCTTGGATGAAACTGATTTTCTATATCCTTTTAAACCTGTTTTCAGGCCTGCCCATGGAAAAGAAGCTGCCTTGGTTATCTTCTGGGATGACTGTGCCAAGAAAAAGGGAAAGTGCAAATGTGCTGGTTCTCCTGGACCTTTCAGAGGCTTCTGATACCATCAATCATGTATCCTCCTAGATAGGCTGTAAGAGTTGGGATGTGGTGAAGGGGGGGGGGGGCAGTATACTATGATGGTTCTTCTCCGAGCTGGGTGGCAGTTTCCAGAAGGTGCTTTTTGGCTCATAACAGTAGGGTTATGCAGTCCCTCAGAGCTCATTTTACCCCCAAAGCTTTTTAGCATCTACATGAAACCACTGAGATAGAACATCCAGGATAGGGGGTAAGATGCTATTAATATGCAGATGATATCCAGCTCTACCTCTCCTTGTCATCTAACATGGGTGAGGTAATTGGCATCCTGAACCAACGCTTGGGTAGGGTAATAGACTATATGATGGTCAATAAACTAAGACTCAATCCAGAAAAGATGGATATATTGTCCTGGAAAGGTTCACACTCACCCTAAGAGAATAGGTTCATGCTTGGCAGTGTTACTAGTTCCACATTGTCACTAGAGGCCCAAGCGTTTGGTGGCATGGTGTGCTTTTAATCAGCTTCAGTAAATTCTTCTTTTTAAGAATCCTATGTCAGGTCTCATCTTTAAAAAGAACACATTTCAGGTTTTGCCTGCTTAATTGTAGAACCCCTTAGGATGAGCATTTACTGTATATGACTGATTCATATTTTAAGTTCCAAGTTGAAGCCTTGGAACATGCATTATTATGGTCTCTACTCCATATATACAAAATTGATCTCTTATTTTACAATATTGCTGGATCAGGTGGTATTTCTATTGCAATAAATCACAACAAACCAGGTGGATTATGATTATCTGAATTAAAGTTCTTTTCATACATGTGCATATTGCAATTTTTAGTATTTATATCTCATGAAAATGCTAGATAATAAACTCAATGCAGTGTTTCTAATTAAAATTATCTGCATGTAATCACATTAATAGATTCAGCCTCTTAAGCATCTGTGATTTTAATAGTTATCAAAAGAAACCAGTAAAATGAACTCTAAAACCATAGCTACCAAAAGTTGTTCTATGTTTAGTTAATAGCATATTACTTCTAACAATCTAAAAACTAAAAAGCATATTTTGTATCACCTATGGTGCAGAGAGCTTGTCTGAAGTGGAAGGCCATGAAAATTGGAGAGAAGAGAGGAAGTGGCACCATACTGGGTGAATTTGCACAATTATTTCAAGAACTCAAATCAAGCTAATGATTAAAAATCTTGTATCTGTCCAACAGAAGCATCCACACACTCTTTCCCTCACACAAAGCTTAATTAAGTAAACTGTTAGCCCTGTGCAAGGGAGCACAACTTTGCTTCCCAGAGCTCCTTCACTGGAGCAATTTACTTAAAGGCAGGGAGTCTTGACTCAAAAAAATGAGACCATCCATCTTGGCATCTCTAATCAAGGCATCAGGAAAGGCCATTTCTGGTAATTAATCTACTTGACCCTGAAGTGTAGTAAGTGCTTTGAGCCTCCAGTAGATATTGGATGACACTTTGCTTTTTGGAGCTGTCTCAGAGACTTTGTTCAAATCACCCTCCATGGATTCTCATAGTCTTGAAAAATATTTAATGAAAGTCATTGTTCACCTCCATGTAGAAATCAAAAACTATAATTTGAAATTATAAGGTTTATTGTGTTTTGATTTGCAATCAAAATTGCAAATTTTAATCTTAGTTTGAGTAACACTAATCCAAACATTATGGATTAATGAATCCATAATTTAACAACCCTAGTGCAACAGAAAACTCTGATTTTGTCAAAAGAATTACTCAGTGCTGAAGCCACAGACATAGGAGGTAGAGGAAAGTTCAAATATTAGAAGGAAGACTCAACCCTATTTTCTGATCCTCATAGACTTCACCTGATGCATCCCCACTAACTAGCTACCCCTTCCATATGTTATAGTCTTGCTACTTTTTTTCAAAGACAGGAATCTTCCAAGGGACTTCTGGCCCAAAATGTACATTTTTGTCAATTGTTTGGAAGATTCTAAGGACATTTTGATAAGTAAATAACAATTTCTACATCAGTCTTTCTATTTATAAAAGTCGAGGCTATAGTATTGGAAAACATGTAGGTGAAAAACAAAATAGAGCTTCAAATTATGTCTAAAGAAGTTTCTTCTTAGAAAGAGGAATTGAGTTTAATCTTATATGGACATTTTTCTTCATTATTTATTTATTTGTTTGTTTTATTTATCAAATTTATGTGGTCACCCATCTCACACCAGGTGGCTCTGGGCGGCATACAATGCTGATGTATGTGGGATAGGTAAGTTAAGAGTAATCCCACTGAAAACTAGGACAATTAGTGAAGTGTGAATTTATAATGCATCTGTACACCTCCTTGATGTCAGATCTAGCCTATAAACATCTACACATGTGAAAAAGTATCATGCGATTACTTCAGAGAAAAATATACGAAGTTACTGGGTCATTTTGTCTGACTAAATTATCTAAAGAGACTTTTGAAACTCAGAGTGGGAAATGGATAAACGGAAACATATAATGACAATAGACTTCTTAATTTTGCCACATAAAGGAAGCTATTTCCCATATATGTCAATAGAATATTCATATTGCTGTAAAACTATGGATTTTAATGTGATAACACCACAGCTGCAGATGTTCACAACATAAATCTACTTTAAGGTTCTTCTGTGTTTTGTCCAGAAAGACTGGAATCTAAATCGTTTCTTTCAAAAGTCCACATTGTGGACTCATACTGGACTGTAGAATCTGAATAGATTTAGTTAGGCTTTGATTGCTTTCATTGCTACAATCTGGGCAAGTCAATCTGGGAGAATAGTGGCAATGCACAAATACAGTTGCGTACAAATAGCCAATGAAGATTTTTTTTCCCACCCCGGTATTTAGAGCATGAATTTTAAGGACAGTATTGAACTGTGCAGATGTTCCATTCAATGCTGTTGCAACGAGCATGGGGAAGTAGGATTGTGTCCATAGTCTTAATTATTCTTTGTACATACTTAGCATTTAACTTCTAAAAGAAGTTGTTCATGTATGCAGATAGATTCTACTTTTTGCAAAGTCCCCAGGTGTAAGTTCAAAAATGTATGTAATATATCCATTAATTCTTTTCAGAAATTATGCTGAATGCATAAATGTAGAGGCTAAACCAATTCATTCCAGCAAATGCAACCCAATTCCCCATATTCCCCATATAGGACTGGGCAAAGTATTCAAATTCTCAGCTTGGTTTCTCCCCTGGAACTGCGAGTTAAATGAAGAGATGATGTGAGGTAGTTGCAATGAGCCTTCCAGAGGTCATGGCTGGCTCAAATGTTTGACATTTTTGCATGCTTTTGCAGAGCACCCCTTTGAATGTTTTGTACAGGCCTAGTATTCAGCCAAAACTAAACACAAATCTCTGCATGGATTTTACACAGATCAGTTTTAAGATAACTCCTGTCCCAGCCCTAAACCAGAGAAAGTTCAGCAAAGTGAACAACTTTAATCAACCAATTCGCAACCTGAGTCTTTTTCTTCATGGGCATATCTGTGAAATAGGTTCTTCCAATAAACTTGCACTTTCCCAATTACAAATTCTTCATAAATACATGCATAGGGCTTGATACCATTTTGTTAAATGTCTGTTTGGATTTATTACTTACAGTTCTTTTAAAAACTATTTTCAATCTTCAAAATTTTGTTAAAATTTTATTAAAAGTTTTACAGAGAAAATAAAAACTAACACAAACTAATACAGATTAAAGAAAGCAAAGAAAGAAAAACAGAGAAAAAAGGAAAAAGACAAAAGTCCAGAAAGAAAAGATAAAAAGAAATAGAAAGAAGAAGCTTCTGATTTCCTTTGCAGCAAATACAAGTATGATTACAAAGTTCTCTCTTATTTTATGATTACAAAAAAGCTCACTTTTTTCCTGTTGTCTTATTTTTTTCTAATCATCAAAATCACAAGTCATAAGTGTATTTTTTTCTGTTTCATGCAAAAAGTCTGTAAGGGGTTTCCAGTTCAGCCATAAATGTAGATGGTGTCTTTTCTCTAATCAAGGAAGTCAATTTAGCTATCTCTGCAGGTTCCATCATCTTCACCAACTATTCCTCCATCGTGGGTAATGTTGAACCTTTCTACTTGTGAGCATATAGTAATCTTGCTGCAGCTGTCATATATAAAAACAAAGTTCCATGGCTTGTTTTCTAGCTGTCTGTTCACTAATCCCAAAATAAAAGCCTCAGTTTCCATTGTACATTAGTCTTTAAAATCATCTGAATTAGTGTATTCATTTATATCCAAAACATTTTGGCTTCTTTACATGTCCACTGTACATGATAAAATGTCCCTTCATGTTGTTCATGTTTCCAACATAATTTGAAGTACCCTTATACATTCTAGACAATTTCTTTTGTGACAAATACCAACAGTACATCGTTTTATAAAATCTTCAGGGTTCAAGGTATCATTGTTTCTGCTTCACCTGGAGTCTTTGACCAAAAAAAGAGTTGATTTTGAAATAAAAAATGGGACTTCAGAGTGCACTTTTTAGTGTTACGCCCAATATTCATTGTGCTTTGCATTTGTCCCAGTTTGAAAGGAAAACATGCGAACTCCAAGATCAGTGAATAAATGATATATGGCATTGAATTTATTTCAGGGTTTGTGAGAAATTCATTTTAACTATGTGATGATTTTCTTTTACTGAAAAGCAGCCTCATGGATTCCTTGCTAGCAGAGCAAAGATCCCCTCACTCTTGTATTCTTCTCTTTAGGATGATCACCTAAGGAGACAATGGTTAGATGAACAGTGTAAGAAGAAGAAAATAAAGAAGATCATATCATATATGCTTTCTTAGAAGTCTTGCTATGCCCAATGGAACTTATTCTTTAGCGTACCCAAGTCTCTATAATGAAAACAAGTATTTATAAAAGTACAGTGGTACCTCTAGTTACGAACGCCCCTCCTTACGAATTTTTCGAGATACGACCAGCTCCGGCCCCAAAAATTTACCTTGTATTGCGAACCACCTCGAGTTACGAACCGGATCCATGGCCATTTTTACTCCCGTGACACGTGGTCCGTGGCCATTTTCTGCCCGTTCCACATGGTCTGCGGCCATTTTTCCACCCCTTCCATGTGGTCCGTGGCCGTTTTTCCGCCCTGCTGCGTGGTCCACGGCCATTTTTCCGCCCCTGACACGTGGTCCACGGCCATTTTTCCGCCCCTGACACATGGTCCGCTGCCATTTTTCTGCCCCTGACTCTCCCTCCAAGCAATAGCTGCCTCCCTGTCCTCCACGCCAGAATGGATTAACGGTAATTACATTGAACCTTATGGGAAAATTTGCCTCGTGTTGCAACCAATTCGAGTTGCAACCAGAGTCACGGAACGGATTAAATTCGTAACTCGAGGTTCCACTGTACTCGCAATTACCAGACCCTGCCCCTGACATTTCAAAACCTAATAGTAAATATATATGAACATTCTAAGAGAAAAAAAAAAATCACTACAACTACGCCATTGCTTCCCATATCTGAGTGCCAATCTGTGTTTATTATACTCTATCATGGGGGCAGACAAAATTATTATTAATAGAAAAACTAATTCAAATTTATATATAGCTATTTTAGGCCTTTGAAGTGTTTCCTCTTTTATGTTAATTATCAAGTAGCTGACTGATTGCTTGAAACTGGTAACTGATGAGAGGGTTCAGTAATTGGTTAACCTAAGTATTTTTAACAGAGGCTGTGACCCATCACATAGGTCAGGCAGGCATTCTTACTGCTGCTATTTCTAAAAGGTGATCTCTGTGGTGATGATGAATTTGGGAATTAGTATTATAACCACCACCACCACTACCCCAAAAAAGTAAACATTCTTATGTTTCATTTTAAAGGGAACATTTTCTCTATCTAATCTCTGGTTACTAAAATAACAGCTCTGTTAAACTGTCAAGTGACACAGAAGGCTAGTCAAGTGAAAAAGCTTTAACTGAAATCATTAAATAAACTGAAATGAAATCCAACTTACTAGAAATTATCAAATACTAAAACTTTTGAAAAGTAAGTCATAGCAGTTCTGACATGTTAAGAAGAGTATATTTGGTATTTTTAAACCTCAACTTCTTTCCACTCTGTTTATGAAGGTATGTGTGAATTGTCCTAACTTCTTTTGGAGAAAAACAACCTAAACAAATCTGAACCATTGATTTTTAATTTTTTCTCATATTTTGGCCATTTCTTGCCACTTAACATTGCATATTTAGGCTAATGGATTAAAGTAAATTCTATTATTACTTATTCATTTTTATTGAGTAGCTTTAGGTACATGTTTTATTAATGAACAAAGTCTCTAAAATACTCTTGTGGGTTTACTGTCATTTTAAAGCCGCATTAAAAATTATTAATGTCATTGTCTTCTTTCCTTCCATTCTTGTTTTAAAAAGGACTTATGGGCTAGATACAATATAGGCTTTCTTTAACAAAAGAGCCTACCAGAAGTGAGTCACGAGAATTTCCTACTGTGAGTCATTCATGAAATTGAAAAGAATGAGAAAAAAATTCAGTTACTTTTTTGTGTAGGGACAGGTCACAGAAAGCAATGATCATCCTGCATGCTTCAGAATCAGGGGAAAATATCTAAATGCTGAAAGCACAAAGTTTATACATAAAAATACCCATTTTCGAGTAATTTTAATGTAACCACATTGTGATAACAAAATCTGTTGCATATTTTTTTTTTGACCTTTTAATTTCATAATCATGCAGAATGAATCTTACCTGGCACATACAGCAGCAGTACACTCTAATTCTTCAATAAAATGTTTTTTTTTAAATATAAACATGCATTTGGGAAAGTTGCATCAAGATATTTCAAACATTTTTTGTTAAAATCAAATACTAGGGCTAAGGTACATTTAAGTATCAAGTAGATAAAGATCATTGGTATGGAAAACAGTTAATAGTAGTTGCATAGAATAAAATGTATACTGAAAATAAGTAGTGATTTCAATTTATTCAGGGAGAAGGGGTTATCAACAAAGTGAAGATGGCAATGACTGTGTGATCAAAGTCCCACTCCTATTTTATGGGTGTATGGATCTAGCAGGGTTTTGATTACACAATCAAATAGTCAGACTGGCCACCCCTTATGGATATCCCTGTCTCCATTTTAACAAAACATACCTACATTGTGAAAAATTACATACTTATTTGTTCTGGATTTCCCAGGCTAAAGAATGGTCTTGCCTAATATTCTCCTCAAATTATTGTAGAGGCTTGATAACTCTATATTTTTAAAACATTGATATAGAACAATGATAGGAAATATGAATCTGTCCTACAGAAACAAGAAGTCAGAATAAAGGAAAATACAAAATTACTTCAATATATGTGATGGTAGCAACTACATATATTATGCTCAAAAATATTTCTAACAGCATACTAGCTAAATACGTAATCCTTTGTATTTCATAATTCATAATGCAAGAATACACTAAAATATTGAATTTTATGTATTTTAATAATAAAAACTTCATTGTTTATTAATTATTTAGAGTTGTTTCCTTTTTTCTTTTGGAGTACTTCTGTACCATTCTTGAAATGGGTTTCTATAATCTTTATTTTATTCATATGTTTTTATTTGCTAGACTGATTGGTTGATTGATTATGTGACCTCAGGTTGGTGTTAACTGTTAGTGAACATAGGTAGATATTTTTCATGATGATCTGTCCCTAACCTAGTCCTTCAAAACTTCCAAAAGTGCACCCATCACTATTGTAACTGCATCCATCCACCTTGCTGCTAGTCATCCTCTTCTCGTTCCTTCCACCTTTCCCAGCATTAGAGCCTTCTGTAGACAGGTCTTCGCATAATGTGTCCTAAGTATAATTATTTAAGCCTTGTCCTTTGTGCTTGAAATGAGAACTCTGGGTTGATTTGTTCATTTGTTTCCTTGGCTGTCAATGGTATTCTCAAGTAACACCTTTCTTCCAAATTCTCAAGATGTTTTATATGGGATTTGTTTTCATTTTATCTTCAAGACAGCAAGCATGTGAGGTAGGTTGGGCTGTGACTCAGTGAATTTCTCTGACAAAGGACTTCAGCCTGGATTTCTTAGTCCAACATCTTTATTGCTACATAACTCTAAGGCTCAGATCTGAACTTACTTCTTGCCTTGTATCGGAACTGACATAAACCTCTATGGAACTTCCTCTCACCCTCCCAATAATCTCCATATGTGTTTTTTCTGCCTCACTTCCAAAGTACATTTTTCTTCCCTATGTCAGTGTCAGTGCCTCTGTCCATTTGGAATAGAATGTTTCAATTTGCTCAAGGCTAGAGAGTTCCTTTGAGCTATCCAAGAGGTGGGGATAAAATGAAAAACTTACCATATTTTATATTACCATATTTTTAGAATAGGTTGTTTTTCCTCCTCTGACTTACTTGAAATAAGTCCATTTAAAAAAAAAAAAAGTCAGAGGAGGAAAAACAACCTATTCCAAAAATGATTATCTATCTATCTATCTATCTGTCTGTCTGTCTGTCTGTCTGTCTAGCATCTATCTATCTAGAATCTATCTATCTATCTGTATCAGGTTTTGAACTTTCAGCTACGCTATTTCCTTACACTCCTAAAGAGGGTAGGCACAGAACCTATTAGAGTGTTCATGACTGAAATAAAGTATTTTTTTAAGATGCTTGTTGTGCCTTTATGTATTTTGATCTTATAAATGATAAAATAATTTAACAGTCTTGCATGTAATTTATAATTGTAATATTTAAACTTTGTTTTTTATAAGTGTGCATATGATATAATATGAATATGCATGTTTATGTCTATGAAGAGCCATCCACTGGGAGAAAACAAATTGGTCATTACTTTATTGGAACAGAAAGCTAGGAGGGCACAGCAGAGGGTCTGCCTTTTGGAACTGCATAGTAGCCTGCACTCTGGACTGAATGCCTTGCAATTTCCTGCCAAAGTGTCTCAGTCAGGACAGGATTTTTTTTAGTCAGCATGAATACAGGACAGGAGCAGCTTAAATGGCAATGTGGATATGCTGTAAGCCAGATTTATGTCCATAAGAATGTTGTTTATTAAAGATTTTCTGAAGAGTTCATGGTGAATGAAGTGTGTTTAAAATGTGGCTAAAAGATTGGAATATTTTAGTACATTAAATTTGCCTAGTATGACATCTTAACCCGAACTATAGCAATGTGAAAATTACATCCAAAAATAAACTGAGCTGTTACCTTTAACTTTTCAGAGCAATGCTCTGTTTTGACTTTTCTCCAGTGTCTTCAACTCTGCCGTACTCTGACCTTGTTTAGTTATGCACAAAGATCTAAAGGGAAGGCTACGTGCATTGATTTGAATGTGCATAGATTTTGTTACTTGATTAGAAGCCTGATAAGTACAAGAAGTAGAGTAAAGAAGCATCATTCAGACTTTTCTCTTTGTTCATAGCAATTGGTAAACGTGTTCTAAGTGGACATTCCAAGGCAATTTTACTTTGTATGCTAGAAGCAATACACTCTTCTCAGCAAAACACCGATGTTTTGCCAATCTGCCTCAACAAGTAACCTCACTTTGAAGGAAGTGATTTCCTGAAGGAAGTGCTTCCACACATATTCACCAACCATTTTTTTTCACACCATGAACACTTGCCTCAACTAGGCATACCACAAAGGCAGCTTCTGGAAGTCTTTTATTGCTTCTTTTCAAAAGACGATATGATGGATATTTCCAAGGCAATTTTATGGGCAAAAGTCTGCCCTACTGCTATTGGAAACCTGAGGCTACCTTAGGTGCTGCTTTTTGTTCCTGGCCATGAATTTTCAGGGCAATTCACTCTCTCCCAGTGCCAAAGAGCCATCTCCCACTTTTGCAGCCTGCATTTCTCTGGGGAAGGGTGAGAAGACATGCTTCCCTTTCTTTTCTCTGTGGAGTCCTTCGGTTCTCTGAGCTTCATTGTTTTCTTGCAGATGTTTCGTTAGCCACCTAGGTAACATCTTCAGTGCTAGAAGGGAGTGGAGTTTGCTCTGTTTATATACAGTAACTTGCCCTGTCAGTGTTGGTGGGGAAGTTGTTTTTCCCTTGGTAGCTTCTAGATTACGCTGTTGTTTACTGCTTGATCGTTTGTCTGAGTTGGTAGTTCCTTGATTAGGGTATTGTTTACTGCTTGATTATTTTTTTGGTGTTAATCCTAGTGTTAATCCCTGCTTATCTGGGTATTGATTGCTGGCAAGGAGATGTTTCTTTTTGTCTCTTTTGAATAGTGTGTAAATGTTTATCTCTATGTGCCTGTTGATGGCTAACTTGTCTGAATACCAAGCTTCAAGGAATTCCCTCACGTTTTTGGATTTAGCTTGGTCTAAGATGCTGACAGTTTCCCAGCTGAATTTATGGTTAACTCTTTCCATGTATTGTGAGATTAAGGAGTTTTCATTGTGTCTTCTGACTGCTAGTTGATATTCATGGAAGCCTCTGCTAGTTTTCTGCCTGTCTGTCCTACATAGTGGTTGGTACAGTTCTTACACTGTATGAGTAGCTGATTCCTGTTTTTTCTTCTTGGGGTACCGGGTCTTTTGATTTACTTAAGATGTTTTGGAGGGCTTTAGTTGGTTTGTGTGCTATGGAGATGCCAGGTGGTTGTAATAGTCTGTTGGTTGTTTCTGGGATGTTTCTGATGTATGACAGTGTTATCCTTTTCATAGCTTGTGTTGGTTGTGCTGTAATGGGTTGAGTGGTCAGGTACTTTTTAATAAAGTTGCGAGGGTATCCTTTTTGTTGGAAGATGTTGTGTAGGTGGTCTGTTTCCCTTTTCTGGTGTTCTGGGTTGCTGCAGTGTGTTTGTACTCATCTGAATAATGTTCTTACACAGCTCCTCTTGTGGCAAGTTGGATTGTTACTTTGGTAATGGAGCACTTGGTTAGTGTGAGTTGTTTTCAATGAACTTGTATTTCTAATTTGCCATCATTTCCTCCACTGATGTGGATATCCCAGAAGGGACATGTGTTGTTGTTTTGTACTTCCCTTGTGTATTTTATTTATAGAGAAAAACAACATTTATGCACTATTCAAAAGAGACAATAAAAAGGAAGCAAAAAGACAAAATACCTCCTTGCCAGCAATCAACACCCAGATAAGCAGGGATTAACACCAGGATTAACACCAGACAAACAAGCAGGAAACAATACCCTAAAAAATCTTTGCACTATAAAGAAGGGAGATCATTTTGATTGACAGCATGAACAGTGGAAGTGTCTGTGCTGACTTTTCCATTGCTTGATGGCTTTGGCCTAAATTGTTAGATTAAAACTTTATATTTTATAAAAATTGGGATAACAGCTGAAATGAGTACCTTATCTAAGGCATCTATTGCTACCAGTCTAAAGAGTAATTGGCACTGTCAGTTCATTTAGGCCAATTTTCTTCACGAATGATGGAGATTGCTACATGAATCAAAGTACAGCCTCCTGTCTAAATGTACTATAGTTAGACTTAAAATAAATATGAAAAATGAAATATTCTCTCTTGTTTAAATATATATATTTATTAAATATATATATATATATATAAGATCCTATTTAAAGAAGATATAAAGCAGAGGGAAATATTTATTTTTTATGTTTGTGTGTATATAATTTTTATTGCGAGTTTTAACAATAATAGTAAGAACTAATACAAACTAAAGTAGAATGAGAAAGAAGAAAGAGAAAGGGAGAAATAAAAGAAAAGGCTAAAAGTGCTAAAAAATAAAAAGTAAGAGGAAAGAAGAAAAAAATAAGAAAAATAGAAAGAAGCAGATATAAAAACAAAAGATATAAAGAAGTGGCTTCCAATCTTCTTTACAGCAATTATAAGTATAATTATATTTTAACCTCTCTCTCTCTCTATGGCTATATCATGACCTTTTTATAATCTATCCTGTCTAATCATCAAAACCATAAATCACAAGTTCATTTTTTTCTTTTTTAAGCAAAAAGTCCATAAGAGGTTTCCAGTCACCAATAATTGTAGATATTGTCTTTTTTTATAATTAAACAATTTTTACAATTCAGTTATTTCAGCAAGTTCTGTCATCTTCACCAACCATTCTTCCATTGTACTGTAGATATTGCTAAATCTTTCCATCTTTGTGCATACAATAATCTCGTTGCAGTTATCATGTACAAAAACATGTTCCATGGATGTTTTCAGGAGGGAACATTCTGGTTTCAATTGAATAATAATCTTTAAAATCATGTGAATCACTTTATGTATTTGAACCCAAAATTTTCTAACTTTTTTACACATTAAAGCATGATAAAATGCCCCGCCTTCTTGTTCACATTTCCAACATAAATTTGAAGTAGCAGACAGAATTATTTTGAGGTTTAGTGTGGAATTCAAGCCAAACAACAGCTGTGGGAGAAAAAAAATGAAGAAGGATATATAGTGATTGGGGAATTTAAGTATATTCTTCCTTCTTCTCAGTTTTTTTCCTTATAATTACTCCTGAATGTAAGTCTTTTTTTTTTTAAGTAAGAAATAATCAAATGCCTTATTTTCTTTCAGTAATCTCTTTTCTACAAATAGCTGCATCTGCTTTTAATAATGATGCCTTCTGTTGACTATAATGGAAAGGCAATCTCTAATGTGCGCATTCAAGGTTAGAGTTTCAGACTCCTCATTAAAAAATCTGCTGTTGTACCAAGATGATTCATGCTACAATGCTTTTACTAATTAAATTAATAGTTACACTTGCTTACTAAAGAGATTAACTTCTGTATCACCTTCACTAGATGGGTTAGTTGCTAGGCAGCCCACACTAGAGGTTTATTCCATGCTTCCTATCTCTAGGGATGAAAGCTGTAATACATCTTTCATGAAGAAAATAAATGCTATTCTGCCCTCACTAGAAATATCCATCTTTATATCTTAATTGCTTTATTTTCATTATTTTAATCACTTTTTCTATTGTAGCCTTGCTTTTATTGTTTGTTATTGTCTGGAATATATATTAATGTATAATAATGTTGAGAATTCATATTTAAAACATTTCCTTTTCCTCACACCCTGGCTTCTGTTTCCTAACTGTTCTCTTAATTCACTGTATCATTTATGTCAGCTGCTTGAAAATACTTTTATATCATCAGAACAAGATTGGTAATATTTTAAGGTTTGGGGTACAAGGGCACATGCACAAAAAAAATTAAATTAATACAATTATGGGAATCTGGTGAGATTAACAGATCTCCCATGATTTTGGCAATAACAGAGATATCATATGATCTGATGTGCAATACTGATATCTTGTGCAATATTGTATAAAACTCTGAAATCTCACATTTTAGGGTGTTCACCTGAAATGAGATTTAACAGCCTCTTTAAAAAAGTAATTTTAATCAGTGTTTATATTCCATGGAGGCCATCCATAGAGAGAGATAATTTGTTACCGATCCCTGTGATAGCAACTTGGATTCATTACCTCTTTCTAACTGGAATCAGACACAAGAAAACCTACATGGTTTTCAAATTCAGTTCTATGAACTTCATTAACTCTATTCTAATGGTAAGCTAATAATACACAATTAATGTATTAATACACAATTGTATTTCTAGGCACTATATTCTTTCGCACAATGGAGGCACTCCAACCAAAGCTAACTATTTGTCCAATTTATTTTAATTGTATCTCATAATCCATTTTTTGCCAAACATTTAAAAATATAAATATGTATTATTTAGGTTCAATTTGTAGCAATAAAAATCTGGAGTTATATTCTTTTGCCATATATTTATATTATGTATTAAG
Source organism: Python bivittatus (assembly GCF_059951505.1). Classification (NCBI taxonomy): domain Eukaryota; kingdom Metazoa; phylum Chordata; class Lepidosauria; order Squamata; family Pythonidae; genus Python; species Python bivittatus. The sequence goes on from NW_028277034.1 coordinate 29,377,134, forward strand.
CATTGTGACTTCTGGATTCACTGCTCTCTAACCCAAAGCTGTAGTCTTTATAAATATGGTTAATTATTTATTCTCTTTTATTGTTCTTTTCATAGTGTCTTGCTATAGAAATTCCAGGGCCATGATCAATAAATCAACAATTAAAATAGCATCATAAAAATATACTGTACACTTTCCCAGATTTTCCCATACACTTTACTGATTGAACTCAGTCAGGAATGCTTCTGAAGTGACATAGATAGGATTCCATTGTAATGTCCTATGATGATAGTAATGGTTCCTGTCAGGTTCACAGTGTTCCAAAGAAGCTTGGCAGGAATCAGCTGGGTGGGGATCAGTTGAGAATCTGCTAATCATCTCAGACCATCCTGTTTACCCTTAAAACATGGATTAATTATAATTAGCTGAGAGCAGACCTAAGTGTAATCCCTATACACACTTTAGAAAGGGGCAGGGGCAGGAGAAATAATTAACACAAATTATTTTTATTTTTGCCCTGCCAATCTAGAAGCAGTGGGGTATTCAGTTATGTGGGAAGCATTTAGTGTTGCAGACATGTAATGGGACTGTTACAGTATGAAATTGTTCTTAAATTGCATCCGCTCCTCAATAAACGTTCTGCTTATGAATGAATTGTGATACAGAGGAAGTAAGCCTAAGTGCTTGTTCCTCATCTGTTTGCTCTCTTCTCTCCAAGTTGCTGAATGGATTTAATGACCTTAAGATGCTAAATGCCATTTAGATTTCTTTTAGTTAATGCTCAGGAATCAATAGATAGTCCTAAAGGTCATATGATAATATACTTTAGACAGCATTATTTCAATGAGAGTTCGGTGCTTTTCTTCACTGGTGGAGCATACTTCATGGTGCCATGCCTAGAAGACTGGGAATAAGAGGACTGTTTGTTAAAGATTCAATATAGCAATTATCAAATGTCTGAGCACAATGTTGTTTGCCATCACTATGCATGGAATCTTCCTTTTTTAAAAGCATACATCATTGTATGTATTGAATTATAATGCCAATACAACTTTCCAATCAGCATTTTTGAAGGCTGATGTGATTGTAAAAGGAAAAATAGATAAGATTTTATTTTTCACTGCTCAGTTAGTTGTAATTGGAGCAATCTTGCTTACTTGCTTGCTGGCTAGCTAAGTAAATAAGGACATAAACAAATAAAAACAATATTGTGGCCAAAAGTTTTTTTGTTGGTTTTTTGTTTTAAATGTCAATATATAAAGTAATTTTTTTTTTTTTTTAATCTGCGCTCAGTCATTGCTGACCCTGCAGTGACTGCTTGGACGAGTCCTTGCAGTTTTCAAGGCAATTGTTTCGGAAGTGGTTTGCCATGGCCTCCTTCCTAGGGCAGAGCCCAGCTGGCGAGCACAGGAGGCGGGGTTTCCGTTGCTTCGCGCCCTTTTCAGGCGCGCGGGGTTTTTCGCACTTACCGGCAACTGCTCCCGACTCCTTTTTTGCAAGGCGCCGCCAGCATTTTTCCTCCCACCGGAGTGAGAGTCCCTATTTATCTACTCACGTAAGTTTTCGAACTGTTGGGTTGACAGGAACTGGGGAGGAAACAGGAGCTCACCCTGTTTAATGCGAAGGCTGGACTCAAACCGCTGAAGCGTCGACCATTTCTGGCCAGCAACTTTCAAAATACCTACCTTGTGACAGAACCTAACATATAGCATACTTGGTTAATGCAGGGACCTAAACGGTGTTATTTATTAAAGTCACATATTACTAGTGGCAGTCTGGATTCACTCCCAATATCTTTCTGAATTTTTGAAATTCAAGATTTCAAAAAGAGGGCAGAGTGATGTCCCCATCAACTTTTTTCCCCTTAAATTTATCATACAAAGTTCTATTTCCCTGGCACTGCTCAGCTAATTCAGATTGCATGTCAATTTGGAATAAATGCTTTCTCTATTTTCATTACTGATGTTAAGAGTAAATGTTATACTTGAAAGTATTGCTATTATTGTCTTGTTATAATGATTAATTACACAGAGTGAGTCCCTCTATTCACAATCCACATTCCAAAGTTCTGAGAACTATTTAGAAGCCTAAGCACCAAAGGTAAATAACACTGACATGTTTTAGGTTCTCTTTATATTTTAGCATCTTAATATAACCAACAACAACAAAAATCATACTATTGCATTCTTTTATATAAGATAAATAATATGATCTCATCAATCCCCTACCCGCACACCCTACAGAATAGGAATGTAGAAGTTCTTGAATAAAGCATCTCCCCTTTCAAAGACTTTGGATCCAAGCTTGTAGCATAATTCTAGAGAATAAACTGTATTAAACACATTTTGTATTAAGAATATGAGCTGCATCGAGATCCCCTAAAAAAAAAAAGCATTTCTGAATGTCCTGTCCTTTCTTATACTGACCAATTGCTAATAGCAGGAATGTTTCTTCAGTGGAAATCAGTGAGGGTACTTTGTGAATTGGGGAAAGGATTCTATAGGTGGTTCCACAATTTTTTTAAAAATTGTTCCCTTACACCAGTGTTGTCCAAACTTGGGCACTTTAAGATGAGTGGACTTCAACTCCCAGAATTCCCCAGCCAGCATGGCTGGCTGGGGAATTCTGGGAGTTGAAGTCCACTCATCTTAAAGTGCCCAAGTTTGGACAACACTGCCTTACACCCATCTATCTAATTTCAAAAAACTTCTAATAAGAAAAATATTTGTCTTTGTTAAGTGACTTACTTGCTGTTTTGGTACCTTTTTTTTTTTTTTAACTACAGCTCAAAATTGTTTTTGAATTTAAGGAAGAATAGCAAAGATAGTGTATTTACTATGTGGATCTTTTTACAACAACTTTGTTGCCATGAAATAATTGCAGTTTATGTGGGAATCCAAAGTGTGAAAAATTAAAGAACAGTAGACAAAGGCTTAGGAAGAAATGTTAACCATGGTATGATAGCATGAAAGGACAAAATGCGTTAAGTCATTTTTCGACTGTAACATACTACAGTTTTTCTGTAGGAGTGAGATCCATTGAACTTAGATTTTTTTTAAAAAAAATTAATTACACACAGAATTTATATTATATTGGGGCTTTCATTATTACTTTTATGAAAGTGATATAAATTTAAGAAATGTTCCTTTTATAAAATGTGCTATTTTAAATGCAGACAGAATTTCCTTGTTTATGATTTTTAGTATTTGTTAATTATAGTTGAATTACATTTGTACTATTTGTATATTATATCTATTATTTGTTAATTATAATTATTTTTTATTTTCCCTTTAAAAAAATAATATTATGCTAATGGATTTTGCTACACATGCTTATGAATAAAAATAAAATCTTTCTTAAACACCCATATTTATATTTAATTGTGCAAACAAAAGGTGGACCTTTTATTCTTCGTTAGTTCAATAAGCTCCATTATAGACATTCTGTACATAAATACTAAGAACATTAATCTGGGATCATGTGAAAGAAGAGCTAGATGTGCCATCATTTTTGCTTGGAGATGAACTCAAAAGAGATGAAAACCCAATGGTGGATAGAAACTCCATTCAAAATGAACATATCATACCTCTGTATAGGTCATCCTGTCCATAGACTCTTCACCTCCATTGAAACCTTTCAAAGGCAAAGAAAACAATAAACATCAAAGCCTTTCTATAGTTGTATACTGCCTTTTCAACAGTTCACGTTTTAGACCTTTTCAAAAATGCAATGTCAGCAGTAAATCCTTTATGGATTCAGTCAGACTTTTGAATCAATATCCCACAGAGAATCGCACTACTGTGCTGTCTGTGGAGTGCTTAAAACACGAGGGCAGAAACAGGACTGAAAGTCTGAAACACTCCCTTTCAATGGCTTTCATCTGCTTTTTCAGTGCTGTAACCTTTGAAGAAAGAAGACTACTTAGTAACCATGCTTACAAACAGCTATAGAAAACTACATGGATGAGTCCATAAAGTCACCAGAAGTCAAGCTCTATTTGAAGGGACTTTATCTTGTTATCTTTGAAAAGGAACTGGACTAAGTACAAATGTCCACTGATTTTGGTTTACCTAAAAGTTGATAAGCCTTAACTTTGTCCTTTTCTTAAACACCTAAATTTTGGATTTTTAAGAAACTTGTCTTTTAAAGACATTTTATTCTTATGTCTGAAAATGTTTGCAAAATAAAATTAGTATTTTTTTAATAAATAAATCATTAAAAAAGTCTTGTCCTGGTTCTGTCATAACTCAGCCAGTGATCTACTGATACATTCATATCTGCTAAACAATCATGCTAAACAATCATGTGCTATTTAGGTAATGAAATGTACATAAAGTTTAATGGATGGATGGATGGATGGATGGATGGATGGATGGATGGATGGATGGATTGATTGATTGATTGATTGATTGATTGGAGAAGGACTGTATATATCCATACTTATAATATTAGGAAAGCAGTCCCCAATCTGATTATTTGATACCCCCCATGTGGACTGGGAATTCTGGAACATGTAAAATCCAATATATTTGAAGGCTGCTGAGTTGGGGACCATTTAAGATACTTGTTTTTTGACAACCACTTCAGTTATGCTCTTAGGATATTGTTACTGTATAAAGATATGTGAAACTGAAGTATTAATGGGATGGAAGTAAAGTAATACACATGCAGGATTCATTGCAGAAAAGACACAATCTGCCTAGTGCTTTTTGCACTTATCCTTAATTTTAAACAATGCAAGCTTTATACAACCAGAAGCATCCTTCAGCTACTACATATTGAAGCAAGTTTGCTTTATAGATTATAGGAACATCGAAAGGTAAACTGAGATGCTCTGGTCAGGAGTCAAAATAATCCATCAGTGTAAAAGATATTTTGAACTATTACTCTGGAGACATTAACTTCATTTGCTAGAAATATATTATTCATGAGGTGTTCATCACAATGTCTTTGCTTTTAGAATCTAAAGAAACACATATGCCAAAAGGAGAAAGTGGATTTCATGAATTATAGACGGTTTGCAGTTTCAGGATCATGACAAAAAATTTATCTGGACAAAAATTATGGCAAATCTTATCCATAATCAACATAAACCTCAATCTTTCCAAGGAATCCATGTTTTTCTTGCTGCTGTTCTTTTTAACCATGATAATCAACCTTTTGTCCTCCATACTATATGGTGATAAGTGCACTACATTGTTAATAGTGAAATAAACTCATAATAGACTCTTACGAAAAAGTCCTTCGGATTTGACTATTGAAACTACAGAATATCTGTAATACTAATGCTCAAGTATCTATGGTCCTCTACATTATTTCCTGGCAGAATATCAGACTAGTAATAATGTGGATCACTAGCAATTTGATCTGTATCAGCATCACATCCCTTCACATTGCATACCTCAAATGTCATAGCAAATTCTTTGCAAAAATTAGGAGAAAGAGAGAGAAAGAGAGTCTGGATTTGTCATAATTTACATTTATTTCTGTGTATCTTGTCTCAAATACTTGATCTAAATGCAATTTTGCTTTCTCATTTTTTATTTCTTACACCTTTCTGAAATACAGCTTCCTAAAAAAAAAAAACCCATGTCATTGATATTCTATCACATTAGCATCATAACTATTTTGTAAGTCAAAACACTGACAAAGTGAAACATGTACCATTTCACCAAAAATAAATCCCACAATTTGATGTGCAAAAACTCCTAAGGCTATAATGATATTATCTGTTCTTATTTCCAAACAATAATGTGAGTGATATACATTTAAATATAAGATGTACCATTATAAGGCTCCAAGCAATAATTATGGAACTGTATGCTAATATATGAGAGCCAGTTTGATGTAGGGGTTAAGGCACCAGGCTAGAAACTGGAAGACTGTCAGTTCTAAGTCCTCCCTAAGGCACAAAGCCAGCAGAATGACTCTTAGTATTCATTTTCGATTATGGAGTGTATAATAGGTTTTAATTTAAAAAAATGTCTGCCACATGAATTCTGAGACCTTTAATAAAATAGAAAATAATATGTTTTGTTTATACATGTAATTTGATGATTCTTAATGTGTCTCTTTGTATTGTACAAGTATGATACAAGAAAAAAGCACCACCGTGGGATATTTTAAGTATTTATAGCATCAGTATTGTCATATAAACCCTTAAAAAGCAGAAGCATCTGCCTCAAAGGGTCAGATTGGTGCCAAGTTAATAATCCTTGCCATGGTTTGTAAAATATCTGCACATTTTAGACTGCCTTAAGACAACTCCTGTGGTAAATCTTCAATTGGATAAAAGGAAAGCAACCCGTTGCAAAAGGCACCGTTTATCTAAATCAGCAGAGACATTTCCCACTGCATTGACCTTCATTGAATCTTGACTTCAAAAGCCTTAAGAGCTGCTTTTGGAGGAGGAAAAAACCCTAAGGGACCTCCCTACTGCTGCTTTTCTTTCTGTTGTGATAAAATAAAGGGGAAATATCTGAACTAGGGATCATGGCAGCAAGTTATAGGTACCGGCATTATGTTAAGAAAACAGAAGTCATCAATGCTCTTTCATCCACATTCTCCTTTTGGTGATCTTGCTCTGACTGCTCACTTCAGGCAAACTGTAAAAAACTACCGGTTTCCTAGCAAGTTTTTCCTACTGCCCTCTTGCCTGAACTACAGTCGTTGGCTAAAGAATCCAGCTACTCTTAGCTGATTCTGTCGAACTTCAAGGGTTAGGGTTAGGGTTATATATTTGGCATCTGGTGCTATTCAACCTCCTTCGGAATGAAAATATTTCCTAAGGCTAATATGTGCTAACTGTTATTGAAGATAACAGTATGAAGAAGTGTGTGTGTATTCATTCTTAATGGTAAGTGAGTTCAACTAGCAAAAAAGTTCTAGAATTCTTGATTTGCTATTTCCAAAAGTAAGAAGCAGTAAATCCTCCTTTCACTATATATTTTCATAGTATCTTCTAATATGTGGACAATATAGCACATAATGATCCCACAATTATTGTAACCAATGAAATTGCTAGTAAATGGGTAGGCAGCAAATAGAGGTATGATTGGCCATAAAGCTTTGATGTTTAGTGGAAGCATTTCTTTTATCTTCTAACATGGCCATGTGTTTATAACTCAAAAGTTAATACAACTGCATGATTATTTTTAAAAATACATAACATTAATAAAGCAAAATATCAGCCCTGATATAAATACATTATAATTAACTCCATATCAGATGTAACACTAACTGATTATGAATTCATGGAATTTAAAAACTATAATTATAACTATAGTATAAATGATTGCATTTCAATATATGAGGTATAATTTCTGTCCCAGTACATGTTTTATGAGTTTGTGAATACCATTAATAAGAGCACCAGTGATGCATTATGCATTATTCAGCTTATGACTATTTCCTTTGGCTCATTATTCAATTCAAGTTTTTGTTTATTTATTACTAAGTTTGGGAACATAAAAGTTTTTTTTAAGAAATAGTCATGGAAACATTATGAAGGCAATTAGAAATTTGGACAAACAGAAGCCTCGTTTAGAGGACTATCCAAGATATATTGCTAGAGCAACCCTACTGGCTACTGAATTTTAAGCTTCATTTGAAAATGGTCTAAATTTATTGCCATTTCTTACTGGCATCCAGCTTGTTTGTTTATTTGTTTGTGTTTTTATGCCACAAGATTAAAAGAAATGACTCTGGCAGTTTACAGCACAAAAATATAAAAACACAATAAAACTATAAAAACTAATAAAAATGCATGCAGCCATTAAAGCAGCAGACCCAGTGGTGACCATTCACTCTTCAAGGCCCCTCTGAAACAACTGTCTTTAATAGTTTCAGAACAGCCAGTTAATTTCTGCAGCCAATGAAAATACTGATTGTGACCTCTATATCTCCATCTCCTTTCTCCTACAGTCTTTTCTCTGCCTTTTTCTATCCAAATGTCAAATTAATAGGTGGTCCTGTGGCAACATTACTGATACTTCATCTTTTTTAAGGATATGTGAATGATTTTTTGGAGAGCATGCAAAGCGCTCTTGGATATTTGTTTACTTGAAATGTGCTCAAAACCTCTGCCTTTTGAAGGCTATGTCAAAGATGTTGATGCATTCCTTTAAAGGATAAGAAATGCCTAATTCATGAATATGAGAAAACAGCCACATCCTATTATTAAGTTGCCTATTCCGAAAAAAAACTAAGAACTAAGGGGGCAATGTTCATTTCATTAACCCTAGCTTACAGGACTGTTCAGACCTTCAATGGTAATTCATTTTGTGAAGCTTTGAGCAAATTATTATTGAATCAAAATGTTTTACTGTTTAATAAAAATTGAACTGGGTGCTTAAAAAAAGGTAACATTTGATTGAATTTTTTAGTGTTCCTAGCTTTACTGAGAATTTGTTGTGGGTGCTTCCATATTTGAATAAAGCAGAGTGCCAGTTGAGTGGTGTGATGCATTTTCTGATGCTGACAAACAAGCTGGCCAATGAATGTTATGTACACAAACTGTGTGTATCAGAACACTTGCAGGAGGCATGTATTTCTGCTTTTGTGACTCTGCTCTGCTGCTTGTGCAGCTAAAATTAATTCAGATTTGTTCATTCCAAGGGGAGGGAGGGAGGGAGGGAGGGAGGGAGGGTCATTCCTTGTCCAGTTCTCTAATGAACCCGTATCTTTACCTAAATCCTAATTAAGAAAAATAAAAGTAAACAAAGCTAAATGCCATTCATATCAACACTGTTCATACCTTTCTATCCTTGCAAACCATCCTTGTTTCCACTATGTCTATGCATAGCTTCATACATTGATTTTTATTCTAAAACTTCTAACCTCTTTTTTTCAAGTACTCACCAACTCCATTCAACCACAACTTCCCTTTCTTCTTAACTTATTCACTCTTTATTCATATATTTGCTAAAGGATACAGTTGTCATTCATTCTCTGTATTTGATCAAACCACTTCAACATACTGATTTTGTACTGGCCAGTCTCTTTTATATTCAATCCACAAGTTTTTGTGAACCCTTTCATTCTTGAGTATCTTTTCTGGTTTTACCAGTCATACTTAAATACTCCATTCCCACATGTTTCTCCTGCAATACCTATCCCAACTCTCAATTCCATATAATAAACTGGACAGAAGCATGCTGTTGTATATATTTTCCTTTCTTATGGTAACATTCATTCCTCATAATGGACCACATACCTTTCTACCAACATTTGCATGTCTTAAAATTAGTCCATCCATTTTCTCAAATTCATCTACTTGCTGTATTTCACTGTTCATGTATAACTTTCAATTGCTCATTCCCTTTTCCCTGTCAAACATAGCTACCTTGTTCTTTGACACATTTTCAGATCCACGCTCCTCACTGCATCATAAAATCTAACATTTGCTGCAAACAATTCAGATTATTAGCCAACAATACAGCATTGTCTGCTGTATTATATAAAAGTATATGTACATTTACATCTTCAACCAACACATCTTTGTTGTTACTACAAGGATTCCAGATACATTTTTCCATAAATATATTAAACAATGAAGGGGACATCACACATTCCTATCATATTCTCTGCTCAGTGTTAAACAATTCACTAAGCATTCATTTATTTTCATGTATACTGCCATCATACAGCATTCAGCAACCAACTCTCAACACCCACACAAAGCATGTCATAATTCAAGTGTATTCACTTTATCATATGTTCTCTATACCATAAACTTATTTTTTGACATTATATACTTCCCATTTACTTGCTGAAGGACAAAATAATTCAAACTAATTAAGATGATCTGATTCAGATGTCTTACTGAACCAGATGGTTTTTTGTGGGCACTTGGAAATTTCCTCACTGATCCTGCAGTCAGTTCTGCTGAGGGCTTTGTTAGCCACTGGCATGAGGCAACAACATTGGCATTTGGTAGGGTTACCCCCAAGCAGTGTCTCTCTGTTGGCCAATCTGGATAACCCATTGATTTTTCAAAGATCTCAGGGAAATGAAGTGACTAAAGGGATGCTTAAAAAGCCAGTAGAAGAAGACAAAAAGTGAATCTGACCAAGTATACATACAAGCTCAATATGAGTCTACTCCATGGTAGTAAGGAAAGCAAAGTGTAATTGCTTCTCCTTCCATATTATTGCAGGCTGTCCTGCAACCTTGTATAGTTTAAACCAATTCCCTTTTAGGGAAAGGGAAGCAGATTGATGTCTCTCCTGACTGCTGTGTCCATTTAGCACAGTATTTTGCTGACAAAGTCACTCAGATACACTAAATTGCAGCATCCATTGTGATGACTTGGGGCAACATTCAGCCCTGTTATCAGGGATCTATTTTGGTGAGTGAAACTGATAAAGTGGTTTTCTGGTAATCCTAGCCACTGGCAGCTTGATTCCTACCTTTCCTGGCTCTTTAGGAATCACAAAGAGTGGTGACAGTTGTATCTGAGAAGTCATCCACTGTGTGAAGAGATGTTGCCAGTGGCATTGAAGAAGGTACACTACCTCCTCAATAGGCCCTCCTTAAATCCATCTGTGTTTCATAACTATTGCTCTGTCTCTAATTGCCTTTTGTGAGGGAAGAGTATTGGGACTGAGACAGAATTCAGCTGCACAGCACCCTAAAAGAAGAAGTGGATTATCTAGACCTTTTCCAATCCAGATTCAGGTCTGGGTAAGGGACTGAGACAGTATTGGTCATCCTGACTGATGAGTTTTGTTGTGACCTTGGTGGGGAAAGTGCATCCTTCCTGGTCCTATTGCACCTATCAACAGCCTTCAACACCATTGACCATGGCATTCGCCTGGACTGCCTGCAGCGGTTGGGAGTTGGATGAACTGTACTACAGTGATTCCACTCCTTCCTCAGCAATCAAGTCTAGTCAGCGGCTATAAAGGATAAGAGTTCAGCCAAACATTCCCTTGTTTGTGGGAGGCCTCTGGATTCAATCTTCTTTCCTCTATTCTTTAATAAATACATGAAGCTGCTGGGAGAGGTCACCCAATTGTTCAAGGTTCAGTATTATCAATATGCTGATGACACCAAATTGTATCAAACCTGAACATTTTTAAAAATTTTATTTTTAAATTGGAGCAGGACATTTTCTGCATTTGTTCACTCAGCATATTTTTAAGCAGTTCACTGGACAGTTTGTAATTTCCTGTGCTGTCCTTTTCTTGTCCATGTTATATCTGGCTCTACATACATATATCAACCCTTAGAAGTATCCAGCTGACACTTGGAAATGTAATGTCCTTTCAAGATATTTCAGCAAAGAAGAAGGAAAAGCAACTACTATTGCTTCTACAAGTATTATGATGTTTCTTTATTATTGCCTATGGCAAATCTTTTCCTTTTTAACTGAATCTTGAAGCAATATGAACTGCTTCCATATTTCAAAGTGGAAAATCAAATAAAGCCACTTCTAAATCTCAGTTTGAATTGGATCCAATTTGTGTAGGCCTATTAGGTTATGATTAGGTTAAGGTTGGGTCCATCCCTGACTTCCTGGATAATAGTATCATCTGACTTTCAATGTCATTTCACATCTTCTAAGAGATATGCATTCACACGTTTTTTTGTTGGTTTGTTTATTTGTTTTTACTTCTTCCCTGGATTGCTACCATTTATAGATAGCTTTCCTGTGCTCCACTATTTGTTCCATCTTTAAGACTGTCTCTTGCATATCATAAATATACGCAACCATGCACGTTTTTATGGTGTATCTTGACATTTCCAATTACATTTTGGAAAGCCTTGAGTACAGCATTTCTCAGTCACCCACATAAATTTCCTTACAACCTACAGAGTATTCTACATGATTTATTTACTTAGTGGTTAGCTCTGGTTATACTATCAAATCCAAGCCATGAGACTCTACTGATTATTTTGGATAAATTTATAAGTAGAGATAGTGTACTTCAATGAAAAGTTAAGGCAAGGTCAAATTAGTAGTTTTGTTTTGCATCTTTACAATTAAGGAATATAAAGATTTCTTCTATTCTTATTCTTTTTGTAAAGAATACCTTTGTAATTTTGTACCTTATTAGGCTACAAAAGAAAGAATAATTGGGCATAATTAGTATCAAGTTCAATGTCGTTGTTGTTTTAATTCACTGCCAAAATGCAAACAAGAAACAAGCTTCCTGGATATATCCACCAAGAAGAAAGCACACTTCTCAGGACAGTTTGTCTGTTCCACACATACCTGCTTTTGTTCCTCACAATATGATGTTTTCTACCACCACTGTTCTTTTTTTCCTCAGTGGACATCTTTGATTTCATTGACTCTTGCAGAGTTGAGAGTCATTTCTATTGTTCTTGATGGGTGGATCTGATAAAAAATACATCTTGTGGTTGAAACTTGCCTTCCATGTGCACAGCCTCAAATTATGGTATAGGCCTCTACTTGATTCACTACTCTTTCTTGCCACATGCCTCCAATACACACTATTCCTGTTGAGAGGAACTTTATCTCCTTGGGTCTTCCTTCTCTGCTCTTATGCACTTAGACGCTTGTTTCTGGTAGACCTCAAGGAGACCATACCATGTGATATGTGTGAGGTCTTCACCTTCTTGAGGAGTGTTAAAGAAAAAAAGGCCCAGACCTATCATTTTCTCCTCCAGCAAGGAGACAACCTGCACTTGTAACTGATATAATTTATATGTTATTCAGGTAAGAAGACAAACATAACACATATTTGGCAGGTCACCGCCCTTGTTTCCTTGAGGACATCCTTCAGGCAAGGTCAGGGTTTCACTTTTCACCCACTTCTTATAAAATTTGCCTGTTCCATTTTGTCCTCCTGTATATTCTCTTTGGACAGAACCTCTCTATTCCATGATCTCTTTCTAAAGACTGCTGGTTGAGATTCAGATGCTAGCTGTGGAATGTGTTCCATCCCCTAACTCAATAAATCAGACTCAGCTATAAGCTGCTCTGGCTCAGACCATATCCACAGCAAATATCCCATCTGAGCCAGAAAACCATTAATTCCCAAACAATCAGCCAAACAACTTCCCGCAAAGTCAGCAAATCAGCTCTCTTGCAAAACTGTTTTGTTTCTGATTGTTCTTCTGTTTGTTCATTCTGATCACAAACTCCCAATTATATCACTTGTTGCTGTATTTGTTTCAGTATCTTCAAAAGTTAACTTTACATGTTTGGAACAGGATAGTCAGCAAAGCCAAAAGCCTTAATTCTCTAGATGTTTCAGATGCTTCAAATCTTTCCATATTTCTGTTCAGAAGGCACATGATAAAGTGGTTTTGCTATATACATCACCTCAGAAAGATGTAACAATGGGTATTCCCATTCAGTTCAGGATGTAGCTCTGTCCATCCTTTATGAAATCCATCACACAAAGATTGTATATTGCTGCCATTAAACTTGTTCAGAGAAATGAGAGAACTATTATAAGATGACACTAGCATTCTCTCATGTATTGAAAAAAATGTGTGGAAATATGTATGTACGTATGTACATAAAAATGTATGGTGAAATATTAAAACTCAAGTATGAAAACTTCAAGGGAGGGAGGTATTTCACCATGTTTGAATAAAACTGTCTTTTTTTATTATTATTTAGTGGCAGAAAGGCAACATAACGTGAAGTTGGCTACACTCCATCCACTTAGAAGAAGTTCCAAGAAAATCATCTCTTGTGTTCCTGCAAGCTCTTCCAGCCATAGTGGAACAATGCAAGCTCATAGGGACAATGTAATATTTCATGTGGTGTTATCCCAAGTTATATATGCTGCATTAATCAGAATTCTGAATGATCACAAATGGACTACTGAAGATGTTGTAATAAGGGAATTTTAAATTCCTTATTACTTATCCTAAGTTCCAATCTGCCACATTATTTTTACCAAATTGTCTACACATCTTTCTTCACTTTTTTCCCTCTTTTTTGAAAAAGAAAAGGAAGCAAGAACATGTCAGTGGAATCAGTAAACTGATTAGTTTCCTTTGATATGACTGAGTAGGAGGCATTTGTAATCCTTCTCAGCACTGGACCTGGACTAAAGATAATCTCCTGAGGATCATGTGACTATATCAATTAACTTTTTTTGTATTCCCACAATCCACTAAACCTCCCTGTCCCTAGCCCTCAAGTGACCCAGTTAACTTTGTTGTGGGAATAGGTCCAATATACTGTATGTCATTATTGCCAGATTTCACATATTTCAGGAATAGCTGCAATTAATATAGTAGCCTTATCTGTACTAGTATACTTTTGACTGTTCCCAAAATCTGGGTATCCAAGTACACAATGAATCCATAAATGTGTTCAGGTTGTAAACTTCAGTCTTAAAAGACTGTGTAATCCGATCCTACAGAAATTGAATCCTGATTCCCATATACAGTAGTTCTGATCAGGTTCTGATATGGATCTAGATTCTGGGCTTACCTCTGAATTTTTAAAAAATCATATTTAAATCCATTCTGTCTTCTCAAACATGTGTATTGACTTTAACTCAAATAACTAAATCAGAACAATACTCAGAATATAATTTGTACATTATTTCCTCCAATTGTATCATTATGACATTTAAAACTGCTGCTCATTGTCTACATTTGAAAGAGTTGTCAGCTGCTTTGGCTTGGCACCCTTATGGAAGATAAAAAGGTAAATAAAAATGTGCTAAGTAATAAAAGATGACATCTTGCTGAATTCATTAAAATAAAATTTATTTATTTTAATTTAATAAAGATACCTTAATTCTTGTATTTTGTTATGGTAGTATTTGTAGAAAAGTGCAGAAAGATCATGCTGATAGCACAGTTTTATAACAAGTTGTCCCTTCCTCATTTTTTCTACTTTTTCCACTACTTGGTTTTGATCATTTGTATTATCTTGCTATGCTTCCTACTATAAAATTTGCCAGTTCTCCCATTTTTCAACAATGACATTGGCTTCTTTTTCTCCCAAAAATCTAGACACTTGCTGTAATTCTATTTTCAGCTCCTGTGATCACCACATTTTTCAATTATCATTCAAATTTAGATTGACTACTGTGAAAACAGCTGCTTTTCAAGTCTGCCTTTAATTCTACCCATGTGGTTCAATTGCACTGCATGTAAACTGGCTTAGCCTGTGGAGTGTTCCGCCTGTCGGTCAAGTTAGTTAAGATGGAATCTTCCATGAAGTAGCTGCACTCCTAGTTTCAGTTACAACTAATTTTATGATCTAATGTGAAGTCAAGAAAAACAATTTTGAGAGCATAGGGATTGGGTCACTTTATTAGGCTACTGGACTTAGAAAGAAACTTGTCTGCCATGTGATTTGGGCTGCAGACATGTAACATTTCTAATAACATGCTGACTTTTTTTTTCTAAAGACAGCAACGATTTATGCTGCCGATTAAGCTAAAACTCCAGCAGATTCTGCACAGTTGGGGGATAATAGTTCAGTGGGCTTGTAAAACTGGATTTCAAATCAGCTACAGCAGTATTTCTGAAAATGGGGAAAAAGGGGGTTAATTCTATGAAAAAATTTCTACAAGTGGTGTAAAATTGATAAGAATCCAACCATACTCCACTCTTCTCATTTCTATATTCATTATTTTTTTCTGATTTTGTTTATAACTTGTTTACAAATGTTTTCATTATGGATTCACGTTAATGAGTTCTTCACAAAAAATAGGTTGGTGAATCTTTGATCCACAATTTTTTTCTTAACAGTTCACTTTTAGGGTTATATTAATAATGCATACCAACATATATTTTGTATAAATATTTATGAAGCATTTATTCCTTTGTATTGTACAAAAACACAACTCTTGCATTTATTTGAACTCAGTTTTGTGTTATCTACCTAAGCTCATAAATTTACTCTTGAATAACTTTTACTATTTCAGAGGACATTATTCCTTTAGTGGACATCACTCATTGTCATTTCCAGTTTAATATGATTTTATTCAAATGTCAGAAAATAAATCTGACCTTTTCATTTTTTATCCATAAATGTTCATCCGAAGCTGTTGATCTCAACTTCTAGCATCACTTCCATGTTCATAGTATAATCCAGTGATATTTAGGTGCTAATATTCAAAGGCGAAAAACATTTATATTTTTACATGGAGATACTTTGATTACTTAATTGTGATTCAGCTACCAAAAGCATGTAAATACAGCCTTTCCATTGGGAAAGAAGCTGATGATGATATATCCATAGCCACAATTGACAATGCAAAGCATTTCTCATTGCTAATTTAAATATGCAAAAATAGCATCTGGTACAATTTTTCCTTGATTATACCATTTCAGTTTTCAAGAAATCAGATATTTGAAAATACCCCAGAACAAAATATAGAAGTACATCAGTCCAAAGTTGCACTACAACTCTTATTCTGCTCTACAGAAAGATTGAGGTTATTGGTATGTTGAACTGATAGTACCATAAATTACTTTATTTCAGAAGAATGAGACAAAGAATTACTAACTTAGGATTCTCACACAATGAGAGCAGATACTTGGTTCATGAGCATAATCTAGTGCTCTCCACATATATCAGAACTCTAGTCTTACATTATTACAAGAAGAACAAAAATCACAACTCAACTCACAGTGGTCTGCTAGGTACTTTAACACAGCTTATAACAGCTTGGGATAAACAGATGACCTCCTAAAGTCTCACAGAATAAGTACCAGACATCTACCAGAATAAGTATCAAACCTTTCCCAGCACCACCTTTTGGAGATGGTCATCCAGGTATGAGAGGAGCCACTTCAAGGTTGTTCCATGGACACACCTTGGACAACCTCTCCAGAATAATACCATGATCAGTCCTAACAAAATCACTGAGAGGTCCAAGATAATAAACAGAGTTGCACTACCTGCTCTTTCTTCCAGAAAATATTATCCAGCAGGTCAAACAAGACTATTTCAGTGCCAAGGCAGCCAATGAATCATGCACATAGAATCCCTGGGAAAATGTAAAACTATTAAAACAATTGATTAAATTTGATAAATTTCAGCCTTGTCGCTTGAGAATAGGTGTCTATATTTAGAAATATTATCTTTATTGCATTTTCCTCTGCCTACTACTCTGTAATTCTACTGACATACGTATGTTTCAATAGAAGAGAATATATGTAGCTCAGGGTTGAACTGTGGAGTCCTTGGTGCTTTCTGAGCTTGGTTGTTTGCTTGCAGATGTTTCATTACCCGACTAGGTAACATCATCAGTGCTGGTGAGGGTGGGTTTTGCTGTCTGTCACCTACTCGGGTAATGAAATGTCTTCAAGCAAACAACCAAGTTCAGAGAGCACCAAGGACTCCATACATATGTTTATAAGAATAGGGTTTTTTTTTTCTTTTGGGCTTGATTTTATTATTGATTGTGTTTAATTGTGGAATATTTTTCACTGATTGCTAGACAGTTCCTATGAGAATATTACACTGCTCTTTAGGTTTCCTTTTTTATAAAGTCGCTATTTACTGTTTTAGTAATTGGCCACTTTTAAATGCCATTGTTTGTTTATATTTTTCTGAGTGGCTATTTTTAGATACCTTTTAATTCTGAAAAGACACATAAAACAAATACATAAAACAGATATGACTTGATTATAGTTTTTTTATGCCATCAAAGCAATACGAGGCTAGATTATATGCAATCTCCTCTCCTACTCATTGGAGAATTAGTGGTGTAGCTATAACTGAAATCCATCCCCCACAGCCTAGATTGCTCACAAATCTGCCCAGAACTAGTAAATCCTTGGAGAAATGGCAAACATACCCATGAAAGTATATGAACAGGATGGGTGTACTGAAACTCTCTGGGACCCATATTAACTGCAAAAATGTCCTTCCTTCCTTCCTTCCTTCCTTCCTTCCTTCCTTCCTTCCTTCCTTCCTTCCTTCCTTCCTTCCTCCTTTTATTTAAAAAATATTCCCCATCAGAAATGGCTGGATAGACAGACAAATAGCTATAGATGCTCCTTTATTATTTTTAATTTACAATATATTAATGCAATCTAAACAAAATAGTTTTATTACCAAGCAAATATTTTAAAAAATCAGATCAGGAAAGACAAACACTATTTTAAACTCAAGTTGGAATAATCCCCTGATTTATTTACCTCAGTATAAAATGCAAAAATGAACATGACCTGAGTATTTCATCTTTAATCATTCAACTTTCTTTTTCTTTTCCTTTCCAGTATAACAGGAATGCAGAAACAATTGTAAAGTATTAAATGGTGATTGCAGGAAATGGGGAAAGAGATATATTAATTATGCATTTCACAATTGAAGTAACAGCATCTAAAGTATGTCCCACAAGACCATTCTAAAATCATCTGTTTCACTTAGTACTTTTCTATGGTGTATGGACCTTGCTTTTCTAAAAATAAAGGAAGTAATACATTTATTTTCATTTCTCTAATTATTAAAACCCTTTTTATTATTCATCCTATTTCATGTATTATAGGCCTGTTATCTGTTTAGAAGCTATAGAGTGTTTTCCCTCATCTTCATTATTAGCAGGATTCAGTAATGTTTAATTTTATCATTTAATTGCTTCAGGTATGCAACTCTTAATTCATCATCTCTGTATTTGCATTTTTCATTAACAAAATGTGCTATATCTGCGTGTGTTTGTGTGTATATACATACACACATACACACACATGCATGCACGTGTACAAAAATACATACGCTAGGCTATGCAAAGGTTAACACATTAGTTACACATAGGTTTTTATAAGAACAGTGTAACACATCCTTTT
Source organism: Python bivittatus (assembly GCF_059951505.1). Lineage (NCBI taxonomy): Eukaryota > Metazoa > Chordata > Lepidosauria > Squamata > Pythonidae > Python > Python bivittatus. The sequence goes on from NW_028277034.1 coordinate 29,395,857, forward strand.
GAAGAAACCCTTTTTAAAAGAAAGGGGTTTGCTTATTCATTCCATGGTAATGACAGAAACTGTCAGGAGCCTGTACTTCATATGCCAGTTTGTAAATAATGAAATGCCTCAAGGCTAAACAGCATCTACAAAATTCTTCCACTCTGCAAAATTATAGTTTCTATATGCTAATGACTCAAAGTTTTTCTGCTTTGAGATTGAAAAAAGCTTTAGCTGTACTGTTATTTTGTAAAGAGGAAAAAAAGGCTGCCTGCAAACTTCTTTGTATGTGTCAAGTGTTCCAAAGTGTTCCATCTTTGGACAGCCCAAAGCTGGTCTTAGAACTCAGATAATGTTCATAAGCTCAGAAATGGTGGGCAAAAGAAAAAAGAAAAGGGAAAAAAAGCAATTAGGACAAGGGAAAAGTTGAAAAACCCAATCTACAAGATATTCATCTTTTTAAAAAGATTTTTCAAATCAACTCTTATTTCAAAGGAAAAAAATGTACTATAGAAACTCTTAGGCCTTAGGAATTTTACTAGTCTGAAAAATTGTTACCAGACTCCTCCTGATTTTTTCAGCTACCATAGATTAACATGGCTGTCCTATTACCATATCTAATTCTTTCTCAGATGCATTATGACAGACAAGAAATGTATAATTTATACTGTTTTTGTTTCCTTAAATGTTAGAACATAGTTTCTTTTCTTTTCTTTTCCTTTCTTTTCCTTTTAACCTAAGGAAATTCCTGGTGTACTGGTCCTTCTTTGAAACCTATTGACTACCTCCCTCCAAGATCTCACCACTGAAATTCAGTAGCACAATATTCAGTTATTTTCACATACCTTATTGCACCTAGTTTTTACTAAAAACATACAAACAAGCCTCAATAAAAAGGGGCCTACATATTCTATCTCTGCTCACTCCAGAGCTGTCACCATGCTACCGCTACAATCTCTAAGACTCTTGGCAATCCGTAAATAAATAAAGTGCAGTCCCAGGCCCAATTAAAATAAGGACAGGACATAATATTTTCTATCCTGCCTCTGGTGTCTTATGCACAGACAATATCAATAAGCAATATTGTTGCTTGTTTCACACTCCAAATCAATCTTTTTCTCTTGAATTCAGCCTTTGAAGTGGGTGGTAAAAACAAGGATAAGAATTTAATTCACTTCCCATTTCATCTGTGAAGAAGCAAATGTATGAACATAAAGAATTGTTCCATTTAAGTGCTGCTTCTCAGAAGATGATTTAGTTTGATAAAAGTATCTGTATTAAACATGACATCTAAGAAGGAAGGAGACAGAGTTCATGTGTATTTCCTCCTTTAAAACTGATACAATTGACAAACAGGTAACCACAAAACCCTAATGACAGCAGACTTATGGAAACTTGATAACAAACATGACAACATATATCAAAATTCACCACTCGATACAGATATAGATAGTATAAAAGGAAAAACAATTCTGAAACATGCATATGTAATTGAATAGATAAATATTTATATATAGAAAACCATTCTAAATATGATGTGGTATGAAATAATAGGTTTAATCTTCAGGCAGAGAGTGAATGTTATAAAAAGTCCTTCATATCAAAGGCTTATTGCATATACTCAACCAGTCTCCTAGGGAGGGGGTTTAGCTGAAACTTTCTCTCTATAGTTGATAATAAAATGGAGAAGCACACAGTTTTCTCCTGTGAAGCTGAAAAAGAATTTGTGCAATTACCGTAAAGATTAGCATTATCCCATTCTTTATTGCCTTCTGATCAGTCCAAAGCAATAGGAGCACCATAGATCTTCCTGACGACTATTGCTCCATTTCCCTCCAGACCAGTCGCCAATTTGTTTCCAGATTCTTATCAGCACTTTTTTGGACATTCAGCTAAAGTGGTTTGGATGCTACACACTGCAATTTCAGCAACTGGCCAAGAAAAATACTACTGTGGCCTGTAATATTCCACAGTCTTGTAAATGTCATTTACAAGATACCAACTTTGACCTTTGAATACATAGTAAATAATGTTAAAAGAGAATGGAAGTAGGTGAAGACATATTTTTAGCTGAGGGTAGTTCAATATTGAAGCACTCCAATCCACAACCTAACAAATTCTGTGAAACTGCAGCCTTAAATATCAACTTGGTATTCATGGGGCTTATGAAAAGTAATTCTGTTTTCACTGAATATAATGAATATGACTCTAAAGACTAACATTCCTTTTAGAATTTTATAGTTCTGTTTATAAATTTGAAATTAAAAAAAAACAACTGGGGGAGGAGGAAAGTGAAACCAAAGGAGTTTTTAGAAATTTAAAACTGTATCATGCATAAAAGGAAGTCATGACAGAAGAAAATGTCTCTGCCAGCAACACTTCATCTTTTATTTTGTAAGTTATCAACATGAATGTTTTGTTCCAAGCAGAAATCCCTTTTCTTCTCTTTTTCATATTTTTTGCATACTGAGTCTTTCTCTTTCTCTGATTTCCATTTTTCCCACATAAGCGCTCCTATTGCAACTGAACAATTTTTTTCTAAAAATAAATCAACAACAAATCTCTCTAACTTTAGACTTGAACTTTTTTCTCTTTCTTACAACCAATGGAGGAACTAAGATCATCAACTGCAGGAGGATGTAAGGATTTCTAATATGGATTTCTAATATGAAATCTATTTCAAATTTTCTTTGGATGAATGAAATTTGTATATAGATGCCAAAACAAATAAGGAGCTTAGAATGGACAATGGAAAGCTTGTAAACTCATCTTTGTCTATGGCTTCTCAAAGAAAAGATCCTATAAAATCTAGTTAGAGTATTATCCATAATGCCATACCCAATAAATATAGCTAGAATAATGTCTCAATGGTATATACAGAGCACTGATATTTTCTCATGGAAAATATCCTCAGCCTGTCTATAAGAATGGCATCCATTGTTGGGACACCTCACATTAGCAAGTTACAAAACTGAGATACAAGGTAAACAGTAAGAACTAGATTTAATAAATTTAGTACCTGAAGAATTATGGACCAAAATCTATGTTACCATTAAAGATGAAGCAATTAAAAATATTCTGCATAGTAAAAAGCAAAAGAAAGTATCTACTGAAATACTGAAAATAACTGAGGAAATCAACAGAGGAAAGGTTACCAACTAAACACAACATTCCTGAGAAGAGCAAGAAGAGACATGAATATATATCTAAATAAGTAATGAAAAGATACTGAGAACAATTGAATGGGAAGGATAAGGTATTTATTTTAGAAAATTAGAAAAATCAAGGGAAAGTTATAAAAGGATGTGCAATTTAATGAGAAAGAAGGCAAAAATCTAATAGAAAGAATATAAAGAAGAGATGGTGTGAATTTGTGGAAAAACTATATAAAAAGAACAATACAAGATCAATGATACATGTGAAGGTGTGATGGCCAAGATAGAGCTATATATTTTGATAAATGCCAAATGGAATTGATGAAATACCAGTAAAACTATTCAAAATCTTGCCTGATAATGCTGTTAAAGTGTTGCTTGCAATCTCCAAGGAGGTATAGAATATACAGCAATGACTGGAGAACTCAAAAAAGTTAAAAAAAAAAAAACTTACCAGAAGTATAGACTGGTTTCAGAAGGTACATAGGTACTTAAGATCATGCTGCAAACATTTGATAGTTAATGAAAAAGGCAAGAGAGTTCCAAAAAACATTTAGTTTTGCTTTACTGATACAACTTTACTAACTTTACTGATTTTGCTTTACTGATACAACTTTACTAACTTTATTAACTTTACTGATTTACTAAGCCAACTGATTTCCCAGAGCACTACAAATTGTGGGCAGTCCTTGGTGAAAGACTCACAGAAATAGAATGGCTAAATTAGAATCCTTACTGCAAACAAGCCACACATAACAGCTGATTGTCTACTGCAATTATCATGAGTTAAAACTCAAGGGTTCTTCCTACTTTCATCCAAATTAATGGATACTAGATGTGGTGCTCGGTGGTTTTGAAGCTGAGCAGTTGTGTGTTTACTTAATAGCCAGAGGGGAGTATTCTTCTCTCAGAAATGTATCCTCCAGGGTTTCAAATTTGCACCAGCTGAAACTCTGGGGCAGGGGTGCTGGAGTGGCTATCATTCAGGAGTCTCTAGTGGTCTTTAGGGGTGCTGCCCTGGACATAGCCAGATGCACAGTTCTCTTGGTGAAGTTGGGTTGCAGGGATTAGTTGGGCTTGCTACTACCTACCTTCGTCCCTGTGGTGTGGCAGCAGCCATGCTCAAACTCCTGGACTCCAAGGCAGAGTTGGCAGTGGAGCTCTCCAGGGTTGTGGTTCTGGGGGATTTCAACCTGCTTTCTCTGGGCCTGAAGTCAGAGGTGGCCTGGGAATTCATGGCTGCCATGGCAGCCATGGACCTGGTCCAGCTTATTAACAGCCCAATTCACAAAGAGGTCATTCATTGGATCTGGTCTTTGTCTCAGGGCAGTGGCAAGATGATCTGGAGTTAGGGGACATTAACATGAGTTCCTTGCCATGGATAGATCACTTCCTCTTGGTCCTGGAGTTCTCTGTAGCTTCCACCTACCACAGGGAGGTTGGACCTATTCAATTGGTCCACTTCAGGTGACTGATGGACCCAGTAAGGTTTCAGAGGGAGCTTGGAATTATTCCTGAGGTTCTGGTATATGATTCGGCTGAGGCCTTAGTTATGGCCTAGAATGAGCATGCAATGAGGACCTTGGATTGGATTGCACTTGTGCAGATTCTCTGTGATTACAGGTCCTGTAGGACCCCTTGGTTTACAGTTGGGCTAAGGGAAATGGCTAGAGGACCACTGGGAAAAGATGAGGGATGAAGCCAACCAAGCCTTTATTAGGACTTACCTTGTGGTGTAAAAGCAGTAAAGCATGTTTACTTGTCCACTCTTATTGAGTCTGCAGATGGCTGCCAACAGCCTTGTTTCAAGTGACCAGGGCTCTCCTGGGAAAGTGCGGGCTGGATAAATCCTCACAGGATTGCTGCAAGCACTATTCTAGGCATCTGAGAGATAAAGCTGGAGTTGGACTCTGGCTACGCATATCCAGTGGAAGTGACTGAGGCACGACATCTCCCAATTGGATTAATGCAATGTGCTGTACATGGGACTGCTCTTGAAGATCATCGAGAAGCTGCAACTGGTCCAGAATGCATACCATGCATGACATCTTGCTGTACCAGCCCCAGTAATTGATACATTTAGGTGTCCTGTGGTTCATCTGAGTAATACCACTGCTGCATGAGCTGTATGGGCTTCCTGTTGCTTTCTGGGTGCAATTCAAGGTACTGGTAATCACCTTTAAAGCCCTACATGGCATAGGCCAGGTTACTTGTGGGACCACTTCTCCTGAAGGTATCTGCCCATCCTACTAGGTTAGGTAGGGTGGGTGCGCTGCAGGTCCCCTCCCTTAAATGTTGCCATTTGATGGTACCTTGGAGGCATGCCTTCTCATGGCCACCCCAGTCCTTTGGAGAAGCCTCCCACTAAAGATCAGAGGGATCCCTACCCTTTTAACCTTCTGGAGGGCTGTGAAGACCTGGCTCTTCCCCCAAGCATTGGGCTAGGATAAGGGGTTGAACTGTGAGGAAGTTTGGTCTGTCCCCCAGGGGTAAGGGTATGTTTTTAACTATGTTTTATGGATTGTTTGAAAAACTGAATTTGAAAAATTATTTATTTATTTACAGAATTTACAGTATATGGCTGCCTAGAGTCATTGTATAAGATAGGCAGCCATATACTGTAGAAGGATTGTTTTCACCTAGCTAATTATTAGCCTACCAAGTGAGTTGTCTTTCTGAACCTTATTATCATCTTTATAGAGGAAAAAAGTAACCAATAGGAAGAGTGTCCAAAATTATTATTATTATTATTATTATTATTATTATTATTATTATTATTCTGTAAACTGCACATAAATATTAGGTAGGTATTCAATTTTTTAAAAAAATATGTATTTCATTTTGTACCAGGTGGAGGTTCTGTCAGTTTTTGATCAGTTAGAGATTTATTGAAACATATAATTTGACCATGGGTACCTAAACTTTTGCTATTTTCCTATAATTACAGTATATAGTAATAAATCCATACTGTTTCTTGCCACATTACAACAAAATACAATATGATGGCATAACTATTAAAAATGAATACTAATAGAGAGCTTTTGTTTAAAAATATATATTTAATTTTAAATGAAGCACATACAGTATTTGTCAAATCATATTTACTTTTATGCAATATTTCAGGAAAGCATTACTGTATGATCAGATTTATATCAGTAACATAACCCACACATTTCTGTGAAATGCCAAGCTTGAAAGCAATTTCTCTTTGATCAGTCAATTATTGTTAACCAGTTCATCAGCCTTGTGAAACTGTTCACCATGTGAAACTGTTGGTGTGGTTACAAATTGTCCACTTGATTCTTGATCACATAGATCAGTTCTTCCCAGTTTACCATCTTTACATTTTTTGGCTCTGCAACATATAATACTTATGTGAATATAATCATTACCATAAACAACCTGCATTAGCAGTGAACATCAATTGTAGGGATTCCTTTTGCAGTCAAACATTCAGTCACTGGGCATTCCTTAAACTCCAGGCTTCCATTTCACAAACAATAGTAACACTACCTTTTCTCATAGCAACTATCACCAGCTAAAGTGAAGAACAGATGCTAAAGAATATGTCAGAGCTTCTAGCACATCAATACCACCATCTGTCAGCTATTTATAATGTTGGAGGCAAGCATTACTTTTTACTTAACCCTTCTAATAAGAGAATAATCCATACAGTTTTCACAATGACTTCATGAGTAAGTAGCAGAAGAAATGGAAAATAATAATAGGAAGATTTTTAAAATAAATTTTAAATCAACTTTTACAACTGATTAAAAAAATAAAACTGGGATATTTCCAGGTTCATACTATATATGTATGAACCTGGAAATATCCCAGTTTTATTTTTTTAATCAGTTGTAAAAGATGACTTATCATAAATCAATACTTCAGAATGTTATCTTTGGATAACTAAAGTTTCGATATCCTAACTACACAATACATAAAATATTGCCATGCATCTGCCCTCTATGCTAGTTTAAAGGATTGGATGATGGTTGAGATGGGCAGCTATATAAATCAAATATACATACATACATACATACATACATACATACATACATACATACATAAATGATACTGTCTTACCTTCCAAGCCCTGAAAAATTCTCTTTCCTCTACTTGTTCACACTTACATGCCCATAAAAAGCTCTGCCAGCATGCTGGTTGCTTTTTTAAAGAAATCTTATATGAAAGAGGAGGTTTATACTTTCTTACCTGCACACATGAATCTTAACCAGGAACAAGTTCCACATGCTTATGCTAGTCTAGACCAATTGTTTCTACTATATGCCAGGATATTCAGTGTTACAGCAAATTTAGGGCTAACTGGGATTGTATTTCCCAGCCTATGGGAAATAGTAATAATAATAATAATAATAATAATAATAATAATAATAATAATAATAATATACCCAAGGCAAAGAAATCGAAGACTTGCCAGAAGCAGCTCAGATAGTGCAGACAAACCAGCGGGAGGCAAAAGTAGAGGAAACCAGCATCACTATTTAACTGTTTTCATTCCCAAACCAGGCACCCTCTCCTCTGCCTTTTCCTCAGAAAGAACAAAGCCCTCTAACTAAAAACACAAGAGGAATTGAAACAAAAAGTAACTGAGTATCTAGAACAACACAAAAACAACAGAATAAGGTTGCCTGCATTGACGCTTGTTACAAAGAAACAGCTAGCACAAATATTAAAAGATGCCAATACTATAATATCAGATATAAGCACCAGCTCACTGCAAGAAACAAACCAACTAATTTACAGCACAGCTGCAGTTATAACTGAATTCCTTGGATGAAAAATCAACAAACAAGAAAAATATCCAAAGAGTAAAACACCAAAATGGAAGATCAGGTAAGAAAATAAGATCAACAAGCTAAGATCAGATGCAAGCAAGCTAGAACAGACAAAAGAAAAGAAGGTGAAGAACAAGAAGACCAAAGAATACCTGATTAAGAAATATCACCTAGAGACAAGGAAGATCAAGGAAGCACTGGAAATAATTAAACACATATTCGCCTCCATTAATAATTAAACAGAAAATAACAGCCATAGTCAAAAAAATCAGCAGATATGAAACTTGAATTGCACACTACAGTCAGAATCTTCAATTTCAGTTGAATCAGAAATGTTTGTACTGATCCATAAACAGAGAGACTGCAATGAACCAGTCAACACCTGACAAGAAGAAATAGTGCAGTTCTGGGCACAGTTCTGGGACAACCCAAAGTAATACAGCAAGAATGCAGCTTGAATAAAGGAGGTGGAGAAGGGGGAAAAAAGCTGAAATGAAAGAACTTGTAATAACAGCAGAAATGGTGGAGAAAAGGGCAAGGAAGATCTAGAACTGACCAGCAACAGATGAAGATTAACTGCATGGTTTTGGGTTGAAACATCTGACTGGTTTGCACCCATTCATTGCCAAGTAATTTAACAACATACTGCAGGGAGGTGAAATTGAAAATTGGTTAATATCTGGCAAAACCTACTTGATAATGAAAGATCCAACAAAAGGGGCAGCACCAGGCAACTGCTGGCCAATTACCCGCTTACCAACAACTTTCAAATTGCTAATTGGTGTTATAGCTGATGCAGTCCAACAGCATCCAGTTGAAAATGAACTCTTTCCATCTGAACAGAAAAGAAACCACCCAAACATCAGAGGGACAAAAGATCAGCTCCTAATTGACAAGATGATTTTGGAAAACTGTAAGAGAAGGAAGACCATCTTGAATGTAGCTTGGGTTGATTATAAGAAGTCAGTTTATGTGATCTTTTTGGAGCAGCTAACTAGGCGGTCCACTGTTTCTTCACCTTCTTTGCAGAGGTGGCATTTCCTGTCTGTTGCTATCTGTCTTCTTAATTCTGGCTTTGTATGCATTTGTTCTTAAGGTTTGGTCTTGTGCAGCCAGAATTAGCCCTTCTGTCCCTTTCTTCAATTTTCCTGTTCTTAGCTATTCCCAGGTCTTACTGTTATCTGCTTTGCCTCCTAGTTTTTGGGTTGTCCTATAGCTGTGCTCAGAACCTCACTGTAATACTTTGCCATGTCTCTTTTCTACTCTTCTTTTGATCTTTCTTATAGAAAGTTTGGTCTCTTTGGAATTCAGTAAGCCTTCATGGTGTACTAGCTTCAATGCATCTTCTTCACTGTCCTTCAGATATTCTTCCAATGCCCTTTTTTCTTCTTCAGCTGCAACTAGTATACTTGCAACATTCTATGTCCACTGATGCTCTTTGGTAAATAGAGTTTGTCAATGTCCTGCATGAGTGAAGAGCATGATTCGTTGACATTATTTTTCTGGTCTTCTTATCCAGGACTTCTAGTTCAGCTTGAATCCAGTCCACTATTCCAGCTGTGTATCTAATGTCTAGAATTGCCCAGGTGTTAATTGTCTTGATGCTATTTCCACCACTGAGTTTGGACTTTAATATCTTCTTCACTCTCATGTTGTATTCACTACTAACCTTCTTCTTGACTTCAGTGTGCTTGATGTTGTCAGATTGAAGGATGCCCAGCTATTCGTAGTGATCTTCTTCATCCAGACTCTTGATATTATTTCCATTGGGCAATGAACCAGTCATCTTGATTCCTTCAGTCTTCATTATTTTCCCTTGTTGATGGTAAGGGTGGCACATTTGTCCAGTCCAAACTCCATTGCAATATTTTGGTTGTATATTCTGACACTGTTCAGCAGTAATTCTATTTCAGATGGTGTTTTTCCAAATACAGTAGCTTCAGATCGTCCATATAAAGGAAGTGGGATAGCCTGGCAGATGTTTTTGATGTTTGATAGCCATGGCCTGACTTATTCAGTATTGTTGACAGAGGAATCAATGCAATGATGAAGAGTAGTGGTAATAGTGAGTATCCCTGAAAGATTCCTCTCTTGACATTAACCTCTTTCAGTCTTTGACCATTGACCAGCAACTGTGTCTTCCATTGTGCCATTGATCTTTGCACAATAGTGCATTGGAATAGCTGCAACAAATACCATTTGTCTGCAAGCAAGAACTGGTGAGACTACACAACAAAGTAATAGAAAATGAAGAAACTAAAGTGCTCTGAGACTTTAGAATTCAAACAGAAAAGCACCTTCTACACAACACCCCAGACTTAACAATTGTTGATAAGAAAGAAAAAAAAGTCTGAATAGTGGACATTGCAATAGCTGGAGAAAGCAGAAGAGAAGAGAAAGAACTGGAGAAAATAACAAAATACAAAGTTCTGCAAATAGAAGTAGAATGACTGTGGCAAAAGAAAGCAAAGATGGTACTAATAGTAATAGGTGCCTTAGGTGCAATCCCAAAACATCTGGAGCACCACATGAACACCATTGGCATTGACAAAATCACCATCAGTCAATTGCAAAAGGCAGCTCTATTTGGAACAGCTTACATCCTGTGACAATACCTTTAATATCAAACAACAACATCTGCCTATCCCAGGTCCATAGAAAGGACTCCATAGGTAGATAAAAATGCTAAATCCAGTCTAAACATCTGGCTGACTGTGTGAGCAAGATTAAAAGATAGTAATCAATTAACCAGTCATTAGATACTGACATACCAATTTCATGAGGAGGCTCAATCTATGTCCTAGTTTAGGTAAATCAAAGTATGGTGAATAAGAGTCTGCCACATTGCTAATGTCAAAAGAAAACATTGACATAAAGTAATTTTCCTACAGTGACTTCTGGATCCAAAGAGCTTATGTCCTTTGATCAGTTCTTCCAATTTACACTACCTTCTTCTGGACACTTTCAAAGTATGTATTTGAATTTAAATTAGAGAAGGATACTTTCAGTACTGTACATTTTAGTAAGCTTGAAAAACAGAATTGATTACTTAATTAGATTGATTAAAACTCCTTTTGAGTGACAAAGGAATGCCCCCAATTAATTAGGTTCAGGCACACATGCACATTCACAAGCATACACAATGATCAAAACAGAAATCTAAATCTAAAAGAAACTTTTTGGCTTCCCTATCCTCAGCTGTTTTGAAGTAAAAATTTTACTTCAAAATAGTTTTAAAATATTTATGACAGTTGCACAACTTTTTGGTTTGGAATGATCCACAATGTAGCATTAATTACAATCTCTTTAAAAAAAAGAAGAAGAAGAAGGGAAAACTATTTTAATAGCTGACAAATAAAAAAAATGTTATCTGAATTGAACTGCTTTGCAACATCTGTTCAGTTCCCTTCCTCTTTAGTTAGTATGGCAGAATTATTGTTGCAAAAACATGGAGTCCTAACTTTCCATTCTAGCCAGTAACCCAGAATTCCTATCCAAGTAACAACAAGCCTCCTTGGCTTCTACTAAGTTGATCTTGGTGGTGTCAGTACAAATGCTTAAAATACTGTCATAGGAAAGCACATATTTGAAACATTTCCTGCTTTCTCAAAGCAAGAAAGCAATGACTGTTCTGGGATAAGGGCTGCTATAATGCGTATAGCAGCATCTGTGTATCTGTGCTTTTTGCCTTCGAATTGTTTTCACTCATATGCAAATGTAAACTACATACAATGTATAAATTAATTAAGGGTCCCATTGAATCTCATACAAATCTCATTTATACCCTATTTCTAACTGTTCCAAGCAATAGTTTTTAGATGATGACTCACCAGTGAAATGGAAATGTTTCAACCTCCCAGCCTCCACAGATACTCAAGAAACCTACCCCCAAGATATCTTCTCAGCTCTGAAGCACATATATGACATACTTACTAGTAGAAATAGTAGAAGCAGCAATATTTAAATCATCATCATGATTTAAACTTTAAAATAAAATTACTAATTTTAGCAGTGACTACAATTTTTTTTCTTTTAGCACTCATTGGAACAATACATTTTAAAATGTATTTACAGTAGGTATAACAGTGTCTTAGATGATAAACAGCAGTGATCCCCCAGCAAGCTCCTGTTTTAGACCTGTGTCTGCAACCCACATTCACAATCTCTAAAGCCATTCAAGATGATTTTCAGAAACTACTCATACTATTAAATCTTTAGGTTATATTAGTTATAGCCAGGCTTCTTTCTAAAAAGACATTGAAGTAGCAGGGGAACACAGGAGTTCCAAAGGAAGATAAAGTTGCTATTTTATGGTGTTGTGTTCAGAATGGACCCATTGAAAACAATGCAACAATGCATTGCAAGACGCCAGTAATGTATACTTAAGCCTTATGGTGGAGTCATAGACCCAAGTACAGAGTACTTTTCAGATATTCATATTTCCGTACAAGCAAAATTAGAAGTTAATAAGATGTTTGTATTCTTTACCACTAGCTGGACAAAATTCATCTGTCGTCAACATATTTTCATTTTTTAAAGGAAGTTTTGGCAAATGAATGTCATGTTCTGGAGCATACAGACTTACAGTAATTGTGATTGATATAATATTTAGAATAAATTCATCTCCTTTATGGAAATGCATCATCATTCATTCAGGGCAATTACTCTGAATATAAAATATTGCCAGTTTAAAAATGGTGTTCCTATAAAACAATCAAAGATTGGAGCAGCATATAAGTCTAGCAAGATAGATGATAATAGATAGATAGATAGATAGATAGATAGATAGATAGATAGATAGATAGATAGATAGATAGATAGATAGATAGATAGATAGATAGATAGATAGATAGATAGATAGATAGATAGATAGATAGATAGATAGATAGATAGATAGATAGATAGATAGATAGATAGATAGATAGGCAGGCAGGCAGGCAGGCAGGCAGGCAGGCAGGCAGGCAGGCAGACAGGCAGACAGACTCACTCAATAAAACATTTCACTTTTATATAGGGCAGGAAGGAAAATTCAACTGATCATAGGTTATGAATAATATTTACTGACCCTGGTGTTTATATTATTTTCTTTAGATATGTAACATAAATGACATTTTTTCTCTTTGAATTCACTTGCCCATGTGACCATATTGTCATACAGATACTTAGTTTTAACTGAGCATATTACTATTTTGCTTTCCTGAAATGCTTCTTCTTCACATGTATTTCCTTTAAAACATTCTACATACTGATTAAATAACCTTTTCCAACAGCTTTCCTAAAAACTAAAAATGAAACATAACTATGGCAGCATCTCATGAGATTTTCGTCTCTGAAATCTTCTGGGATTTCTGTGAGAATATCAACAACCATATCATTTTATATGAGAAAATTCTGTTTTACTACTCATATCTTGAATATCTGTACCTATTTAGCATCAAATTCCTTCAGCTTTGACTAAGTCAAATGATCTCAATCAATTTTAACCCCAGTACAAACAAAAATAAGGAAAAAGGAAATGATTTATAAACTCTTATAAACTCAGATGCATCAAAATGCACTAGGTTATAAAATATCATAGACAGATAAAAAAAGAGACAAAAATAAAGACAGAGACAGATATGATACGGACATCAGGAGTGAAGATGTGGAAGCACTTCTGAGGATATTGGGTTCCCACTCCCACAGTCAATGCTCAGCATATTATGAGCTGAGTAGGGATAGCCAGACATGGCCCAGGCTCCGCATTAAGTCTTGGTTACTTATTAAGCCTTGAAGGTGTTTATGTCTTGGTGTGTACATGCCATGTCAGTACTATATTATATTCTTCTTGGGTTTGACAGGGGACTGTAAGCAAAGGTTATAATCTCCAAATCCTTCCTTGCTTTATTTATTGACAGTTACTTGAATTATATGCTACTGTTTTAAAGTTTATACTACTCTGTTATGTTTAATGCCTTTTCTCTTTTGTGGCACATATGTAGCTGGAACAGCATTTTAGGATTATCTGTTTTATTATTGTTTTTAGCCAATTTTAAAATTCAATTTTCAGCCAGTTTTTGTCTAACTATTCTGATATTATTAATTCAGCTTTGGATATTTGCATATTGATTTCTCTCATGCTGGTTAATGCCCACAATAAAGTCTTTCAATTTCATAGTTAATGCTCAGTGCAAAGGAATCAAAAGGTTTCTAAGCAAATTCTGCAGCCCACTTAATAACTTTAATGTGGTCAAGACACGAGCCATGAAAAAGAAAAACACCACTTTGAGTGAAACCTGTCCTCTGGCAAAACAACAACAACAGTGATTCACCTCTACTTTTCTTCTTATTTTGCTTACAAATATTGCTAGGAATTCAAGTTCTTGAAATGTCACTACAATTAATACTCTTGCCTATATTGCAGCCGATTATCTCTTTCCTACAAGGACTGCACCTTACCAAGAACTTCAGCAAAGTTCAGCTGGGCACAAATGCCCTTTGCAATTTCTCCAGTTTTGATTGAAAAGATATTCAAAGCACCCCTTAGCAGTGACAGTAAGAACATGATTGATGGCAGGCTTTCCTCAAGGTGTGTTTTCTTCAGATTTAATTAAAGCCTTTGCACATATCCATTCGCTGCCACTTAAGTAAACAAATGCAGGAATATCATAATCTGCCCTTTTGGTTCATAATTCTCTTAAATTTGAATTGAAAGAGAATTTGTAAGGAAAAACTAAGGAAAATTTCTGAGAGCAGTAGGCAAAATACAATCCTAAAAGGTGAAAGTGCAAATAAACTCTGGGACATATGACCCTACAACAATTCCAAGGCCAAATGAAATGGTTGACCTTGACTTTCAAAATAAATTTGCCTATTCAGTGGCGGAAAAAATTGTAGCACAGTCAAATAAAGGTTAATCTGATACATAGCTCTGACTATGTATCAGATTAACCTTTATCTATATATTGCTTCTACAGATCAGAGTTCACATGACAAGAAAGCCTTCCAAACTATATTGCTTGTAATATACAGAAAGAAGACTGTTAAGCAACCAAAATAAGTTATCAGTAGGTTTCCTTCTGAGGAGAATTTATCTAGAATTCCTCATTAAAAGCCACACGTTCCATATAGGATCTCTGTATCACTGCATTTCAGTTCAACCACACCAATTGCATTTGATAAGACAAGATGAGGTACTACCTACAGAAGATGCCTCAGGAAATTGTGTAGGAGATTATACATATGCAAATACATACACACACACATTTCTATAGCTCTATACCTCTATACCTCTATAGCTATATCATGCATCATGAATCATATCATAGTATGTATGTATATACATACATACAGAAGAAAGTGCAAGGAGAGCATAATGTACAATTTAACATAATGGACAAGTTATCTATATTATAAAAAATGTTCTTAAGTGAAAATCTTGGCTAAATCTTGGGCAGTGAGAAAGGAAATTCAAAGCAAGTTAAACTATTTTCCAATTGCATGAACCACTGAGAGCTGACAATTCAGCAGCTTCATATTTTTGGAGAAGATTCCACATGCAGCAATCACTGTCTTGCCCTAGGCCGTATGCAGCAAATTTTATGAGCACAGTATCCTGAGGAGGAGCAGGTGTTCCAACTTTTATTGAATAGCTTCATGCCTAGCACGTGCACTGCAAATAGCAGTGACTTAGATAACACTATACATGGCTTGGACCATCCCCCACCCCCAGCAAAATTCAAAGTTTGCTAAAAAAAAAAAAAAATTCCATTATTCACTATCAAACACAAAATAGCTCCTTCAACATTGAAGTCGGGTAATGCTAATGGATACATTAAAGTCAGAATTTGCATTCTATATTTCAGTATCATTTGTCCTTTTCTGGAATCTTGGCAAATTGCTATCAGTCCATTTATATGAGATGTAGGCAACTTTTTTTGCAGCAAAAGGTTGCACTTAAAAAAAAAAAAAATTCTTCAGCCTCATTAGGGTGGATGTGCAGGGATGAAATTTTTAGCCCTTTTATTCATTACTATAGGGAAGAGTTGGAATTAAGAAAAACAGGCATGTTAAGGCCATTGAAACCATCACATACTCAGTCTGCTTCTTATTTCCATGAATATATATATATATATTTCCATGAATATATATATATATATATATAGTAGACTGACATATAAAGCACTTTATACTTTAACACCTGGGTATCTGCAGGGCCATCTGCTTCAATTGGAATCAGCCCAACTCACTAAGTTTTCTAGAAAGAAGCTACTTATAGTCCCTTACTTTTGAGAAGTTGGGGGGTAGGTGTGAGGCTAGAAGGCACTGTGTTTTTGATTCTTTGGAATGGCCTCCTGATGGACATGAGACTAGCTTCTTCCCTGCTGGTCTTCAGGAATAAATTGAGTTATTTCACAGTGCATTATCCTGACCTAAGCACTCTCATCTTTTTATTTTTATTTTTTATTTTACTGTTTTTAGGTGGTGAGTATGATGTTATTGTCATCTTTTAATTGGATGTTTTAACTTTTGTTATATATTATGTAAAACACTGAGAGTAGGCAGATTGCAACAGAGTATAAGTTGAGAAGAGAAAGGAGAGGACAACTTTTGCTTTGCATATCATAAAAATTTGTCTCCAATATCATGGCTTTTGAATTGGCAAATTAGATTAAATTCAGTCTTCATCTTCCTATGGATTGAATATTTGATCCCAGAATCAGATTATATGGCAGTATGTGCAAAAGATCCTTCTTCATAAGTAATCAGCTTGAACCCTCTGCTAAATTGCAGGAGGCAGAAGGCATGAGCAGACAAATATGCATACAGGTAGATCTCACTTACTGACTGCCTTGTTCAGAAACTGTTCGAAGTTGCGACAGTGCTAAAAAAATAAATTTACAATGCCCACACAACCTTTGCAGCATCCCTCAGTCACATTAGAGTCCGTATGTTTGTCTTGTGCCTAACCTGTTGTTTTTCTTCTTTTTCTCCTTGCAGAGTGGGGAGATTGGAGAGGAAAGGATTAGAAGAGAGTAAGCAGGCACACAATGGGAAATACAGTGGGCTGTTTGAGTAGTGCACTCCCAGCTCCCAGCCCCAAGCACACTTGGGGCTGCCAATTGCTTACAATGTTTATTCCCCATTTTGTGCCTGCTTACTCTCTTGTAATCCCTTCCTCTCCAATGAATGTAAATACAAACACTAATTCCATTCTTGCTAATTATCCCAGTGCCAGGGTTAGCATTCCAAAGGTGGGGGAGTGGGGAAAAGGAAAGTACAGTTGCGGTCATGTGATTTCCCACTTAGCAACTGCTTTGCTTAACAACAGAGCTGCTGGTCCCAATTATGGTTGCCAAATGAGGACTACCTGAATCATTTTTAAACCTAAATAAAATTATAACAGAATAAGACCAAAACATGTGACTTAAGGTGCCTTCAAATTTCTCATATCATCAACATAAAAAGTCCAATGCCCATCCCCTTTTAAACATTACTGGAGGAGTCCAATGACCCCAAATAATACTTTCTGATGAATTAATTAAAATTGCAAATATTTTGGAGGCTGCTAAGCATCTGGGCCATACCATTTAGTTAATGCATATTTCAGCTATATATCCTGCAAAGCATAAATTGAAGGCAAATTAAAAGATAATCTCTCAAAATTTCTCTTATATCACAATGCCAATGTCTTATGATCCAGAATCAAATCATAATCACTTATTTATTAATAATCAAATATGGCTAGTGGCTTTCAAAGCAAGAGATGAAGATCCCAGTTTAAAATATCTAGACCTTAACACCAGCCATGGTATCAAAGTTTTTGCACATTAGCTTGCCAAATGGCCCATAGAAGAATTGATCATAATAAATCTCATTCCATAAAAATATAGCTACTAAGTTAAAAGCCCAGTGATATAGTTGAAAATCTGGCAGGTTAAAAAGGCTACACTCATAAGGTAACCTCAGTTTTGCCAAAGATATTCTTGAATTTTAGTCTTCCATAAAAATCTTCTCATTAATTTCTATCTCTGTATGAAATATCTACTGAGGCTTAGCATTGGAATCCCTCTTAAAATTTACACTAATCTCAATGAAATATTCATGTTAATAACATTAATATTACCTCAAAGACTTAAAGAGAGTTTTTAACATCAAGTTAAATCCATTGAAATTATATTAATATATTTAGACATATTTAATTTAACATAGTATGGTGAATTTAAGGAGAGATGTACCAATTATAAATCCTAATTTTCCACAATAATTTATGGATATAGCAGATCCCAATGGCAACTTATTCCAATTAATACTATAGCCAGAATGTAAACCATATTTCTATATATCTTAAAGATGTAATGTAACTTTGGCAGTTATGTTAAATAATTGTATAGATTTGAGAAGGCTTTTTTTTTTCCTGATTTTTCATTTGTATCTCTAAATACTGAGGACAACAAAAACCTTTAAGCTAATTAAGCTACATATATATTCTGCTTTTTCAAATTTATCACATGCTACTTTCAGTATTAGAAAGGCTTTTATTATTTCTGGAGTGGATAGTTAAAGCATTTTTGCAATTTTAACTGCTTTAAGTTAACATTTTCATACTACTTACTCCAAACACTATTTCATCTATCATGGGTCTTGTTCTGTTTGAAATTAGATTAACTGATTTCAAAAGAGAATTCCAAAGGTGGGTTAAAAAAAAAATTTTTTTTTTTAAAGCGTATTTTATTTTCATGGTGATTACACTGATAGGTTTTTTTTACCTTTACATGCATTTGTACATGTGGAAGCTACAAAAAGCTATAAGACTTCTGTCTTTTCCATTATAAGATTTTTTTTCATATTCATCTACAGTTAAGTATCATATCAGCTGATAACAGGTATGTTGAGAGGACTGAGTGAAAGTCACATTTCTGTCCACATATATTGCCAGAAAAGAACTTTTTATGCATTAAAGTAATAGCAAAAAATTAAAATTCTAAAACAAGACAATATAAAGTTAGGAATAATTCTGCTTCCATCTTTCTCTCAGGTTAGCATTCAGTAGTATAATCTAAAAGTACCAAGTGATCACAATTTAATTCAAGCACAAGTGTTTATAAGGAAAGTGTCAGTGTCACTCCTGGACAAAAGCTTCTTTTGGCCACTAGATCTTCTTTTGAAACTAAACAGAAATTTAAGTTAAGATTGCATTAACTTAAAAGGGGAAAAGATTTTTCCTATGTAATAGTTCATTAGCAATTTATCATAAAACAAAACTAAATTAAACTTTTCCCCCTCAAATGCACACTTATTTTTATTTTATTTTATTATTTTTATTATTATTTTATATTGTTATTATTTTTATTATTTTATATTGTTATCACAAGGGAATTAAAAATATCTCAGTTCCCAAACCTGTCAAAAGACTATGAAAAGTAGAAAAATGTTGCCACATACATTTTCTTACTTTGATGGTGGGATGGTGATTCTTGTGCCTATCCACCAGCCCAGTAATGAGTGTAATCTAACTTAATTATCAGACATAGAAGCAATTTTAGGTACTCAGAGATCAGGAAAGTACTGAATTTAGCCTTGCCTCTCCCTCTTCCTATCAAATAGAAGATTGCTACAATTTTTATGTCCGGCTATGTGCTTGTATGGCCAAGCAGAAAGAGAAAAGAGACCAGACTAGAAACCAGGAGACTGTGAGTTCTAGTCTCACCTTATGCAGAAAAGCCAGCTGGGTAACTTTGGGCCAGTCACTCTCAGCCCAACTCACCTCACAGGGTTGTTGTTGTGGGGAAAATAGAAGGAGGAAGGAGTATTAGGTATGTTTGCCACCTTGAGTTATTTATAAAAATAATAAAGGTGGGATAAAAAATCTAAAAATAAGAAAAAAATGAAGAGGACTTATTTACTATCATAGCTGTAGGTGAATTCTTGTGATGTAAAAGTCCCAGAAATGAAAAATGTAAACTTTCCTTTGGTTTGGACTTTTGCTGCTAATTTAGCAGAGCTTGCTGCAGCTAAAAAGGCCAATGTTGCTCACTAGCACGTCTGTCTTATGTACTGCACAAAAGAAGGTGGGGGAAGGAGAAAGAAAGCAAACGAAGACACATGATATGGGGAAAGAATAACCTAAAGGCAAAATTGAGAAGAAGAAAGTGGCAGCCTGAATAAGAGAACATACAGGAGAAAAGAAGCAAGATCGAAAGGGGAAGACAAAGTGACACTAAAAAGAGAACAGCACATATTGTTCAGGTCTGGTACAAGACAATCCATTGAAGATGGGCTTGAACCTGAATCTCTCCAAGTTCTACTCCAACTGTATATCACTACACCATACTACTTTTCAGTGAAAATGGAACTAAAGCAACCTAAAGGCATTGATAGTAACCTGCATCAACACCGCTCTGAGGATGATTCCTTTCTCAGAATAAGTTATTAAGAGTCAAGGAGACCCTGGCAACTTTAGTTATTTATTTAGATTTAGATTTACACCCCACCTTTACTTTGAACAACTGAAAGCATCATACATAATAGTCCTACCTTCTCATTTCTCTACAGCAACAACCCTGTGAGGTGGGTTGGTCTGAGACAGAGTGACTGGCCCACACTCACCCAGCTGGCTTTCATGCTTAAGGCAAGATTAGCCATCAGTTTCCCAGTTTCTAGCCCAGCACCTTAACTTACAGGTGAGGTATGTTTGGGCCATTCTTTCTGAATGTAATGGTTTTTCATGTTCCTACTGTCCCATTCACACACACACACAAACACCACCACCACTGCTTTGTATATCCAAGGTGCAGGCTGATCTACTAAGCCTAATAGAAGAAATCTGGTTTCACTTTTTAATTGAGCAAGACAAAGACTGCTTAGAACACCCATTACAATCCATGCGTCAAGATTGTTGCTGGCCAGTGTCATTGTTACATGCGTTAAGTTAAACATGATTACTTTGACTTGCTTATTTCTTGGTTTTATTTTGTTCTTTTCTGGATTGCTACCTCTCTGGATAGGAGGTAGCCTAAAAATACTGTATTTGAAATAAACCAATTTTGGAAGTGCTTTTTTTCTGCCTCCCATAAGATGTAAAATAACTTCTGACTTTTAAACCAACCAAAATTTGTAAAAACAGGTAAAAAATACCTCTTGTTACACTTTGAGGTCACAATTTCTTTTAATTTTTTTTTTTATTAAAAATTAACATACAACATACAGGCAGAAAAGTAATTGTGCACCCCAACATAGGGCAAGCTGACACATCCTCAGGAGCAATAAATCCCCCCCCCAGCTATTCAGAAGTGATCTGTTAGTTTTAGCACCCCCAAAAAATGTACTATGACATGCAAGTTGTTGTGAGAAAGCTGGAACCAAATCTGGATCTCTTGTTAGGTTCCCTTTAGGAACATCTGGAGATGTAACCTTTAACACTTCAAATTTGTAAAGGATATCTTCAGATGCCCACAACTGGAACATGAATATTATGCTAACTAGGTCTTCGATGTTATCATTTCAAAATACATAATTCCATCTATACAGAAATCATATGAAGCCAATTGTTGCTATTTACTCTTGTACTGAATTACCTTAATATGTATTCAAATTCCCAATACAGTAAAAAAAGATAAGCTTCTCCAGTCCACCTTTAAGCAAACCTTTTTAAAAGTTAGATATTTCTTTTCTACTCCTTAAGCAATATATTTGACGATCTTAAAAAGAACTCAAGAAATAGAGGAATAAAACATCTGTCAGACTAAATATGTAAATTATAAAGTTGAGACTCTGAACTGGAGACTTAAGTCAGAGTACTAGTATATCAAGAAGTTGATGAAAGCTGTTATCACTGTTAAGGAGGCAGCTGATTTTATCTGTGGCATTTTTAGCCTTCAGAAGCCTACTGGTTTTTTTTTCCTGTGAGATCAAAGAAAATGCAATCAGATTTGCATATGGTTTCAGAGTACATTTCTCTGCATGTGTTCCTTCCCTCTGTTTGCTTCTTTCCTACTTTTTCACTTCAAGCATTGCAAAATAGTAAAACCTTAACTAAAAATGGTGAAGGAAACAAGACACTAATCCTCTCTTTCAGGCATGTGAACTGTCCAATGAAATCATTGATAGGTATATGGGTTTGTTTTTTAACATCATCATCATCAGAGTATTTTTAAAAGGACACAGTCTTTTAGTAGTACAGTATTAGCAAATCTCCAGTGAAGATGCCCGTTGTCAATCAGTTGTTTTGTTTAAAAGGTTTGGCCATGGTAATATAAATCGTATAGAAACACACATAGAGAAAGCTAATATATACAGGATAAAAAATTATCTTAAGTAGTCTTAGTAGCTGGCAGTTTCTGCCCATCTGTATTTGAGCTTGGAATCTAAGCTTGGTTTGTGCTTCGATGGGAAACCAGCAGGGAGTATCAATAAAAAGCATCCCCTTCAAATGGAAGAACAATGGTAAACCACATGTGGTACCTAGCCATCTACATACTTTTGTCCTTCTTCTTGCTAGGAGTTGAACTCAACTCAACAGTATCTTTACCTTTACCTTATTTTTATATAATCAAAATGCTCCATTCATTCTAATTTTAAACATTATACATTATTCTTCTGGCAGTCAGTATTGTTCTAGGTCTGAGACATTCATACTAGCCTCATCTCACCATTACTGCACAAACACCCATGGTGCACAGGACAATTCTACACCTCCCTGTGCTTTCAGATACCAACCCTGCTAGACAATACAATGTTGCCATGTTCTGTGCAGCAGCGCTCAGAATTCTTCAGATGATGACCTGTGCCATAACCTAGACTTAATAAGCACCTAGTTTGTCATTCTAGAGTGCTCTGTAATTTGATATAGTCTTCCACATACTAAACTTTATGCTCCCTGACACCCATCTAATGTTCCTACCTCTCCTTTTAGATTCTTTTACACTATTGATTTTTATATATACTTTATGTTTTAATCCATATATTTGTATATCTTCTAGATTTTCATTAAAAATCCATCATTTTTTTAGATTCTGATGTATTTCTATGCTTTTTAATTGACTGTACTCCACCCTCCTTATGCTGGTCTATGACTGTAATAAAGATTTAATTTGAACTGATCTGAAAATACAGAGCACAAGTTAAAAATGTACAGAAGACAAATATTTTTACAACTTTCCTAAAACTAGACAAAGATTAAACCAATAATCTGTGGGGGACAGATAAATCCACTTGGGTTGCATTGACTAATTTATTTCAGAATATGCAAACTAGAATAAATGTTCCTTTTGGCACATTATTTGATGTTATAATTGCATGAACAATATGTACATTTGAAGAACTTGCATCCCAAAAGGTATATTCTGGTCTGCTCCTCCCTCTTAAAAATGGGGTCTCTATGGGCCATGACTAAAGCTGGGTGCCAGATTTTACTCAGTTTTGCTGTTTATCTCTTCTTGATGCATTCTACCTTTTGTCTCTTCACTTGAATGTTGGCTAATACATGTTTATTATTGGTTCTCAGCTTTGACTCTCACAGTTTTAGGTTACGGTTTGGCTATTGGGCTAGATTGTTTGCATGGAAGCAGATATTATTCAGCCTGTGACTCAGGAACAGGGGGTCCCCATAATGGACTCAGGATGGGAATACCAAGCTCTAACCCAGGACGGCTAGGTTAGCCATTCCCTGAATTTGCAGGGTAAAGCACATGGCTTGTTCAAATCAAGATGAAGTACACAGCAGGCAAGTAGAGAATCAGGCAAGTTAGACAATGATCAGATCAATGCCTTCTGCTATGTCAATCCTTGTATTTGAACCAATAGCTCTGAACTTTACTAAGATCAATCTTTAAAAGAATGAGGGTCTTTTCTTTTGCACTTCCCTCACCTTTCCCCATGGCATACTGAAGTTGTTGGTGCAACTGGTAATTTTAAATAATCAAAAAAATATAGAAAACAAAGGAGATTTTTTCATTTCTGGTTTAATCCTTACATTCTGGAAATTTCACACTTAAAGTTCTCCTACAGAAAAGGCCCTCCTACTTGTAGCACTTTAGACAGACCTGTGCATAAAATGTTCATTTGAGTGCTCTCTTATTGCTGTAACCTATGTTAGGGTAATTTTTCCTCTATTATGCCTTGTCCATTGAAATCAATGGCTCATTAGGTTGGAAGATTTGTGGAAAGCCAACATACTTAAGTAACTTCTATGATTATATTTGAGCTATTAGATACTGACTTGAATAAAAAAAAATTATTCATCTGATCATTTCATTTAAAGAATTACTCTTACCTTGGATGGGACACCTTTTATGTGGAACCCAGACCCCATTCTCACCACTACTCCTAAAACACCCCCAATCCATATCTTGTACAGAGCAGCCTAGCTTATTTCAGTGATGGGACATATAATTGCACTTATCTTTTTCTGGTTATTTCCATTATAAGTATTCGTTATTCTGGTTACTGTTAGTATAAATTACTATTATTCATAAATATTATTCATTACCCTACTTCCAGCTGTAGACCATTAGTACTATGCATATCACTATTCAAGATTCTGGACTAAGGTTTATAGTTTTAACTACCAGTTATTTAAAATATAGTTTATAAAAGGTCTTTGGGGATTTTTATTTTATTTTACTTTTTAATGATACAATTTATGCCCAAATTTGAATGATCATGCTATTTAAATTCTGTTTAAAACAGTCACATTGCCATCTACTGACAAGGCTTAAGAAAAACCTGCTACTTGGTGTTTTCTTTTGCAAAACCTCCAACTACACACTACTGATTTAACTCTTGAATATAACTGCGTGACAAAAACAATAAGTTTTGTATGTTCCTTGGTATAATCACCTGTCATGATCCCAAAACAACCCATTCAGGATCTCATACTTCAGTTAGATATACGTATTCATTAATTAGAACGCTGAACTGTATTTTAGAGGAGCAAAAGCATATTTCAGGCATTTAACTACAGAAGGCTATATTAACAAGACTGGGTGGTAGGTATATTATACAAGAGATGTTGAATAGGATTTTGTAATGTTTATCTCACTATATATTTTATACAATCACTGAAAACTGTGGCATTGCTATGACATAAAATGAAAAATGAGACATTAAGAATATGTTTTAAAACTACGATTATAAACTAGTGGAGCCATAGTATTTTATACTGAATGTCTTTTGTTTTAATTTCTTTGCTTCAAGGTAGAGACCCAAAATTTGCAAACTTTATGTATCCTACTTATCTAAATAACTCTCAGCTATTGATGTATTATCTTTCTACACAGAAGAAAAATCTAAATCAAGCAAGTGGCCCTTGGCTGAACTAAGGTAGTGTGTTCACAGTAGATGCAGTTTGTGTTCGCTTACAGTTTTGTCTCCTGTGGCTGCTAGTAATATTAATATCATGTGTAATTTAGGTCCTGTTTTCATACTTCTGCAACTCTATTTATCTGACTTTTCTATTGCCTGCTGTTCTGTAGATTTACGCAAATGTACAAAGGAAAGGAAGAAAGAATCAATTATTGATTAACCATAGAAGTTTGATTCAATTCAGATTACTATGTTCACTGACCAGCAAGACAAAAATAATAGAAGCAGAAGACAAAATACTAATCAGATGGCATTCACATACTGTATAAATTAGTTCAGATGCTATTTACTATCAAATTCTATTAGATGCCATACAATATTTGGTTAAATATATGATATATA
Organism: Python bivittatus; assembly: GCF_059951505.1. Taxonomy (NCBI): domain Eukaryota; kingdom Metazoa; phylum Chordata; class Lepidosauria; order Squamata; family Pythonidae; genus Python; species Python bivittatus. Next base: position 29,421,475 of record NW_028277034.1, read on the forward strand.
ATATTAGTGAAGCCTAGAAATAATTGTGTGTGTGTGTGTGTGCGTGCATGTTATCAGAAACTGATGAAAGATGCAATAAAACTTAAGTTACATTTCCAGTTCTCTAAAGCCATGAGGCCATACCCTTATTCATGAGGATTTTTAAAAAATATATGTCTCTAGACATAATGGCATGATATTAAAAGGAGCTATCATGAACATTCAACAGGATTTGTGGATACTGAGCAACGTAAGATATTTTGCTACTTTAGAACAATACGGTTGATTTTTTTTTTTAAAGTAACATTATTTGGGAATTATTACTTTGTTCCAATTGCATGTTAGCTGGAGGAAACTGCATTTAAAAGAGTTAACTGTATGGGGAGGAACAAAAGAGGAGCTAGAAAGTTGAAGAGATTTTGAGGTCAACACAGAGCACTAGTGTGTGTGTTATAAGCACTAGTTCAGAATTTAACTTTTTGTTTTGGAAATTGAGATTTTTTTAAAAAAAATAAGTTCTAATCACTTGGGCTCTGGCCCAGGCTTATTTTAAATTGGCACATTTTATTTAGTATGGTAGCTTTTAGGGAGACCAAAAAAAATTGGAAGTGAAGTTAAAGTTAAGTTTTCCATAGCTTAGTAGTAAATGGAAACAAAGCACTGAGGAAGATTTATACATATAACTCCTATGGATCAGGGTCACAGTCTGATGGCAATGTGACAACAATATGTTATATAAGAGTCTGTGAGATTAATTTAAAAGAAAAAAAAGAAAATTGATGGTGGAAAAAAAGTTAAATCACATAGAATTTTGATGACAAGAATTTAAAAGGTTGGGAACATAAGCATGTTTTAAAAATTATTTTACTTGGGTTGGTTAAAGAGGTATGTTAGTATAGAGGGTGTTTCCTAAGACAATATCCATGTCAAAGTGAATTAACGATAACGTAGGAGTGCGTCCTAATATCAAGGAACTGTGATAATTAGGTTAAAGCTTGAAGTGTCACATATGAAAGCAGAGCAGACAAAGAAAGATGCACAAAGGCAGAATGAAATTGTTCATTGGACAGGAAATGGCCAGAAAAGGATTCACTGAGAACTACATATCTACTCCATCATCTTCAAGAAACTGCTTACGTGTATGAAGAATGCACAATCTATCAATATGCTCAGGGGGACTTTTTGAGGACAATTTGGACCCACTTGCTTGAGGAATCAGGGACTGGTACTGCCCCATAAAAATCTTGGACATTCTTCAAGAAAACAACCATGCTGGGCCACAGTTTCCTTACTATTTTATTTTTCAAACAGGTGAATTTTACTGGGGAAATTCACTTCCACATATTTTAATTCTCACCCACTCTCCTCTGCATGTCGGAGAAAATTCTTCTTTCAAGTATTTATGCTTCACAGAAAGCATGGATGAGGATATTCAGAGAGGCCTGGAAGTTCTGGCTCTATTCCTTTTGCCACATGTTCTTCTCTCAACAAAATTTCAAAAGCAATTTCATCTGCCCACACCATTTCTAAGTGTATAGCCTGATCCCAGTAAATTTTCCTTACATACGGGACAAAAATATTAAACCCATATGCTTAGATTTTTCTCTTGTTATTATGGTATGTTATAGCAATAGCTAGAAATATTAAAGCTCTTGATTTATCATTTTTCTATGAATTTACACAACCATTTACAACATTCCCGGATTTCTTTTTTTCCACTGATCTACCTATCTCTTAGATTTTTAACAAACCTATTAAAATTCATTTATACCCTGATGATATGGTTCTGATGGCATATTCTCAAGTTGACCTAAGAAGGCTTCTTTGAAATTATCTACCTATTGTGTTTGATGTATTGTGTTTGATGTAATTAATATGGACTTGACACAGGGCCAAAGAAAGGCTCTTACTGGACTTCATGGTAAAATACAGGCAATTGAAGAAAATTCCATATCAGGAAAGGAAGTGTATATGTGGTGCTCCAGCTATAGATAATATCCATGATCTATTTGATTATCACTCATATGCCTCAGAGAGGAATCAATATGTAGACCCATTACTAGTTAGAACAGTTCATTGAAACCCTTATATTAGACTGTATTGTCTCCTTGTAAATGTAAATGTATTTATCAGGACCACCAAGTTTATAGTTAAGACGGCCAAATGAGAGATCGTTTTTAGAACTGATTAGGGTTGCTTGCAAAAGGAGATGAACTTATTTGAGCATATTTTTATATGGTAAAATAATTGTACCTATTCTGTTTTATTGTTTTTGATGTGACAATGTGTTTTGAGTTTGATACAAAATCAATAAAACTTCAATAAAAGCATACTACTACTACTACTACTACTACTACTACTACTACTATTATTGTTTGCATCTTTTTAGAAGTAGAAAAATGCTTAATTATTCCTTACGTACTACAATAACTTATATATCTACACTAACTAGAATGGCTAGTCAAGAGGGAATCATTATTATTCTTCCAGTAGTGAAGGAAAACCATTAGGGAAAAAAAAAACAGAATTAAAAATCATGGTCTCTACAGGTAACTAACACAAATATATGCCTTGTAAATTACAGGACTGGAATGGATGTTTTGAAATACTGTTTTTAACTAATTACTGTTTTCTTTGCATTTTTTTTAAACTGTTTATCTAAAATATCAATGCAAATAAGATCTGATCCGATTCATTTAGAAAGTCAAATCTTTTTAATTCATATTTCTTAAATCAAATTAATTTAATTTGGATTGTTGATTTCCTTTAGTAAAACAGGCTTTACACAAATGAAAAAGCCCCCCCCCCCCCCCCCCCCGCAATTGAATGGATTCAACAATTACATTTGGAAAGTCAGTTTGTTTTTTGGATTCAGTAGAATTACTTTTGGATCAAATCTCCAAGTCAAATACACATCTATCAATAATCTGAGGGGGGATAATACTCTAATTAAATAAAATTATAGTTAAATAAAGGCAACAGAGTTACAATAGAAGATTGATTATTTTTAGGTGTTTTATTACATTCTCTTTGTAACGTCTATCACAAAATTTGGTAAAAGACTTAAATAAAAATATTGGATATCTCAGAGTGTATGCAAATCTATTTGAATGCGTACACATGTGACAGAGAGAGAAAGTGACAGATGTAAGTTTAGTATGTGATTTCAAATATACACTGTTCCAACTGCATTCCCAAATGAAAGCGGGCTAAACAGATTGCACAGTATATGAATTTATGAGAACTGACATCACCTTCTTTCAACAGAATTGTTACAGATGTGCAAATAACTAGTACTTCTCTTTACATGTCTTCCTTGTCTACTCTAGGTTGCTTTCAAAACTTCTGCATAATGATCTGTCCTCTTTATTAAACTATTGGTAATATGTTTCCAAACAAAAAATACACTGCTTTTTCAGAATTGTATCCATTATCATATTCCATTGTTTTGTGGCATTTGCAGTTAGTTTTGTTGTTGTTCTTCCCTCCATCTTCATTTGTAATGTCAGAATAACACAAAATAAGCTATTTTTCTTTTTTTTTTTAAAAATGCTTTCTTGCTTAATCACTCACTTAAAAACAGAATAAAATGCTTTGCAACATACCACTCAAGAAGTTCCTGAATGTGCTATGTAGAAAAAGAAAGGGGGGCAGAAGACTTGTGGCATTTGGGAAACTTTGTATTGTTCCTTTTTATATTTAAAATACTGATCTTAGAAGATTTGCTCGTTCCAAATGGTAAACAAAGAAAATAATTTACATGACTGTTCAGCAGTCTACCTCCGGCTTTTCAGTTATGAGAAGTTTATTGTGGCTGTTATGTTGTAAATTCTTTACAACCATTCATTCTTAAGTACTTTATCAATTGCTATTCTTCAGAGAATCATCACTGATCAATAGAAGATTCAGAGCATGAAAAGAAAGGTTATATGCTGATATTTCGAACTATGATTGCATTTTTAGAGCTTCTCTGAGCTCAAAAATCCTTAGATATATATATACAAAGAGAGAAAGAAACATTGAAAAAGGTAATATGCAAATAAAGCTAAACTAAAGCCAGAGTGTGATGAAAGGGTAAAAAAAAAAAAATGCCTCTGATTAAAAGTTTGATTGGACCATAGCACACTTTTGACATGGTACACAATAACCATCATTGTAAGTTACCATGACATAATATAAATGTCACAAACAATAAACCTGGAATCATTCAATACCATATATAAGGGAATCAATAATACATTAAAAGGGACAGAATGGCTGGGAATGACAAATGGGAAGGAATCTTAAGTATATTCTAGTCTAAAAATTTACACTATTTTTGGCTATTTCTTTATAAGGAATAACTTTATAGCTTCTTTTAAAATAAAAATAATGTTGAAATAAAATCTTCCACCTAAAAAATACAAATTCTCCCTATCACATATGGGGCCCACAATCCAATCATAATAATGTGGCATTCTGAAGAAAAATTACCCTTCAGATGGAAGATGAATAATAGGTTGCTTCTCCATGACAGTGTTCTACAGAAATGCAAAGAGGAACTGAAAATGTTCTTCAAATAAAACACTGGCAGTATTTTCCAAGGAACTATATTCTATGGCTAACATTGATGAAGCAACCATGAATAAATATATTGAAAGGTTTCTTCTTAAAGAATGTAATGACCAATATAGACAAACATTATGTAAATGTATAACTATTCAAGAAACAAAAGAGGCAATAAAATTAAGCAAACTTGGGAAGGCACCTGGTTCAGATGGGCTGATTGCTCACTATTACAAAGTACTTAAGGGGGAATTGTTGGAACCACTCACAAACACAATGAATGAAATTATAGAGACAAAGGTGATACCACAGACATGGGAAGAAGCATATATAATGTTGATTACAAAGAAGGGAATGATCTGGAGAAACCACAGTCATATAGATGAATTTATTTGCTGAATGTAGATTATAATGTTTTTACAAATATATTAGCTGAACAACTGAAGAAAAGTGTTCTAGATATACAGTAATACATAAAAATCAAACAAGTTATATTCCATAGAGGAACAAGAGAAGAGAAGAGAAGAGAAGAGAAGAGAAGAGAAGAGAAGAGAAGAGAAGAGAAGAGAAGAGAAGAGAAGAGAAGAGAAGAGAAGAGAAGAGAAGAGAAGAGAAGAGAAGAGAAGAGAAGAGAAAAGGCAGCTAATCTTCTTAGATGCAGAAAAAGCCTTTGATAGCCTGCAATAGCCATTTTTACCTGCAGTATTGAACAAAATAAATCCTGGAGAAGAGTTCAAAGCCTCGATTAAAAGTTTGTATCAATGGCAAAAGGCAAAGATACGGACCAATGGAGCACATTCCATATATTTTCCAATAAGTAAAGGGACTAGGCAAAGATGCCCACTCTCTCCCTTATTATTTTTCATCACCTTAGAAAATTAGCAGAAAAAGTTTGAGGTGACAACATGTCCCTGGGCTAAAAATCTGCAGAGAAGAGAATAAGCAAGAGACGATTATTAACTTAAATGTTACACAGATGACATAATATTAATCATCACAGAACCATAAAGTGAAATAAGACAGCTGATGAAAATAATCTAAGGCTTTGGAGAATTCTCCAGATATATATAAAATCAATGTTAAAAATACAAAAATAATTGCAAGATTAACACAAGAAGATTTCCTGAGGAAAGAATGTGGCTGCCAGATAAAAGATTCAGTAAAACATATATTTGACAGGCAGTAATCAAGAAATATATCGAAATAATTATGTCAAACTATGGACAGAAATTTTTTAAAAATCTTAAAATATAGAAAAATTTAAAGCTTTCTAATGATCAAATACAATTATTAAGATGAATGTACTACTCAAGATAAACTATTTGTTTCAAATGACACAAATTCCAATTCCAGAAAAAAATTACAAGAATGGGAAAAAAATAACCATTAGTAAATGTATATGAAGTGGTGAAAAATCCAAAGTTAAATTCAGAATTTTACAAAACTCAAAAAAAAAAGAAAAAAAAGAGGTGGTCTTGCTCTTCCAAACATTAAACTATATTGCAGAGCAAGCTGTTTGTCACGGCTAATGGAATGGATAAAATCCCCAAATAGTAGAACATTCACATTGGAAGGAGCCAGTCTAGTTAATGGGCTTTATAATACTTACGGTACAGGGAAATGAAAAATTACAAAAATTTTAAGGGACATATTATAAGACAAAGCTTGATAAAAATACGGAATTACAAGAAAAATAATAAATCCAACAGTCTCACTGCTAGCCTCTTCTTTAAATGCTTTTCATGTCAGAAACAACTATAGTAAGAAAAGTACAATTAGATATTGATTTAGATTCCATGAACAGACCAAAACATACCAAGAAATACTTGGTGAAGGCTGAAACATACCATAGTTGATGTACTTACACATTTCTGGAATAATAGAAACTCAGGGCTGCTCTGAAAAAATTATTGATTTTGAAATGCTCATATAGAATCAAGACCACCAGTAGGGCATATATATACATTTTTTCTCAGATATGACAGGGACAAAAAATTAATGTTTTCAGGATAGAAAATTTAAATGTTTCTAAATTTAAGCAAGAATGGTTTCCCTACATACTACATTTTTTTCTTTTCTCCTTTTGCTTGTTTGGTGTTTTTTTCCTTTTAAAAATTATTAATAAATAATAAAAAAAAAAACAAATTGAATGCAGTGAGAAAACAGAAATAAAACATGTTTTAATAATATTCTTTACTATCCCTTTATATTTAATGCATTAATTATACATTTAATTTTATTTGTGACCTTGCATATGATGGCATATTTCACCCATGTCTGGAATGAGATTTGTTAGACTCCAAATAACATTATTGTAATTATTGCTTTTAATTTTGATTTTAATTTTAATTGCACTGATTTTACTGTAGTTTTTATTTTGATTTTTATTGTTGTAAATCATCTTTAGCTTTTCAACAAACAGAAAGCTGGAGTATAAATAAATGAAATAAATATTTAGTTTTGGCAGTATCAAGTGCTGAAAATCCAAAGTAATAAAACTTTTATTATTATTATATATTTAAAAATTCATGTTATCTAACATTTTCATCCAAAAGATTTTTAGTGATTTTTTCCCCATCTTTCAGTGTGACATCTAAGTAGTAACATGAACAATTTCTGTTCTTTGATGGATCAGTGCTTGCTTGGTCTTGAATGGACCCAAAACCTGGAACATTTCACACAGCACTTCAAGTTATTCAGGAAACACTGATATTCCATAAAATAGGACTGATTTACAATAAGAATGCCAGCATATATAGTTATTTGTATATTACAGTTATTTGTATCCTGAAGCAATGATGCAAAGCATAAATCACAAAAATTGGGTCAGATCAAATTATCCACGTGGTTTAGCATCTCTCTGAGGTGGCTAGTGATATATACAGTATCTATGAAGTCCACTTCAGAGCATAAAACATGGTTCATCTTGGTATATAGCATTCAGTACCATGTTAACTATAAATTTAAGCAACTTCAGCTTCCAGCCCTAGCTCCTTAAACAATCTGATGGTGGAGCAAATTCTTCTTCATTCTGTAGGCTTTACATGTCCCCCAGATCTGCAATGGAAATTTTTTTTTTTTATTTTTTTTTTAATCTGCGCTCAGTCGTTACCGACTCTGCAGTGACTGCTTGGACGAGTCCTTGCAGTTTTCAAGGCAATTGTTTCGGAAGTGGTTTGCCATGGCCTCCTTCCTAGGGCAGAGCCCAGCTGGCGAGCGCAGGAGGCGGGGTTTCCGTTGCTTCGCGCCCTTTTCGGGCGAGTGCGGTTTCGCGCTTACCGGCAACTGCTCCCGACTCCTTTTTTGCAAGGCGCCGCCAGCATTTTTCCTCCCACCAGAGTGAGAGTCCCCATTTATCTACTCATGTGAGTTTTTGAACTGTTGGGTTGACAGGAACTGGGGAGGAAACAGGAGCTCACCCTGCTAACGCGAAGGCTGGACTCGAACCGCTGAAGCGTCGACCATTTCTGGCCGGCAACTTTCAGCGTCATTAAGCCGCTGCACCACCGCGTCCCCCTAATGGAAATTTAGAAGTAAAATTTAAAACTGTTTTAAAGGAATACTGAATAAAGGGGTGAGAAGGAAGAAAAGTTCATTTGGACAATGCTGAAATATCTCTCTTCTATGAAAATGCTTAAAGATGTTTCTAATCTATACATCATTAACTTACTGTAATGTAAAAGCAAGCCACAGTCTCCTTTTCATTTATCATTTGTCCATGATTCAAAAAAGTATGTATTTATAAGAATTCCAATGACATTTTAAATTGGTAACAAACATTTATTCAGAAACCAATAAATATTTGAATTTATCAGATTGTGGGAAGCGGGACATCAAATTCCATAGCTAATGCACAAAGCCATCAAAAGACATGCAAGAAACTGTCAAAGAGGCTGCTTTACAAATAGGAACTATCATCAGAGAGCAAGACTGGCCTGCAAAGTTCAGGCATAATTCCTGCTTCGTTGACATATTTCCTTCACACTGACGTGACAGGAGGTGAAGAGCATTCAACCAAATCAGAAAGAATACAGAAACTGGTACACTCCTTTGGTGAACACTTAAGTCTCAGAGCAAAAGTCAACAAATTTCTTCCTGTTATCATTTGCTACGAAATCAACAAGGCATTGAAAGAAAGTGAACTGAATATGAACTAGTTAGAGACACTGTTATATGTTGATTACATTGGCACAACCTTGTCACTGTTACAAAGGTTGGTGCATTTGCAGTAGCTGGAAAGTTTATTAGGCTACTGCCACAGGAAAGTTTGGGACAAAAAAGGGGTCACAGCATATAATTTTAATGAAGCAAAGTATTCTTCCTCTTTGTCATCATGGCACACAGACCATTATGGAATGATAAACTGCTTTTTGTGGGGGTGTAAGCTTTCAATTATACACACACACACATTTTTACAGAAGTAAAAGATAAACATGAAAATATATTTAAAAAGTTAAGAAAATGGATAAAAGAAAAAACTGTAAAGAATAATATATAGAGAAAAAGAAAAAAAAGATAATTAAGAAGCAACTTCTTCTTTACAGCAGTTACAAACAAACTTATTATCCCTCCTCCCTCCTTAAAATTACATGACATAGTTCCCTTCTATCCCATATTCAACCCTTTCTAATCGGCAAATCCAGAAATCACCATTTCATTGTTTTCATTTTCAGAAAAAGTCCATAAAATGTTTCCAGTCTTTTATAAAAGTATTTACTGTTTCATCAAACAGGTCAATTTTGCTATTTCTATTAATTCCACCATCTTCACAACCCAATCCTCCATTGTGGGTATTTTTAGTACTTCTTCATCATTATGCACATAATAGCTTGCTGCTCTTGCCATATACAAAACCTATCTTCCATCAGTCCTTTCTAATTGGCTATCCAGATGTATATATGTATATATACATACATACATATACATATACATATATGTGTGTATGTGTGTGTATGTGTATATTCACAAGTCCACCATGCATGGTAAAATATCTCTTCATGTTTTCACATTTCCAGCATTGACTAGAAGTACCTTTATACATCTTAGATAATTTCTCTGGTGTCATATACCAAATCATTTGTATCATTTTATAATCATTTATATAATTTTATTAAAATTCTCTCTTAAATTATTATACAATGTGAATTTCAATCCTTCTAGCCATATTCTCTCTCATTGATCCATCTGTATATTATAACCAAAATTCTTAAACCAATTTATCATGCACTCTTTAACTTGTTCTTCAGTTTCAATCTCAACAAAAGTTTATACATTTTAGCAATCACATTTTCATCATTCATACATAGTTCAACATTGAATTCCATCTTATGTTGTTCAGTTACCTTTTTATCTATATTAACTTTCTCTTAATTGTGCATACGAAAACAATTGAAAACTAAATCTCCATCAGTTGTTATCTTGACTTCATCTTAAGTTCTCCATGTTCCTGTACTAACAAATCTTCATAGGTTAACCATTTCTTTTTGTCTATTGTTTCTTCTCTATAAAATGCTTCTTGTGCTGAGACCAATAAAGGTCTCATATGCCACTTTAACATAATGATTTATAAAATCTACATTAACTTTACCTTTGTGATACCTTAAAAAGCCATGCCATCTAAATCTCAGGTTCTGTTTCTCTAATTCTAACATTATTTTATTTCTCAGCAAAACCCATACTTTCATCCAAACCAAACATCAGGCTGCAAAATACAATTTAAAATCAGGCAATCCTAATCCTCCTCTTTCTTTTGCATCTTGAAGAATTTTATATTTAACCCTTGGTTTCTTACCCTGCCATATAAATCCAGTTATGTCTTTTTGCCATTGCTTGAAAAGTGCATCATTTTTCAAAACAGGTATTGTTTGAAACAAAAACATCATTCTGGGTAACATATTCATTTTTACCATAGAAATTATTCCAAACAGTGATAATTGTAACTTTTCCCATCTTAATAAATCTTTCTTAATTTCACCCCCTACCGTAACATAATTATTTTGAAATAGCATACAATTCATATTAGTCATAGGAATGTCCAAGTATTTTACTTTTTTCTCAATCTGACAATCAGTTTTTACAATCATTTCCTTTTGCTTTTCCATCGTCATATTTTTTTTGTTAACATATTTTTCTCATTATTAATTTTAAATCCAACTAATGCACCAAATTCCTTTAATTTCTCCAGTAAAATGTCTATTCCTTCAGTAGGATTTTCCAAAATTAAAACCAAGTTGTATGCAAATGCCTTAAGTTTATATACTTCTATTTTTTAATCTTCGCCCTGGCTATTCTCTTATCTTGTCTTATATCTCTATTCAAAACTTCAAGAGCTAGAATGAATAACAATGGCAAAGTGGACATCCTTGCCTTGTTACTCCATAGTTTTATAGTCACATGATCCTTCACAACTTTCAGTCTTCCTTATCTCTTTTTTTTTTAACAAAATCAGCCAATCACCCTTCTTACCAAGTTTAAACAATCCTCTTTCCTATGGAGGTATGTATTATTTAATTGATTCAAAAGTACTTTAAAATAAACAATATTCCAAATGCAGCTGTCCTCTTAATCCATTTTAAACTTTCATAATTCACACTCTTGCTTTTGATTCTTTTTAAATCCATATCATTATTTCTTTACTTTTTGCTTTAATCTCACCTATGGATCAAAGAAAAACTCACCAGATAGTTTAAATCTGCTACTTGAAAGATCTTTTTAACTTTTAGAATTTTTCTACTCCAACATGTGCTAGAAAGCAGAGTGGGCGAACCAAATGTCCTTTAAGCAGCTTCTGCTTGAAGCTGTGAAGTTGATATTTTCTTTCATGGCTTCCCAGCACTCTATTTGCAAGTCACCCACAACTTCCTCATGAGGAGCTGCCTTCCAAAGCAGAAATGGGTGATTTCCTTATCTGGAGAAGCTCTGCTGATCCAGGCTCACCACCCGGGCACCAATCTCCACCTCAACATTACCCCCACTGTTCAGAGATGTGATAGTCCACCATTTTCTCTATCCATAAGTCCAGCTTTCATTAAAATATTATGTCCCTCAGCATCTGTATGAAACCCTAAGCCTGCATCCATTATGGAAAGGCATAAAGGTAAATGTTCACCAACACATAGGTCTTTGCCCTAATCTGTAGGAGTAGAGCATACTTTTTTGTTCCGCTCTATAGGAGATTTGAGCATGGTTAATAATTTAACCAGAAACAAGGAGTAGCCAAATCCAACCCTAAAATAAAGTGTTTCACCATAACAAACTGATTTTGTGTAGGGATAACACAAACACAACAGCTCTGTTATGTGAAAGTTCTGGATCACATATCCATTTCTATGCTGGCTACAGGCATGTCCAGGAATGTCCATATAACTATTCACATGATTGGGAGAATCCATATTGCAAGCAGTGTTAGAAGTTACACTGAAAAAGGAATAGTGGTTATGCATAAAAAGCTTTCTGCATAGAAAAGGAAATATGTAGCCATGAAGAATTGAGTCAGGAAAAGAAGGGTTGTGAAGAAAACCAGCTGTGTCCCATCACCATAATTGTCCTGGTAGCTGGAGAAAAGACCAACAGAGCACAGCCAGACATAATGTGAGACTACAGTAGAAGTGAATAATAACAATTAGCACTAGCTTTCACTCTGACCATTGTAGTAAAGTTAACACAAAACTTACATTGTTTATATATATTAAAGGAACATTGGGGGAGGAGGGTACATAAGCACATCTTCGAGTCAATCTTGACTTTTGGCAACTTAAAAGTTTGGAAACTTTTAGCTTTCTTGGCAACATTTTTTGGAAAGGGTTTGCTTGGCACTCTTTCTATGGCTGAGAGAAAGTGAGCAGCCTAAAGGTGATCAGCTAAAATTAAAACTAAGACTAAAACTCATGATCTCCTGGTTTAATCACAACACCAAACTGGCTCTCATTAAAGGAACTACTGAGTTAAAATATTTTGGATATTGATTATGAAATATTATATCTCATATGTAAAAATTAAGAAAAACCTACTAAAGAAGATTGAAAGTTTTAGAACTGGGGACAGCTGAAAACTGGAAAGAAAATGTTGAAGCTTGACAAGATTAGTAAAAAAGAGAATTGAAGATTGCAAAAGGAGAGCAGGGTTGTTTGTTTTTAGAAAATGGGAATCTTCTCCAAATGAGAATAAAATGGAACATAATTTGGGGGAAAGAAATGCAATGAGACAATAAATTATATTCCCCTCCTAATACCATGATTCTGACAAGCAAATTGATAATACAAACATAAAATGTCTTTAAATATATCAGAAGAAAGATGGTTGGGCTGTTGGATGATAAAGATGTTAAAATAGCACTAAAGAAGAATAAAGAGCCAGAACACAAACTGTATGAATTAATTTCATCTGTCTTCACTGTGGAAAATCAAGGATATATCTGAACTGAAATTTCATTAAGGGTTCTGTGGAGCTGAGACAAATAAGCTCTAGGCAGATGTTACAAAATGCAGGGAAAAAAAAGAAAAAGAAAATCTGCATTGAGGAAGATTTCTGTATACACAACTTTCCAAACCTTAATCATATCATATCAAATCCTCACCCGCTCACCCCAAGAAGCCATATATTGATCATGATAGGAATGTAGTTTTCAAAGTCCTTGATGACATTGTATGCAAAATATTTACACTTTTACTTTGAACATATGAAAATTGTACTTTTATTGTCATGATCCAGCCTTTGAAGTTGATTCTTAGACCATATTTCAAACACATATCCAGGTAACTTTATCTGCCTGTAAGAGCCAGAGCTACTTATTGAAACATTTGTCATTTTCATACTGACAGAAACAAATTTTCAGAGAAATTGATGATAATAAAATGCTTTAGAGTCCTTCCTAGCTTATTGCAGGTCTCATTTGTTATATAATCCATTATGTCTGATGATTTATTAAGTCTCTCTCTCTCTCTCACACACACACACACACACACACAGACACAAACAGTACTTACATATTAGCAATGGTGATAGAGAAGCACAAGATCTAAGTTCCCCATACTAATCATGTCTTTTCTAGTCATGGTGAATACCAAGTATGAACATAGATTTGCATGAGTCAGCTGAATCTGTGTATTTTTATTTGTTTTATTTCCAAAAACCATTACTCACTAGGTTGTGTCTTTTGAACATCAAAACCAGTTCTGGAACAGCCAATCAAATTTCTCTTTTAAAGTGTGTTAACTACCTTGTCATACAAAAGGCTTAAGCTGATTACATACCCATTGTGTTTCATTAAAAAAAAAAACTCGAGTATTTCTCATCATTTTTAAATATTTGCACATAAACATACACCAAGCAAGTATTCATATGAATGTATAGAAGATTGAAGGTGCTAGGTAACCTAGACATCTACTTGCCCCTTCTTTTGATCAACCTAGTATGTCTCCATCTGTGATTAATTTTTGTAACATCAGATGTGCTATGATGTTATTTTTCATTGACATTTACTACTGCATCATATTTAAATATATTGATCAAGAGGTTGCATAAGATAAACAGCTAGCAATTTCTGAAGTCTCATTTACCTTTCTTTCCACTGGGAACCTTCCAAACTATGTTGTCTGAAATCTGTCCTGGGGCTTGTCTCTCTTGCTGGTTCACCAGAGGCATTCTCAAACAATTTTTAAAAAATGTCAGCGGTAAAAGAAATAAGAAACATTTGACAATGTCCCTACCATTAATATTTGACTCTCATAATCCACTAAGATATGTGTGTCTCTGTTTGGCTGTTGATATACATGTACCTGGTAGTTCTAATGAATAGACTCCAAAAAAAACATGCACAAAGAAGCCATAACAGGACTGATAATATTTACGCCTTCCTTCAGTGCACTCTTGCCCAGAGCAAAAACTGAATCCCCATGGTAATAGCTATGCAGAATCCATTAGCAATGTCCCAAGTAACATTCAATATTGCTTTCCATATAAGTAAAAAGAAACAGATTGCATTGAATATAAATGTTTATATCACTGAACAATCTTCAGAATAAAAGGCTCAATAGTTGGGATGTTCCTCATGTATCACAGTTACAGACTATTTCAATTTCAGTATAGAGTCCAGGTGAATTGGAACTGTTTCTTGAAAAGATTCTTTTACAAAATATCATACTTTTTCAATAGAGAAATCCATTGGCTACTTTTGCTTTGCTGATACAGCACACTAAATCAAAGTTAAGTTAAATATAGTTTATTGAAGGTTTTAATTAGCTACAATTGGCTTGGTTTATGTAGCATACTAATGCAAAACAATAGCTATGGTTTAAAAACTGCAATAGCTACGTTCACACAAGATATTAAGCCAAAAGCAAACTAATTACTTCATGGCTTAGCATGTTATGTGAATGAAATACGGTCCATAAACAGTTAGAATGTACATACCAATGTTGGTTTTTACCATGTGCCTTGGCTACAACAAGACGTTGGTCAGCCTTTCTGAAAATCTTGTTTCTTGTTTGGTAAGCTAACGAGAACCAAATTTCTACATGTTATGAAAAATCTTTGACAACTTGTTTCCATTCAAAAGCTATTTATGGAATGGGAAAGCTGTAAGATATCACAGCAAAAGCAAAATGTATTAAATATAAAGGCAACTTACTGTGGTGTTTAATGATAAAGACCAACTAACTTGGTGCAGGTAAACTAAACCACAGCTTTTAAAGATATATAGAATCTCCCAATTATGAAAAACATTCATTTCTCCGGAATAATCATTTCTGAATGACATATTTGGGCCTGTGGATGCTCAACTAGCTTTTTAGCAAACAGATCAATAGAATACATAATTATTACTACCTTTTTTCTGTTTGTGTTCTACATATTTTCCAGAATAAGACAACTACTGATAGTCCATTCATTTTTAATGATCCTTATAAAAACATATTCAATAATATGTATATTGATATTCATATGATAAAGCCATTTCCACTAATTTCTGTCACCATCCTTCCCTAATCTTATCAACTAGAATGCTAATAATTTAACATAATTGTTTTAGCATTCACAGTCTTGATATGTTTGGAACAGAGCTAAACTTTGCTAGCAACATGAGGCTACTTGAAGATTTGCTTTGGATACCCCTAGAATTTTGGAAAACCATATGCTCATAGAGGAAAAAAATAATTTCTTCACATGAGCACCATTCTCTTAATAAATATTTTCTTCTTCATAACTATATATCTATCATCTACCTTTTGCTTCATTGTGCTCCAAAAATTATTTTAAAAATTAGTTTCATGAATGCTGTGTTATCACTTCATAGACCCAATTCAAACATTTACCAACATGTCTTCACTGTGATAGCAGATAAAGTCATATCTAGGCTGGGGAAAGCCAGGTTTAAATGCACCCTCAGCCATGGAAACTCACTGGGTAACTTTTGGTGAATCACTCTCTCTTAGCCTACAGGGATGTTGTTGTAGGGATAATGAAGGAACATCTCTGTGTAAACTGCCTTGCCTAGACAAAAGGCAAGATATAGATCTAACAAACAAAAAAATAAAATATGATTTTCCCCCTTCTATCATTTTCAGAGAAGAATCACATAAAAGAAATGCTTCTACTCAGAGAAAAGGCTTTCCATTTTCTTTTTCTTTTTTTCAACTTTGTAAACAAAAAAGCAGTTTTAAACAAGAAAGATAAACACTGAGAAGAACTAATATTTAAAATAAAAGAGAGAGAGAGCAAAGCCAAAAGAAAAGAAAGAAAAAAGAAATATGAAGAAATGATTTCCAATTTTATTTTAGAACAGTTATATGTATAAATTTAAATTGAACTCTTACTCTAGGATTACAACACAACTTTCATTTTTCTATCATCTAATTTTTTTCTAATCATCAAACCCATATATCATAATTTCATTTTTTTTTCTGTTTCACACAAAAAGTTCAAAAGGGGTTTCCAGTCGACACTGAATTTAATCAGTGTCTTTTCAAAAATCAGAGCTGTCAGTTTAGCCACCTCAGCAAACTGCATCATCTTCACAATCCACTCTTCCATTGTGGGTAATGTCAAATCTTTCCACCATTGTGCATGCACTGTTGTCTCGCTGCTGTTATATAAAAACAGAGTTCCATGAGTTTTTTCCAACTTTTTGCCCATCAGTCCCAAAAGAAACATCTCTGGCTTCAGTTATATATTAATCTTTAAAATCTTCTGAATTAATCTATGTATTTGGATTCAAATTTTTTTAGCTTTTTTACATGTCCACTAAGCATGATAAAAGTCCCCTCTTGTTCACATTTCCAACATAGATTCAAAGTACCTTTATACATTTTAGACAATTTTTCCAGTAACAAATATCAGAGATACATCATTTTATAAAAATTGTCTTTAAGATTATAACATTAGTAAATTTCAGTCTTTTCATCCACATATTCTCCCATTGTTCCATTTGTATGTTATAACCAAAATTTTTGGTCTGTTTTATCATGCATTCTTTCACTTGTTCTTCTTCTGTTTCAAATCTCAGTAAAAGTTTTAGCAATAACATGTTCATCATTTGTACATAATTATGTTTCAAATTCAGTCTTACAATATTCAAAACCAAAAGTCCTTTTATCTACTTTAAATATTTCCAATAATTGTACATAGGAAGACCATTGACACGTGTATCCTTCTAATGTCAAATCATCTCTTGATTTCATTTTGAATTCTCTCTGAGAAAATTCTAATATCATCATAAATTAACCATTTATGTTTAGTTATCATTTCTCTTCTATAATATGCTTTTTCTATCTATACTTGGAGAAAAGGACTAGACTTCCTTTCTGAACATAAGAATAAAACAATTTGTTTATGTAACAATATTCTAGGGCTCTTTCTCCAAAATCAGATCATTCCACCTTTCTCTATATATACGAATAAAGAATAAAGAGGCAGCCCTCAAGCACAAAGAATTGTAACTATGAACAGAGTATGTAAATAGTGCTTGTCTTTGAAAGAGTATACATGTTATTTGTGAGGGTAAGAGAAAGAGAGAGAAGAAACTTTTCACTGTGTTCCCCCTCTCCCCATACTGATGTTATATACCCAAATTTTGCAAAACTTCCATACAGATGAATTCTCTTGAGAATTAGCTAAAAGAAAGAATAATCAGATGTCAATTCCCAAAGACATCAACCTCATTTTCCTGCCTGTATCTCTTCTACAATGAAAAGTAGTTGTTAGACCTATAGTAAGGCTGGAGGCCAGAACTAATTTGCCCAGTCCAGACTACAGTATTTCTTATCTGCAAATGAAGAATTCATTTTACAGGGGGTTTTTTCCCTTATTTCTGAGAGAATGTAATTATGTTGTCTGCATTTATATGATGTACAGATACAGATATTCAGTTATTTGTAGAGATACAGAAAAATGGTTTCACAGCTCAAAGAAATACATCTATTTTATAAAAATAATCAGCATTTAGCTGATAGGAAGCCAAGAATCACAACAGATGCTTGAACCCAATGTGGTTGAAGGTTATTTATTACTCTATAGAAACCTTTGGAAAGTGAACTTTCAAACTTGATTCCTCAGTGAGTAGTTAACAAGCAGGACAAGTGAGAGCAATTTAAGAAAGAGGACTCCAGGAGATAAAAGATAATTGGAAAGTGTCACCATTTCCTTGCCCTCATGGGAAATGTTAAACACAAGAAACAATCTGAAAATGTCACCATTTCCTTGTACCCAGTGAAGTAAACATGGAAATTAGTGTTTTCAGCACAACAGATTAGAAGACCAAATAACAAGTATTTAACTGAAAGAAAGGCCAGCTCCTCAAAGGCTGTATTTACCTTTCCTTCCATGTTCTCACCAAACAATTCATCCAGTAAATCAATTCTGTCATCTTGTTTCCAGAAAAAAAGGTCCTATTGTTTGTTTGGAAGATTTGGAGTACAAAGCCTTATTAAGCTGATTTCTTCCCTTAAGGGGTCATTATTCCAAACTGCATATTAGGTGGTAAATGTATTTCAGTGTTATACTGTTTCAAACTATAGATACTGGCTCACATTATGGGACAAGTCTATTGGAAAAAAAAAAAAGATTCTTTACATATAAGACTGATATTTCAGGAAAAAGGCTGACCTGGGTGGGAATAATTTCTATTCTTATTTATTTATTTATTTATTTATTTATTCATTTATTTATTTATGTGGAAATAAAGCATTCCAGCATGAAGATCTGTTATCTGAAGCCTGTTGTCTTCTTCTGAATGTGCACCAACTTGAGCCTTCAATGCACATTTGTTTTAGATGTTTTGAGGGATGAAGGCATGGAGGAAATTAATAGAGGTGAATATGTATAGCTCAGGGTTGAATTGTGGAGTCCTTGGGGTTCTCTGAGCTTGGTTCTTTTCTTGCAAACTTTTCATTACCCAGCTAGGTAACATCTTCAGTGCAAAGATGCACATCTTTATGTGCTGTGGCCTGCCTTGCCAGTGCTGGTAAGAGTGGGGATTTTGTTTTGCTCCTCTGGTAGTTCTTTGATTAGCATACAGTATATTTGCTGCTTGATTGTGTGCCTGGTAGTAACCTTTGCTTATTTGGGTGATGATTGCTGTAGATGCTGTTTATGTGTCTGTTAATTGCTGCCCTGTTGGAATACCAAGCTTCCAAGAATTCTCTTGCATATTTGGATTTAGCTTGGTCTAAAATGCTGATAGTTTCCCAGTTAAAACTATGGTTGAGTCTGTCCATGTGTTGTGAGATTAAGGAATTTTCATCATGTCTTCTGACTGCTACTTGTTGCTCAGGGATGCGCATCTACATACTATTCAAAAGAGACAAAAGACCAGAAGATTACCTCACCAGCAATCAGTCACCAGCAATCATCACCAGCAATCATCACCCAGATAAGCAAAGGTCACCACCAGGCACACAATCAAGCAGCAAACATACTGGC
This sequence comes from Python bivittatus, assembly GCF_059951505.1. NCBI lineage: Eukaryota > Metazoa > Chordata > Lepidosauria > Squamata > Pythonidae > Python > Python bivittatus. The sequence continues at coordinate 29,440,912 of NW_028277034.1, forward strand.
AAGGCAGGCCACAGCACATAAATAGAGAGCAAACCCCTTCCCATTTTTGCACTGAAGATTATTAGCCAGGTAATGAAATGTTTGCAAGAAAAGAACCAAGCTCAGAGAACCCCAAGGACTCCACATGGAGGAAATTGCCCAACTTTATGGGTGTACATCAGCACAGAGAAAAAACACTGAAATGCATACCAACAATAATAACTAGACGTGAAGCAGAAGCCTTTATGGAAAAATAATTCATGTCTGTGTATGCTTGTATAGAGAGAGGGGGGTGGGGAGTACAATATACATATTGTACCAAAAATCAGTCCCCATAGACATTAAAATATATTAAATGTTTGAATTATTTGCCATGTTTTTCTAACCACTTCCTTGCTTTTTTGACACATGACCGTTGAACATTCCTGAACATTCCTAAGTATGGTAATATTCTCTCTCTCTCTCTCTCTCTCTCTAATATATATTTAAAAATCCCCCTCTCACCCCTATGGATGGTACATGTCTTCCTCAATCTCGGGTCCTCTACCAGAGACCTGGGAGTTTGAGGCTTCTCCACAGTATCTTAGTTGTTCCTAGCACTGCACTCTCCAGGACAGAGAGCTCTGATGTTGTTCCTGGGATCTGCTGGAGCCACTCTCCCAGCTTAGAAGTCACAGCCCCAAGTGCTCTACTACCACTGGGACCACTTTGGCCTTTACTTTCCACATCCACTCTAGTTCTTCCTTCAGGCCCTGGCACTTCTCCAACTTCTCATACTCCTTCTTCCTGAAGTTGCTGTCACTTGGCACTGCTACATCTATTACTACTGCTGCCTTCTGGTCTTTGTCTACTACCACAATATCTGGTTGGTTGGCCTGTCTGTCTGGATCTGGAAGTCCCACAGGATCTTAGCCCTGTTATTCTCCACAACCTTCTGTGTGATCTCCCATCTGGACTTGGGAGGGTCTAGCCCATACACTGTGCAGATGTTCCTGTACACAATGCCAGCTACCTGGTTGTGCTGTTCAATATATGCTGTTCCTGCCTGCATCTTACACCCTACCACTATGTGTTAGACTGCCTCTGAGGCCTCTTTGCACAATCTGCACCTTTGGTCCTGTCTAGTGTGGTAGACCACTGCTTCTATGGATCTGGTGCTTAGTGCCTGTTCTTGTGCTGATAGATAGATAGATAGATAGATAGATAGATAGATAGATAGATAGATAGATAGATAGATAGATAGATAGATAGAATCATACTCTGATTGCCCTATGGGTCCTGACCTTTGGTATATCTTGTATATGAATATGTGTGTGTATGTGTGTGTATACATGTACATATACGCACACACACACACACACACACATACTACATACTACATACTGTTTAATACTCCTTCACATTGTAGAGGATGCCTAATGAAATTTATCACAGTGATTCAGCTATCTCTAGACCACAGGAAAGAATAGTTTATTTGACCTTTCCTCTCACCAACCCTGACACACACAGTGCTTTATGTCCTTGAAGTGGGCAATTTCTTTGGGCAAGGCAACAATGCTTTCAGGTTTTTTTCAGGCTTCAAGTTTGCTAGAGACATGGCAGGAATGTGGTGGCAATATTAATTGAGGCACAGCAGAATTTGTTACTCTTTTTTACATGTTCAGTTGGAGCTTAGTGCAATGACTGCATGTTATATTTGTGGAGAAAATTGTGAAAAACTGCATTGTCATGATTTGTTAGTTTGCAGCTGAATTTTGGTGGCATTATTTGGCCCATATATCACTGATATATATGGTGTTCATCTCGACATGAAATAGAGCAAAAGCAAGCTTAGACCCACAATATGGGACAGTTTACTGGCCCCCAAGTTGAAACCAAATCAGAAAGACACTGGCTATGGCCTGGTCCCATGGATATTTAAGAAGAAAATAGTAATCTTTACTCAGTCAATATTGCATCCAATAAAAATCTAATTTATGAGAATTTGATAATGTGCTGAAATCACAAGCCATACATATTAAAACTAAAATATGCAATTTCTTTCCCAGCATGTTTCTACTCAAGGTATACATAGTAAAATTGAATTTACAAAGACTTGTTCAGCGTAGCAGAATACTTAAGTTTAATGCATCAACAAATTTTTTCTGCCTTAAGGTTACTTAACACTACTGTTAATTTCATCTTTGTCTTTTCATATTACCATCTGCAAAAACTCATGGCCAAGAATTTGGCCCTGGTAATAGCCAACTGTTCTTTTTGATATCATATCGTGTTGTTTATGGGAAGGCCAACATTAATTGTGATTAGCAAGGGACAGTCCTGTCTGTCTGGATTATTCATAAATAGTTAGCAGCTCACAACGTGCATCATCAGTAATTGCTGGATAGAAAAGATCTGCATAGAAAGTAAGGAGGGGAAAGCACATATATTTTCCTCTACAAGTTAAAGGGTAACACACTGAAGTCATAGTACTTGCTGGATGTTACTTATGGTCTTCATATGAAGCACAAAAAAAAATGGTTCTAGGTAGTACCATGTTTCTTGTCATGGCAATTTCTTCCCAAGGGTTGGTAATTTTATTTTTAACCCATGATTTTGAGGCTGAGTTTATGTGCTGCAAAGATAACATAGGGAACCAGCAACAGCCCCCGGTCAACCTGTACAAAGTTGTCTTTTCCCTTTCAGTAGATCTCACAATGTCTTAAAGGATCAAGGAAATCTAGAAGATGAAGACACCTATGTTTGTTTGTGTGTGGGAACATGCTAAGTTATTAGGGAAGGGAGGTAGTAGAATCAACAAAGAACAACCAAAAGCTACTATAAATACAAATGTCTTGGTAAGTCTAACTTAATTTCTTTTAGTTAAATAATAAGTGTCCAATCGCTTTTTTTTTTTTAGAATGCCTTTATATTCATTTGCCAACATTCTAGAAGTATAGATTAGATCAGCTCTTACTGAACAATTCTGAAGAATTCAGCTTCCATAGGGGTGGGAGGGTTGCTTGTTGCTTGTTGTTAAAAAAAAAAAAGAGACTTCGATCTTCTCCATATGAAGAAAGGAACTAAGAATGTCTGAAATAAGAAAAGAACACTTTCATAAGACATGTATAAAGTCACAGAGTACTGATCCAAGGTGTTAGCCTTTGAGGTTGTCCAAACCAGGAAACAGACTCCAGAGGAAGACTAGAACTGGAACTAAGCTTTATTAACAGAATCTTGTCATTCTGATTGTGCTTTTCCACCCTTCCGTCTTATATCCCAGTAAGACTGTTTAGAGAGTAAGGAAGATGACCTTGGTGGAGATATGCAGAAGCTGTTGTCTAGGCATTTTTAAAGTCCAGAATAATATATAATATTCAGAAGCGGCTCACACAGCCTTCCCAATTCCTTGAACTATAAGAAAGAGGACCAAAATCAGACTTGTAAGTTTCTGTTATTCTAGCCAACCTCAGTAAAAGTATTTTTAGCCCTCCTGTGAAGTTGATTTCCTGTTCTGGTCTACCTAGTGAGGTTGACAGTCAGGGAAGAGCCAGCCTGTGTCTTTCCTAATACTGTCTCTCTTCCCATGTTTCAAGTAATATTTCTGCCCTTTTTGGTTTTGTAACAGCTTCTGAATATTTCCTTCAAGACCATCTTCATGGCTCTCTGCAAGAGTGGTGATCATTATCCAAAACTCTTTCAGACTGGATGTTAACCAAAACAAATACAGTGGTACCTCGTGTCATGAACGCTTCTGTTCACAACCAATTCGGGTCATGAACAGCACCTTTCACAAAATTTTGCTTCCGTTTGCGAACGCCGGATCAGGTGACAAACAGGATCCGCGGCCATTTTCCCTCCCGTGACACGTGGTCATGGCTTCCTGTAGGGAGGGGGACTCTCCTTTCAAGCAATAACCGCCTCCCCACCCGCCTTCCTGTCCTCCACGCCAGAAGTCGCGTCGAGCAAGGTTAGCGTTCTCTCTCTTCGTACTGTATTTTGTTTCATATTTTTGTGGTTTAAAAAAAAAAAAGGATATGGTTCAGAAAGGATTAACCGTAATTACATTGAACCTTATGGGAAAATTTGATTCGGGACGTGACCAAAATCGGGTCGTGACCAAATTCGGAGGGGTCAGAACGGATTAACCGTATTTACATTGAACCTTATGGGAAAATTTGATTTGGGTCGCGACCAATTCGGGTCGCAACCAGAGTCGCGGAACGAATTAAGTTCGTGAACCGAGGTACCACTGTACAGTGAATGGGAAAAGAAAAGCTGAACATAATTTTATTACATATTTTCTTCTGCAATTCTCTATCTTATAAGGGCCCATGTGTTAAAGTTAATGCTGGAGAATGTATGAACAACAGCTAGGTTTTTAAAGAGTAGTGCCAACCCCACACAATTACATATTATAAAATCTAGCTGTTATTCATTTATTCCTGCAGCTCTTAGTACAATATTCTAATTAAATCTTAAGAACATTTCTGAACTTCATTTAGGATTCTTGCAAACAAGAATTTGGAGCATTAACATCATGCCCAGCCTTTTTTCTACTTACCCCAGTTGTTTTGTTTAATAACCAACTTGAAAAAAAGATCTGTATAATTCAAACAACCTAACTTGTTAATTGGATATAATTTCCAAGAATTTTGTTTGAGATCTGTACTTCATGGTGCAGGTTGAGAGATACATTAGAGAAAACCTAAGACCCTCTTTGCCTAAGTAGAGGCAAAGCTTGCCTAAGCTCAAGTCAATGGAGAATTTTAACATCCTATTCAGGTATTCATTTGAAATTCAGAGGATGGGGCACTTACAATAGCGTCATCTTTTACTCATGTTCAGTCAGGATATGTAAAAGAGAGCTGTACTTGTGTTTATTTCTTTTATTAGTGTCCCAGATTGCATGGAGACCTGTACCTACATTCAAGGAATCACAACTACAACTTCACTGTAGATCTTCTAACTGAATGGACCTTCAGCCCATCCTCTACCCACTTTCAAACCCTCTTGTGCTGAGGCAAATGCTGTAAAAGAGTCTTTATAATAAAGTATTTTGCTTGCATTGTTAGAATATCATTCTGAAACAGAAAAATGATTTATTATGAGAAGGCAAGCAATCTTTTAATAAAGCTCTAAAAAGATAAAGTTTCAGTGATGCTTAACATAAAGCTTTCAAATCTATTTAGTTTCAGTAAGTGGTTTACTTTTAAAAGCCTACTATTTAGCAGCAGGTTCACATGCAGATTGCTGGCTAAGTATATTTAAACATGGCCATCACTGTCCAGAGGTGAATAAGAAAAAAAAAGAAATCTTTATTCTTGTCATATTTTCTGCTTATGTATGTTTTTCTGCTCATAATTGAACTGTTCAAAATATTAGTAAACACACAAGCTCAAAGATGAATACAGTGTATCATTTAGAAATCAGGAAAAAAGGACAAGATTTGCCCAAATAATGGCATTACCCATTATTATAGAGGGCCCTTTGCTTTCTTTAATGGCCCAATTTCATGTTTAAAGGAAATAACAGATATGCACAAAAGAAAGTATTAAAATTAAATTTCAACATTCAATCTGAATTGTTGAAATGCAGTAATGTCTTGAATTGTTGAAATGCAGTAATGTCTGCTTTTATAGGCTTTAGAAAATAAAGCTATTTATTGGTTGCTAATATATTACTATAATGTATAATAGTTATGGTAATCTACACAAAATATTGTTATTCTAGTATTTTATTTTCATTTTAAAAATATATTTTATTGCTTTAACATTAGGAAAAAAGAAAAACAAAAAGAGGAAAAAGGGGGAAAAGGGGAAAAGTTACAAATACAAACAGAATTTAAAAAACACAAAAGAAAATATCAGAAACTTGTTATATTACAGACTGGAAATAATTTAATCTAATTTTTCAACACATCATTAAACATAGACCAAACAGCATAATATTGATCAATATTTCCATTATATTGATAATAGCTCATAAATGGAAAGCGAATATATGTTGGTGATCCAAGATTGTGAATCTGGGCGGCTCCTGCTATCTTTCCAACACAGAAGAGTGACATTTGATAAATCCACAGTTTTACATATAATTCTGAAGTACAATCACATTTTTAAACCATATTAAACTTTGTAATACCATATTAACAAATTTATGGAAGTTAAACCAAAATGTGTAGTAGTAGAACAGGCCCACATCATATGAACGAGTGTCCTCACACTCATCTTATACTTCCAAGATAAGGTATTTCATAACAACCTTTTAAAACCATTCTTTAGATGTCCCAGTATATTCCTAGTTTAAATACATTCATAAATTCTAATATATTTCTGAATATGGATTAAATAACTGATAATAATAACCTTTGACATTTTAAACAAATCAGAATATATAGATTGCCTATTTAGTCATGATTCCACCTGCTTCTTAGATATTCTGAAGTAGGTCTATTCTTCATCCCATCTCCTGAGGCTAAACTGCATCCACCACCACCAGTGTCTTTTCTCCACATTTTATTGTATTTTATAACAGGATTACAAAAAATAATCAAAAATTCAAAAGATAAACCAACAATGAAATACAAAAGGCAACTAATAAACTACTCTCCCCCCAAAACAAAACAGAACAAAAGATAGGGGGGGAAACAAATGAATGAATCATACTAAGTATCTAAATGTATGTATTATTATGTAGAAATCAGTGGTTTACAGAAAATATAATTAATTATAATAATAATACTGTATTATATTCAAATAGAGAAAAAATCTGATGGTACTACCTATTGAAAAATAAACATAGCATAGAAAACATATTGCTTGCTTTTCTGATTAATGGGGGAAAAATGCCTTTTCCAAAACAGATAAATTTCACATTTCCAAAAGCCAGTCCTTATGATCTTGAATAACATCACTTTTCCAATTTCCTAGAAAAATTCTTTTGGCAACCCCCCTCCCATGTTTGATACAATCATAATTACTCAAAGAACATTATATTCCAAAGTTTTGTGATATAATTCAACACAACTAACATCTTTAATCTTCAGGGATTCTTCCACAAACCTGCTTATCTATAGTAAAATGTTATTTCAAAAAGATACAGGTAATTCACAAGACCAAATCATTTGGGTAGGTGTACTCTCAAATTTTTTACATCTCCAACAAAGGAAATTGTATGTCCATCCTTTCATTCTTTGCAGAGTTCAATAAACAGAAACACATTTTTGTGGCGAATACATTTTAATCTCAATTCTATTGAAAACAACTTAACAGACTTGAGACCAGTGATGTGGCATTATTGGACATTCTAATTCTTTAGTCCATAGTTCATAAATCCCAGTGCTACCCACTTCAAAAATGTTCTTTAACTTTTCATAAAGATAGGTTGTAGGTTTAAATTCAGTCATGGATTCAATAAAATAAGACCGATACCTTTGAAGCAGCCGAAGCATCTGACCTATATTGAACGGCCAAAGCATGCTTGATTTGAAGATACTGCCACTATAGAGTATAGAAGACCAAATTCAGTTTGAAGCTGGGGAAAAAAAACTGGAAATAATCATTACATATTAATTGGTTTAAATAATTACCCTCACTTTCACCCATACTTTCCAATAAAGCATTTTATCACCTAAATTTAAAGTAGAATTCTTCCAAAAAGTTAAGTACTCATGAGTCTCAACATCAAAATCCAGCCCATGCCCCAATTGAGCCCAAAGATTTCTTGCAGCATGCACCTCTGGAAATAAATGTCATGATGGAAAAGACATAATTGGTGATGTGTCATATATCTCTTCTGCTCTGCTGTAACACGATGTAGCCATGATGTCTCCTCCCCCCACATCAAAGGTGGTCAGGCTTGAAAAAACCTTTTTTGCATGTACAGCCTATTGTTAGTGATACTAGCTATTTATTTGTTTGTTTGTTTGTTTGTTTATTTATCACTGCCCCATCTGCATTCCATCTTTCTCAAGATTCAAAGGGAAAATCCAAATAAGACATTTGGACTAGGAACTAGGGAAGAAGCAGTAAATATGGGAACAATCTTCCCCTAAGCCAAGCAAAAATAAACTTCCATTCCCTATAACCAGTTTGCTATTTATTTTCACTGCAAATAGAAAATTATGCTGCAATTTAAAAAAAGAAGCAAAAAAATACTTCTTAATTTATTCAATGCAATGTCTGTCACTACTTGTGTGAATTGGATTAAGAGTTCATTAGCACTTGGGAAGATTTTAAACTCTTTTTATTTTCTATATTTATCCTACAAAGGTAGTGGGGATATGGAGTATCTTGGGATCAGACAGATGCTATTGAATGCCAGTTCTATCAATCATAAATCTATACTTATTCATGATTTGATCTTAAATGAGATGCAGATTTGGTGTTATCACTGAGACCTGGATCATTGAGGAGGATAGTGTTGCTTTCTCAGAAATATGCCCTTCTGGGTTTCATCTGCCAAGACCCCAAGGTAAGGGATATGGGGTAACCGTTATTATCTGGGAGATTCAGTAAGTAACCAGAGGCATTGGTAACTGGATATAAGATATCATATGTAAGGTTGGACTTGAGAAACAAAATAGGGCCCTGCCTTTCTATCAGCCTCCCTACTGTAAAGTGCCATCTTTAACCAAGCTACTTAATGTCAACTATAGCTATAGTATTAAAAAAATAAAATAGCATTTTAAAAAACACAGTGTCTGGCTATCAGATCCTCAATGGCCCTGGACTCTGGCCAGATTAGTTTGTAATAAGGCTGCCCTCATCTGAGATCTTATCAGGGACAAGGGCACCAACCTGGCATGTGTAACGGAAATCTGGCTGGGCCCTGAGAGGGGTGTTCCTTTCTCAGAACTGTGCCTATTCAGGTTTGGCATCAGTCAAGACCCCACAGGAGGGAGAGGGGCTGGCTGTTGTTATCCATGAGTCATTGAAGGGTCTCAGAGTTCTTCTCCACAGATAACCAGATATGAGATGCTCTGGTTGAAGCTGGGCTCTAGGGAACAGTTGGAATTGCAGCCAATGTACTGCCTTCCCTGCAATAGAGTCCCTGAAGCTATTAGTGCTCTGGTATCTTAATTTGCCATCTGGTGGCATTGAATTCAGGGCAGCTCAGGAGTTCATGACCTCCATGGCAACCATGGACCTGTCACAGACTATAGATAACCTGACATACACTGGTGGCCACACACTGAATCTAGTCCTTGTCTCAGGGCATTGCAACATGATCTGGTAGTGGAGGACATTAATATCAGTCCCATGCCATGGACAGATCATCCTCTCACTGGTGCCATCCTCCCCTCAGGGAAACAGGGCCTATGTGACTGACCTGCCACAGGCACTCGATGGAGCCTATGGGGTTCCAAATGAATCTTGGGGTTCTCCCTGAATATCTGGTGGGTGAATCACCTGAGCCTGGTTGCAACCCTGGAATGGACAGGAATAGGGCCATAATGCCCCTATGCAGCCTCTCCCTGTGTGCCAATCTCAAGTGTTCCAGAAGAGGTGCCTAGAGTGCCCTTGGAGGAAGACTTAAAGCAAATCTAAACAAATGTGGCTGAAAGCCCATATTAGGGATTCCCTTGTGGCAGTAAGAGTGGCAAAAGTCAATACTTCTCTGCTCCTCTTGTGCCTACCCCGCAGCCCTTTCTAGGATGATCCAGGAATGAGCCACCAGACTGTCTGCCGTGGCTGTTTAGTGGATAAAGTGCCCAGTGCCAAGCTGGACTCTGACTGACATGTAAAAGAATTTTGATAGAGCATGAAGCAAAATTCTACCCCAATATGCATCCTTCACAGTGTAGCAGTAAGGAAAAAGAGAGCTCAGTGTGGTCCTGACCACTCTTACTCTGAGAACTTCCCCACTTCAGACAAAAGCACAAGCCAGCAACAGCAATTTTTTTTTTTTTTTTAATCTGCGCTCAGTCGTTACCGACTCTGCAGTGACTGCTTGGACAAGTCCTTGCAGTTTTCAAGGCAATTGTTTCGGAAGTGGTTTGCCAGAGCCTCCTTCCTAGAGCAGAGCCCAGCTGGTGAGTGCAGGAGGCGGGGTTTCCGTTGCTTCCGCCCTTTTTTGGGGGGCGTGTGCGGTTTTTCGCGCTTACCGGAAACTGCTCCTGACTCCTTTTTTGCAAGGCGCCGCCAGCATTTTTCCTCCCACCGAAGTGAGAGTCCCCATTTATCTACTCACGTGAGTTTTCGAACTGTTGGGTTGACAGGAACTGGGGAGGAAACAGGAGCTCACCCTGCTAACACGAAGGCTGGACTCAAACCGCTGAAGCGTCGACCATTTCTGGCCAGCAACTTTCAGCATCATTAAGCCGCTGCGCCACCGCGTCCCCCTAACAGCAAATTGGAGTAGGATAATTACCATAATCCTAGGATGTAAGAGGAATGTACAGTCCTAAACTGTAATGGGAACTGCACTGTAAAAAACAGAATAATCCTGCTCAGAACTGTTGGCAGATATTACACAGAAACACAGAAATAAAAAGGAAAACATAATCATACATAGAGGCAGTGAGAGATAGACAGGAATAAAACAGACATACAGATAAAAAGTAGCATTTGGACATCTGAATGCACATACCACAGAGAGAAAATGAGATGTGTCCACAATGAGATATGGACGTTATGTTTATCACTTGATTCCTTTGACCCTCCAATTCTAAACCCTTTTATATTTCTCTTCCTTCCCTGCCTAGCTTTCCTCACTTTTAAAATGCAAGAGATATATCTAGTTCTTTTTAAATAAAGTTTTTACAATTGGTTTAGGCCTATAACCAAATGCTTTCAGTTGGCCATAATAGCATAACCTATTAAATAGGAGATACTATTAAATCAGTCAGGTGTGAGATATCCTTATCTATCGGTTCCCATCTTAACCAACAGATAGCTTTAATATATAGCTGAGACTAGCCTGTTTCCATTCCAGGCCAGGTGGGCAAAATAACTACAGGAAATAGGGCCTCAGCCTTGCCAGACACACAACCAGATGTCTTGGGCCAACTAGAATACTACTTCTAATTCAATTCACTAAATAATAGTCTAGGTAATGGACACCAACCATCCAGATAACAAGATATTCCCCCACAGTCCTGAAGCTAAACAGATAATTGTGCACAACGTGCTGTCCATCTGCATTCTTTAATACTTAGCACCAGCTTGCATAGCTGTGACAAAGATTGCCTTGATTGCAAGGATGCTGAAGAGTTCCAGATATTTAATTCCTAGCACCAAAGCACTTCAGTTAGCTGCTTACTCCCAGAGCTCAAACATGTGATTACACTTCAAAACAACTCATATAGACCACTCAGTTCCAGACTTCTACTGACATTTGCTAAATCAGATCGAAATCAACCTCCTTAGAGATATGTATTGCATTGTTTAAAAAAAAAAATCCTCCTTTGTGAGGTACTCACCCAATTGCATAGAAAATGTATCTAAGTTATGTATTTTCAAATACAGCACTACAACAGATTATCTATGTTCTGATTGTTCATATTAATATTTATTTTTGGTTTGCTTTGCTTTGCTTTTTTTCTCAAAGGAGTTCCAGAATCAGGAAGGTTGCTTTGGACATTTCTCCTATATCCTGATCGCAATATAGCTGAAGTGAAATACTTTCACATTCCACTGGTTCAATATTCTTCCATTAACTCTTGTATTGAAATTAATGGGACTTTAACTTGGTTGGACCAGACCTATTTCTCTCAGATGACAATACTCAGAAACTGAAAGCTTATATAAGTGAAATAAAGCATGTCCTTCTAAAAACACAGAAAAGACTTAGGACCAGAATTATTTATAACACGAAAAGTAGTAAATCTTCTCCATCTTCTTCTTTCTGCAAGCTAATTTAAATAATATGAGTAACATATGAGATAAATATATAGGTAACTGGTTTATTTTACATGTCAGAGTTGTATTAGCACTCCTACTTAATACTTGCTTTTTTAATCATGTGTATATACACACAAACATACATGGAGAGAAACAGAATATATACATACCCACACATACAGAGTAGTTAAACAAATCTCATATACACACACACACACACACACACACACACACACATACAGTGACTTGTTTAACTACTATATAGTTTATTGATTAAACTACAATTTACTGTGTTTGTGCAACATTTTATGCCATAAGTTAAGATTTATAAATCAAATTGTTATGTTCACATATTATGCTCACTCACAACCAAGCAAAATACTTTATAGATTAGAATATTTTATAAATTCAGCCAATCACTTGCATCAAATAATATATTCCCATATCATGACAAATCATTATGGAAGTAAACAACAGGAAAAATTAGAAGTGGTTTGGAAATTTCCGCATTGCTTAAAAAATTATAAATGTTAGAAGTTAGATTTGATCCTTATGTTGCATGCATCCTTAATGCTTTCCAAACAGGATTTGTCAATTGCAAATATGAAGCAGTTTCAGTTGGGTATTAAAGCTGTTGTTGTTTTCATATTCTAAAAGTTAAAGTTATTGAAATAACCTGCCAAGTATTGATGTAAGCTTATTGACAAAACAGAATCCTGCACAGTAAGGATATCATCTTACATGGCTGCATACACTAACTTAGTAATTACTGTTTCAATCTTTGTGCAACAGATCTGTATCATACCATGCTTGATTTACTCAAAAGATAACACTAATTAGCTGATACAAATATGAATAAGTTAGTTGAAACAAATAATCTCTCCAGGCTGAAAAAGTAAAACAATCTGGTTTTCAAAAATTAGGCAGTTACTTTTTCAACTGGGCTTTAGGAATAAGAGGAGATAGATTAACATTCTGGCTTGATGTAGCTTCTGCTGACATTGATAACCTTCCCTCGCTTGGAGTGGAGGAAGAGTTGCTAATATGTAGTTCCTTCCCATTATGAGTAATGTCACAGGAGAAAAGGCTGTATGTTCTTCTGCAGCCTAGTGCCCTCCAAATGTATTCACACTGAATCTCAGATTCAGGCTGCCTGACATCTGAAATGCCAACATATTTGGAAGTCACCAGTTTGAATTTTCCTAATTTCTGGAAGGAGGAAACTATAATAGATAGCAATTCCTACTTATGAAGATAGCAGGAATATTTCATACATAAAATCACCATGTGTTAAGAGAATTTGCATATTGCAGTCAATGCACACATCCCTGGGCTTGAACAGAGCTCCCTATGTCAATTCACATATACACATGGAGCTCCTGATTTTATTGGAATTCTGCCCCTTGTTGGAAGAGTTTACATCTGGATGTACACACTTGGATGTGCATTAGTCCTTCTTCCATGTGCCTAATAAAGAGGAACTATGGCTATTACTACTAGATGTAATCCTGTTTCCAATCTCGGAACATGCAGTCATGTTAATATACCCCAAATGTGGGAAAAGAATCTACAGATTGCTTAGCACAGAATATGAAGTAACTCCGGAATAGTGTAATATGAATTTATTTATTTATTTAGAAAGTTTATTTAGATCTATATGTTACCCACAGCCATCAAAGGAAACTTTAGGTAAATTTTCTATATAGATGAATACATTTCTTCATGCTCTATTGTATTCTAATCAATCACACCGGACACATTCTGAATGGATCTGCTGGAACAGACACTTTGCTAGCCTCACCCCAGGTTCTTCTTCTATTTGCTTCTTCCTCTAGTACTTATTTATTCAGAAGCTTATTGGACTCTGGACACTCCTCAAAGTCTGCTCATGAATAGGCTTACTGTTTGTCACTGATGCAATGTTTCTGTCTTATAAACACATGATAGCGGAGTTAACATTTCCAGTGGCAGTAGGAATTGGTGCCCAAGCTAATGCTGTTGAGAAATTGAAGGCAGCCTGTCTAGGATTCTGCAGATCTTACACTAAGTCAGATGATTAGGCGACCTATTCAGCACTGTCTACATGTCTAACCATATTTACAGGGATTCAACAAAAGACTTTGAATGCTCTGTATGCAAAGCATGTATTTTGCCACCAAGCCACAGCCTTTTCTCAATTATAGATTAAATATTAAATATATTCACTAGGGAATAAATGCTAGAGAAGTCAGTCAGACTAAGTCTGGAATTGTGCTGTAGGTATTCCTGATCAGTCCTCACACACATTTGCTGCAGTATTAGGTAACATTATTAAATTCTGCTTAATTATTTAAGTGAAAGTTGGCTATATATTTATTTTAATTCAAATTCAAACTTTCTTTATTTAACTATGTCAGAGTCAATTTACTTTTAATTCTAAAAATGTTTTTTAAAAAACCCTCTGCCTTACATATGTTCATTATAAAACAAGAACAACAAAACCCTTTATATTTATCTTTGTAGGATTTTTCTCTATCCAGAATAAATTATCCTGTCTTGCAGATCACCTATTAATATTGGTGTATAATTGCAGTTAACACTGGAAAAAAATCTAATATATATTAACTGCTATCATTTTAGAAGGCCATTAATACTAATTAATCATTAACTAATTTGTATGTAATTAATGTTTAAATTACATAGCAGATTAGTTAATATCTGAAGAAGTAGCTAGATATGTCTAGAAGGAAAGTTCAGATAAAGATTTTTTAAAAGTGCTGGTTGATACTTTCTAAGCAAAAGGGGTTTTCCAGTGGGAAATATGCTTTAAGGTTTAATGAGGTCATATTAATAGCCAATTATTTTGCAAAATTGGAAATCCAATATCGCACAACCTTTATATTGGCCTTTGCTGTCCAGTGAAAATGTATATTGCACAAAATTGCAGCTAGAAATTAAACTCTAGTTTGAAAAAAAAAAAATCTTGGATGTATAGAAATCTGGATCTCCCTAAACCCATTCAGATTCACAATACATTTTCAATGGAATTTTAAATTTAACTTGTATATAAATATGCATTTTATTTAATTAATTCTATCTTACTTACATACCTTCTTTTTATTCATGATGCTGTGAAAATAAGGGAGAGGACAAGGTCCAGGAAAGATTTGTATTATATTAAAACTGAAAAAATATTAATGAAATATATAATCTTATTTTTAAAAAATATTGCTCCATACTTTCAAGTATTGAGGAGGGTAATATCATTTCTTTATTAGTGAAAATATCACGAGGTATCGGCTAATAGTCCAAAGAGGATTAAGCATGCATACCTGGGATTGAGAAAACAGTAGTGGTGATAGGATGAAATAATTCTATATAGTTTAGCTACACATTGCAACAATTGTTCCAGATTCCACTGTTTCTGCCATATGGAGGAAAAAACTAAGTGGATCTTGGAATGTGGAAAAATAAAATTGGACTACCTTATCTGGACTGCAAAAAAATCAATCAATACATGGCAGCAAAGAGATACAGAATATTCCAAGTCTTTGATGCAATTGAGTGATTCAGATATGATAACCCTAGATTAAAAACTTCATCAGAAATTGGAAAGAGGGAGTCAGAGGAAGGATTCAGAGAAGAGACACAGCTGCTGGTTCATGTTAAGTTTCTAGAAGTATATTGGGAAGGAGATGTTTTTTCTTCCAAAGGAAGAGTAAATCAGTGGTTTCCAATTTTCCACAGCCAACAATCTGAGGATAACAGCTGAAACATTTTGTCAGGAAAGCTGAATGGAAGGAAAACCAAGGAGGCTACAGAAAGGAGTTAAAGGTAACCATGGTCAGTTTAAGCTCTTTGAATGTTATATTAATGGACACTTGGAAGCCCTGTGAAATAAAAAAGACACTCATGTGTCATTAAAGCTTAAATAGTGATAAATAGCATGTGATGCATAAATTTTGGCTTAAGTCTTAGAGGAGCAGCATAAGACTGCCTAAGATATTTCCCTTACCATGGATGAAGCCATAAGAACTGCAAATAAACTTTAATTTGAATAAAGTAACATTCATTTCTAATGTAACAAGCAACTGCTGTATTTTTTTTAAAACTTTCCAATTTTAAAAAATGCCCAAGCCAGCTTAAAATCTTGCATATGTGTGTGTGTTCATGTGAATTGAGTAGGGAGGTATAAGAAATGAAGCTAGGAAGGTAGAATCCAACAGTTCCCAGGCTTGAGAGATCTGTTACATAAACATTATGCAAAAATAGATCAAGTGTCTCCCAAAAGAATGGCCAGGTATCTATTAATGTAGAAAGATGAGAGGAAAAGGTATAGAAGTACCCTTAGGAATAAATATAAAGATTTTGAATGCTGGGTAATGCAGTGAGCAAATATTCAGTGTGTATTTGGCTTCATTCTTTCTTTATTTTTCTTTATTTTTCTTTATTTTTCTTTTTCTTTTTCTTTTCTTTTTTCTTTCTTTTTTTTTGCAATAAAGAGATTTATCTAGCCAAGTTGCATTGAGCCTTCTGCCAAATAAACCAATTACTGAACTGGATTAAGTAAGTAGAGTGCTGAGATTTACAGCTGAAATGTCTAAGAAGCCTGACAGGAGACAACAGATAAAAGTATTAGTTCATATGTCAGGGAGATTAACACTAATATCTACACAGGTCAAATATAGGTCAGAAAAATGTATTTCATATCTGACAGTGATGTGAAACAAGTCTCTCTTGGCAAAAAACTATAGAGTCTATTCTGGGCTCAGTGATGTTCAAAAATTCTTTCAATCCTTTCTCCACATGAATGTAAAGAACTTTTGGAGGGCTTTTAGAAGTGAAAGGTGAACAAAAAATAGTTAAACTTGTGTGCTGCCATCACTATCATCTATCACTGCTTTTTGGTGGAGAAGCCTGAAATTTCCAGTTCTCATCAAAACATGTTTCACAAAGATGATGAAGATATATTTATTATTTTATTTCTATATGGTTCTTTCAGATAAATCCAGAGCAGTTTACAAGTACAAACAATATTTAGAACATTAATTGTAAAATAAAATAAAGTTCAGTTTGCAATAGGGCAAAATTACAGATAATCTAAAAAAACAGCCTAGTCCTGGAGTAATTGTTATCCTACATTATCCCTGTTTGAACAGAGTTGACTTTGGGTTTTGTGAGAGAAAACATTCCACAGGAGAAAGCAATATAATTGATATGCTGCCAATGAGATGCCCGGATTCCTAGTTACCACAGTTCAAGCCAAATTCACCAGTGGAACAAGCAAGCCTTTGTAGACTAATAGCAACATCTCAGATTGGTCCTGACAATCTCACAGATAAGTGCAGCACTGAATTATAAGATGCCATTTAATCATTTCACTTACCACTTTCACAGGTTTATTTTGCCCTAATTGTGAGTGGGGGATGGAAGGACAGCTTCCACCTAGGGGAAATGCTAATGAGTTCACACTTTCCTGAAAAGAACTGAGATTCTGTACATACTTTAACGTTCTCTTGAGTCAAGATTGACTCCTGGTGACTCCATATATGCTGACACGTCCATGTGGTTTGCTTGGCAATGGTACAAAATAAGTTTGCTGTTAGCCTCTTTTAGGATGTTTCTTCAGCTTCCTAGTCTAACCTATGGCTCTGGAATGGGTTCAAGGATCCAAGTCCTAAACAGGTCTGATCTTGTTTGTTTGTTTGTTTGTTTTCCAAGATTAGGACAAGTTGGCAACGTGGTGTCTCTTGTGAATTTAATAATATTCAAATGATACTAAGAAATTGAAGAAGAGACATTTTGGCATAGCACCAGACAAGGATTTAGCTATATCAGAGTCTTGAGTCTATCTCATTGACATGCAACTTACAGAAACCCTTCTGCCTACCTGTTTCTTAGCAACACTTCCCTTCATCAACAGGGAGAAAATAAGAATACCAAGCACTTTGCTCCTATTCCTCTTGGGATAGAAGCTAGAAGCTTGGGATAGAAGCACTGTCACTAGCAGTGTTCTCTCTAATAATATTTCTCAGATTATAAATAGATATATTGTTCATCTGCATAATAAGGAATAGTTTCAGTTTGACAGTATTAGTTAAGGCCATCTGATATGGCATTTAAATAAAGATAACAGATAAGATGGATGTGTAGCGTATTGAATAGGGTCAGGGAAACTGTGTTCCAACATACTGCTGAAATGTATCATGCAGAAATATAATTACCCAGCAATGCTGGCTGAAGTTCTAGGAGTTGTAAGTTGTAACATCAGAAAAGCATAGGTTCTCTATTCTTAAAATAGATCTTCTGTAAAGGAAGATACTGAAAAAGAGCTTGAGATATGCTACACTGAAGGAATGGTAATTCACAACTATCATTGGCTTATATTATGGAATAGGACAGGCAAATATTTCTATGTGCATCAAATCTGTGGACAATGACCAATGCAGATCAAGCCATTCATTAGGGATACTGCAAAATATAGTTGTGCAAGATGCAACTCCTTAAAATTGGGGGGAGAAAGCTTATTCCTTAGCTGTCAATACGTTTTTGGTAAATTAAAATGAAAGCTTAGTGGTTTTAAAACTAAAACAAGTAGGAAAAGATGCTGTAGGTTGGACTGAAAACAAAATAGTGACTTACTCTGGATATGCCAGTTTCTTTCTTCAATCACACCCACTCCCTCTTGCTCGATTCAGTGTGCCATCAATATATTTTAGAAGACAGTGGCTTCCAACCAAAAATGTTCTGTACTCTGTACAAACAAACAAAAGAAGATACCTTCAGGTTACAAACAGCAGTGGTAAACTCATTTAAAGATTCATTGAGCAGCCATGGTGCACCTAGGACTGATCATGTTTGTCCCACATACATTTTATGTGCCATCACCAGACATTTATGTCAGCTGATGCAGGAGCTGGGTAAAGATTCTTAGTGAGATGGGCATGACCTTATTGAAGGTATAATTAAATGGATACAATATGGGAACGACTTCTGTAGTATGTTGCCAGCAGAGATCAAGAGTGCCAGCAGGTAGTCCTGCTAGATCAAACATAGTCTGTAAGACTGGCTCTATGTTCATAATTTTTTTTTTTAATTTTCAACTGTGGCACTCTTTAGCTTTCCGACATCTTAAACACATTTTCTTTAGAATTCTATGTATTAATCACTAGGATAACTAAGGGGTCCTTTGATACCAGACAGTCAGCTCTCCATCTATAATTCATGACCATCTAACTCAGATCCCAGAGGAATCTCTGGCGCACCTTAACACCAGAAACTAACAGCATTCCTCAGTAGCACAGATATGCAACTGTCACTTTCTTTAGTTGTATAAAGAGCCTGTCATTTAGAAAAGTTTGCATGAGCTTCACGTCTGAAAAGAAAAGCTATTAGAGGCACCCTGGGGCTTTAAAATCCATTTTATTTATTTTATTTACATTTTAACAATGTTGGATGGGATAAACCTCTTAAGAATTACTGTATCATTTGTGAGGAGAGCCACTGAATGTTAAGAAGGCAAATACACTCAGCCATAACAAATGCTTGACTCAAAGCGAAGTTTCAGAAAATTGCTATTGTCAATCATGAATATGACTTTATCCCTAAATGCAGGAATAAAATTATTGTTATTGTTCAAAAGTATTATCATTATCTATCAATTTACAGTACCAGGCTCAAGAATATAATTGAGACAGACCCTAGAGGGTCACAAATTGTCATTTTTCAAGGAGGTGTAGTGGTTCAAGTGTTAGAATTGAATGTCAAAAAGCAAGCTTTAAACGCCTCTTTAAGTATGATCCTAGTCAAGTAACTACCTTTCAGCATAAACTAAGTAAGTGAGTGTAAGGCTTTTGAAAAAAAACTGATCTCCTTGTAAGAATATGTAACCATGTAAATACATTCATGCTTTGACTCAAACATCTCATTCAAACTTCAGCTAAAAACAATACATCGCACCGATGACACACTGAGTTGAGGAGCTGAAAACAATACATCACTTGTTTTATAAATCAAAGGAGGAAAGGAATGCAGAGCATGACTTCTAAAATTCTTCCTAATCTCTTATCAGTGGTGGCCATGTGCTTTTGTATAAGGGTACATTGGGAAACACAAGTGGGCTGCACCTGTTCTACTCTTGTCACAAGACTAGGAAGGATGAAGGAAAGGAGGGGAGGGTCTTATAAGGGAAGAGTCTCCAACAGGTTGCTGCCCAGCTGCCTTTTCTGTAGGAATGGATTAGTATTTATTTATTGGTACCTTTCTGTTCTGTTTTTGGCCACAAAAAGTTGTCAAATTAACCATTTATTTTTTTTAAAAATAAATTAATTCTTTTTAAAATTTATTTAAATAAATAATATAATATAATAATATAAAAAAATTAAATAAATTTATTTTTTAAAAAAAATTAATCAAAAATTACACCTGGTCTGCAATGTCCAAAGCGTTTATACAGATTTCCTTCCAGAAAGCAAAACACTTCTCTATTGTTCTATTCAAAAATATCTTTCAACCCTGCCTTTGCAGCAGTTTATGTCTATTAGCTAAATGACATATTATTTAAACTTGATAATATAAAAATATTATTTTGCTCTACTTTTGTAAGCAGGTCTATTTTTATTTATTGGGGCTAGCACATTGGATGGACCATGAATTGCAGTATAAATCAGATTCTAGGAAACTGGGTAGATGGCTTTAATTCAACCCATTTCAATTCAAAACTTTCACAAACATTTTAATGGTATTATAGCAACTACATTAAAATTTTTAAAAATCAGTTCCATCAAAAGCCACAGTGAAGAGAAAGTGGGATTCGATGAGTCTGACTCAATTCATAGTGGCCCTTGTTACCACTACTGCCATCTATCATTTCAGTCACAACATTTAGACAGATGCCAAGATCATGTGGGCACGGAGGGGGAGGATGTTGAAGTTTTCATCTGGAATCACTCTACATATTTGGTACAAAGTGCAAAGTTGAAAAAATGGGAAAATATACACTGCAATGTCATGATACAAACCCCACCTTTTATACATACATCCCAACATTAAACCCAACTATGAAAGTCATAGGCTTCCTTCATGGAACATGTTTCATCACTTCACCTTATGCATATACCTATAGTGGGGCCAAGCAAAGACGGTGAGGGAGAGTACAGCAAGTATAGGTCTCAGTCAAATTTCAGGCACTAAGAATTACTGGGAGTTTTTGTGAACATTGCAAAAGTAGTCTGAACAAGTGGTTATTAAGTCTGAGATGAACACCCAAAATACAGTATGAAGTATCCATGATTAGTTCAGTCAGGAATTTGCATTCCAACTTGGGGGCGCTTGGATTATTATCACCAAAAACAATGGCCAGGAGAGAGTAAAGATGGTGTTCTGTATTTACTAGTACTTGAAAGGAGCTCTGATATGTGTGTGGTTATCTTATCTTTACACATGTGTTGGGCTAACTCTGCAAATCTCCTGTCTTTACAATCTAAGGCCTTTTAAAGCCTCTATGTTCAGAATTCTGTTTTCCATCTTATCTATATCTTGGCTCACTCTATGGTGAAGAACTATATAAATCCATTTAAGGATTTATAGAACTTAACCATCACTTCAGCTGGATTACACACACACACCACACTGGAACACTAGTGTGATGTTCTTCAAAGGTGAGATTACAAGGCAACTAAGCTAGGTACCATGCTAGATAACATGTTATCCTTGCTAACTTTTCAGGTGGCAGACCATAGTGATTTATAACGGAGATTCTTCTTAGCCATTGCCAGGTATACTGCTCTCCATAGCTTCTTACTACAGAAACATGCATTAACCAAAGTTCATAAAAATGTAAGAACATAAGGAGCTATACTAAATCAGATAAAAACCATGCCCATTCTAATATTCATTGTAAAAAAAGCATGTGTGAAAATGATAAATTTTAATTATCTTCAAAGATAACCACACTTAAAATCGTTTGAATTCAGTACAAACCATAATTTATGGTTAGCCTTTTATTCTGAATAGTTTTGTTTTGTTTTTATAAAGATATGTTCATCACTATTATTCTTCAAAGAAACAGTAAAAGAAACTGGGAACCCACTTACTTGGAAGTCAGTAGGTCGACCGACTGGCATCATTGCATTGTCTGGAACCTTGACTGTGAGCTTCTAGTTCCACCCATGATCTGTAGTTTAACTGTTTTATTAAACCACTTGGTTAGAGGTTTTAATCAGGCCTATTACAGGGCAGCTTTTCTTTTATATTAAGAAAAAAGAGTAGAGTAGATGAAAGTAGAGTTTGAAATTTAAGTTGTAACTAGGAGACAGAATTAATTCTCTGTGAGGGAACTAGACCCACTTCTTCTAATGTAATAGACTTATTTTAACAAGATGGTTACATACACCCAACATTTATTTCTTTATGTATGCATTGTTGTACAAAAAAGGTTGACCCAAATATTTCCACTTTATTCGGTCCTGTCTGTAGTAAATTGAATTTTATTTAGTATGAAGTGTGTACTATTTCCTCCTATAAATATATAGGACAGTTACATCTTCAAACTGAGTAAAAAATCAATTTACCTGATGTGATGAATGAAAATACATCTCCTTCTTGGTATGCAGTAAGCATCTGAAACCAAATCCAAGTGCAACTCTTTGAAAAGAAGGAAGCCTAACAATGGCAAGTATGGATAACATGTTTAATTTAACATTTTAGAACTTATGCTTGTAAAAGTTCTTTTTACAAAGTTAGAATGCTTTACGTTGTGTAGATTATGGTTTGTTTCTTTTTTAATTCTATATTCAGCTGCTATCAAGAACTGGCATAAAACTTTTATAAACAACTGATACATGCCAAACAACTATCTCCTTTACTAGCATTGAAGACCATTTATGAAGAATGGTTAAATCAACATCTTAATTGATGTTTGAGCAAATAGATAAAGCAAATATTCAGATCTGGCTAAAGATTTCAACAAAATCATCCTATTTGGGAAAACTGTATGTGAGACGACAAATAAATGATATAATTATTGGAAGCACAGTCAGAAATTTTGCATTTACTTTTCTATTAACATCTGTAATATATAAAACTTTTTAATGTAGTTTTATATGAGAGACCAACATTAATGAAGAATTTAAAAAAACTATTCTTGTAAAATTTATTTAATGTTATACAAATTAACGTATTTTATTATTATATTAAATTTATACCACTTAATGTAATACAAAGTAGAAAGTATTTACAGTAGCTTTACTATTCAGTCAAACAATGAATAGTATATTAAAAACATCAGCAAAGTTGCTTTAGAGATTAAAATGATCTGGTATTTAGATAAATTAGGAGCAATTTGAAATTCAAAAGAGGCAATTAAAAAGCTAAGAAGGAAACAAAAACACCAGAACACATCCTTTTGAATGGTGTGTAAAATGCACAGCATTCAAAAGAGACAATAAAAAAGCTAAGAAAGAAACAAAAAGATCAGAACACATCCTCTCTAGCATCCAACACCCAGATAAGCAGGGATTAACACCAGACAAACAATCAAGCAGAAAACAATACCCTAATAAAGGAACTACCAAGGAGAAACCATATCTCCACCAACACTGGTAGGGCAAACTACTGTATACAGACAGGGAGCAAACCCCACATTCACTTACAGTGATGATGTTACCTTGTCAGGTAATGAGATGTCTGCAAACAACCAAACTCAGAGACCACCAAGGACTCCACAGCACTAGGTATGTACTACAGAATGCAAGAGTATATTATAGCATAAAAAAGTAGGAGTGGAGCTTGTAGGATATTTATTCAACTACTTAGTAAAAGAAATTCAGGGCTTGACTATTTTTTAAAGAAATGTCTCTGTAAACTGAGATACCTTCAAGTGAGTGAAATACCTTCAAATACCTTCAGTGAGTGAAAATCTATCACCACCACCCAGATAATTTGTACCGCTGATGAACTGGTATCATTTTCCTATAACGTAGAACTCATTACTATTAGGTCTGCCTTCTGAGGTAGTAGAAAACTTCCTTCCACATAGATATCAGTCAAAAATGTGAACATGCTCTATTTCCCTTCACTGTCTAATTCATGTTCACTTCATAAGTGTTGGATAATAATAATCAAAATACTGGCAACCAAAGCATGTATCTATAAAGCTTGAGGTTGTTATCAGTTACACCTTCCATGACTTCATGGCTGACAAACCCCCTAGATTTCCCATATGTCAGATGAGTTTGTCTAGTCCTTATTGTCTGAGTACTCACATACAGAAAAGAATTATTTGGTGCTGAATCGTATAGCCATAAAAAACTAGGGATCTTATCCTTATCATCATACTGAGTTTTGGACAAAAAGTGCCATAGTGAATACAGATCACCTTGCCTAGCCGATAGCATATGTTTTATTCTAAACAAATATGTTTATGCAAAGCAGAATCATAATCAAATACTGAGAGTAGCACAGAAGAGAGTTTAGGGGAAATAGAAAAAGCATTATATTTATGGCATGGATATCTGGGTTTATGTGGATTATCCAGAGAATTATTATCTTATAAATATACCAAAAACCTGTAACATGAACTACTGTATCCAATTTAGCTCATTTCATAACTCTGCATCTGAGGCTTCATAGAAAGAAAGTTTATGAGTTAATTCTCTTTTTGCAGTATCATAAGCTACATCCAATCAATTTACTGACTTTTCAGTAATACAATAAATACAATAACTCTCTTGTTTTACTTCAGACCTGTCATCACGCAAACTCAGTATCGTCTACACTGGCTTGCGCTGAATCTTAAGGAATCCCACAGCTTTTGCACTGAAACTTGTACTGTATCATTCAGATATATGCAGCACCATTTGCAGCCAATAACTGAACTTTATGAAAGTATTTGTGCAAGTATTGATAGTCTAAGAATGACACTGAAACCTACCTTCAAGTTCTGATGCTGAACTTGACAGACCATCTTGGGTGAGTTAGATCACAGTAGCCTTTGTGCTAATGCAAGGTATGAGCAGCCTCTTTTGAATACCTTGATGGCCTATTAGGAGGGCAATCTAAATAAAAGATTATCCAAGGGAAGGGGTAACCTAAGGGAAGGGAGCTAATATGAGTTTCTTTATACTGCTAGTAGCATTTGATCAGCCTTCGATCACTACCTGACTTTCAGTATCAATATTGTACAGGATTTATGTAAGTGTATGAATGTCCCCAGCTATCTGAGGAAGACTCTTCTCTTGAGTCTCATCTCAGAAGCCAGTATGTGTTCTGAACTGCTTGTAGCTTTGCTCCATGGTATTTGGGACCTTCAAACTTCTTAGTTATAATACAGTAATATAGTATTTGACATATTTGCAATCTTGAAGCTGTTCTCCATATACTCACAGAGTATGTTCATTGGAGAGAACATACTTTCCGACAGATGGGCCCATGAACCCTAACTTTCAAGTTCACTCATCAAAGTAACATTACAATGATGAAAACTATAACATTTATTCCTCACATTGGTTTTACAGAAAGTGTGCTTGTACTGATTCCCTGACCCTAGTGGGATCTGGTCTCCTGCCAACAACAGTACAAACCAGCATGTTCAACCAATTTGTTTATTAAACCTGAGACTACTCATAGATAACATAATATTCTAGAACAGGTTTTAGTCTCATTCCCATTATGTATCTGCAAGGTACACATTGCATTCACACACTAACAGAGTGAGTGGTTGTTGATTTGGAATATTTTCCATTTTTAGAAAAATATGAAACATTTACTTTCTGTTGAGATAATGCTGAAAACCACACTGCAACTATTCTGAATGGTGGCATGAACCTTGGAATAAATAATGTTTTAATACAACAGCTGTGTAGTCAAATATATTTTGTTTTTGGAAAGAAAAAGGGGACTAATGACCACCTGAAATCATGTCAGAAATAACTTGATTTCCTGTAACCTCCCATTTTCTTTTTTACAAAGAAAAAAAGGCAGGCCAGTGAAGGGAGCAAAAATAATGTTTTACAGATGGATGACCATACAATTTTGTTTATTTTTTTGTGTTGTTTTCCTGCTTAAACTGTTTCTCAAGTCATAAGCTGCAAATTATAGGGTTAGGCTACCCATAACCACTGGAGAAATACTTAATAATCTTACATGGGAATTCTGTCAGTTATAACTCCATGAGAGGTTAGGTCAATGGGAACCTGATGACGGTATTTCTCGGTTGTGGTCCCTACCCTATCAAATAGCTTCCCTTTCAAAGGTTACATTAATGACAGCCTGGCTTCATTCCAAAAGTTTCTCAAGACTGTTATTCCACAGGGCCTTTGAAAGCTTATTTTAGCTTGAGTTGGAAGACATTTTATGATTGAAAAATGGTTGCAGTGAATTTGATTTTTTATTGTGCTTTTATCTGCATGTTTTTTTTATTTTTATCATTGTAAAGCCCCAGGACTCTTTAGATTCTGAAAGTACCTATATGAGACAAACAAACAAACAAATAAATAAAATCACATTAAATGCAAAATCAGTTGAACTAATAATTTAAAACTTGTTTAAAAGAGAGGTCATGCCATTTTCCTAAATACCGGGAGAATGGTAGCAAAACATTATTTGAAGAGTACATTCCAAGCTTCTGACGGGGCAAATTCTAAAAAAAAAAAAAAAATCACCTCCTGCTTATCTAAGTAATCAGGAAGATTCACAGCAGGAGAGATGGTTACTTACAGTACATATTCATAAGCTTCTTAGCTATTTAAATACTAGTCACTTAAATTGTATCCAGTAGGGAACTGGGAATCAGTGCAAATATTTCATTACAGGCCTTATGAGATCCTTGTACCAGTTAGTAGGCTATTGCACCAATTGTAATTTCCAAACACTTTGCATGGGCATTCCCATATATAACACAACACAATGTTTAATATGGGATGTAACCAAGGCACAGATAAATGTTATTAAGTATAACTGATTGTAGTTATGCAAAACACACCCTTTGTCATAGCTGTCATCTGCAAATCTTTAATAGCTGGGCACAATGAGCACTTTCAAAATATGAACCTGTTCTTCATAATGGAACGCAACTATATCCACAGCAGCCTTCAACTCTATTACTGAACCTAGATTTTTCCATCAAAACAGCACCTCCACCTTGTTTTGATTTAATTTTAACTTGTCCTTTGTCATCCAGCCCATTATTAAGCTCAAGCAACATTCAAAGATGCTGATTGCTTCCTGTGAATTAGATAGTAAGAAGCAATAAACCATGTGCACAGCATACTAATTTAAAACTCAGACAAAATACAACTGGTAAGATATCATATGTCAATGAATTAAGATTTGAACAATGATCTCCTAGCATCATTTTTGGGGTGCATCCCAACAAGAAAGATCAGAACCGTTGCAGAACAGTGATATCAAGCCCTAACCCTATTAGATGGCAAAGAAGGAAACCATGACTGATAATATCAAATGCTGCCAATTCAGAAGAACTAGCAGGATTGCACTGTTCCCATCAAGTGCACAGTATAGATCATCCATCAAAGCAACTCAAGCAGTTTCAGGTCCATATTCTGGGCAAAATACTGATTAAAATGGGTTCAAATAATAAAATTCATCCAGATGCTTATGGAACTGTATGGCAGCCACTTTTTCAATTGCCTTATTTAAGAATGAAAAATGGCAAATATTCTTATGTCCCCCAAATCCTTTTCAAAATCCATTTTTTTCATGAAACCTTTGGCACATAGCCATCTCATTACCACTAACTTTAAGCACTGTATGTTTCTTACCACATTTTCCTGTTGTTTTTATTTCTCCGCTTTCCATTTTTCTATATGCTTCATAGCGCCTACAGCAAAGTACATGTGTGACTGCTCTCTCCATGTAAAGCCAAGATTCACAGTGCATAAACTCAGTTGTTTTGGTGCCAAAGGGCAAAATAAATGCAAATGCAAGTATGGAGTAAAAATGCTATCATAATTAATTAAAAAACAATATTCTGCCCTTTTCTTAAACACTGATGGTACTGTGGTAGTAGTGATAATTATAATATTAATGCAAACATTTCTTTGAAACATTTTCAGTAAGTAAAAGAAAAATGCAAATGTTGATGATTACTGAAAAATGTATTTGCAATGTTTATACTTGTGAAAGGGTTTTTTGCATTGATGAAGCATAAAGAAAAAACTTAACTGAAGAATTTTTAATATTCAGGTTTTGATCAGTATGTGTGTATATGTATGTATGTATGTATGTGTGTGTGTATCTATCTATCTATCTTGTTGCCTGGTTATACAAATCTAATTTGCGCAAAATTTCCAATAAAGGTTTATTGTTGGCTTTCCTTTACCAAATAAATATTTGACAAGAAACATGTTTCCAAAAACAAGCTAAATTATTTGGAAGCTGCAGTGTCTCCATATAAAAAGATTCTCATGAACCATGAAATGTTCTTTGTTGCATTATTTAGTAGTTATAAATGTCAGGTTAGTGCTCAGCGAGCGCCATGGATGCTACAAATGGCATTTGCAGAGTAAGATCTGCCAGAGTTCATGTCAGTACTCCTGTCAGTGTCATATTAAGTAAAACAAGTCTTTGTAATAGAGAATGGGGAAAAAAACTGTTCAGTTTAAAGAGCAATTTTGTAGACGGAAAAATCTCATCAAATTTTACATGAAACTCATGATCCAAGATAATTATTTTAACAACAATAGACGGATTCAATATAACCATTTCTCTATATGTTAGAAAACATGAACCAAGCTACATGTCTGAAGAACTGTAATCTTCCTTCTCTCTATTCATATGGATCTTCCAGACAAAATCGAGGACATCATTTGATATATAAGCCTGTTAATGCCACTGGTCTTGTTATAGTTCTATTTTGGATATAGTGTAAGAATATTAGGAACACTGAGAACATTAGAAAACCCAAAGTCTTATTTAGTCCAGAATTCCTCCAGCAGTAGCTAACCTGTTTCCTATGGTATATCCAGAAGTCAATAATATCTTACCATCTGTGTGTATAAATATTTCCTGTTGCTATCATATCAAGTTTTAAAGTGTGGTATACTACTTCTGGAAAATAGCGTTTTCAGCCTTTTTCTCATATGAAAGAAGAAGAACTAGACCTTAAAAGTTTAAGAGAGATTTGGATAGATCCTTGGATTTTCACTTGAGATCATCTATTGGATGGCAATGTTTAATTTTTATCATTTTCTATTGAAAAGTAAATACCATTTGTCCATTGCCACTCACTGGCAATATTTACAGTTACCACAATTATTGACAATTTGATTTGGAACAGCAGCATTTTCAGCTTCAGAGACACCAATTTATTAGAAATTATCACTAAATCTTATTAGACAAAAAAGCCCATAATTAATACTTAGGACCTGATACCAGTAAATCAAATAGTGATGCAAATTTTAAAGACTAAATGGAATAAGGAATGGAAATTGTCTAAAAAACAAGAAACTCTTTTTACAGTCATTATGAAAACTGCCAATAATTATTAGATTTTGACTTATTCAATAAAAAATAATATTTTGGAATTTTTAGAACCCATGCATTTGTATAGAAGAGGAATAAATGCATCCTTGTGTTGGTGATGTGATGAGATTGATTGATTGTTTATGTGCCATCAAGTCATTAGCCCTTCATTAAAACATGTTTTTGTGATGTCCTAAGTTATTTTGTATATATAATTACTTATATTAATTTGACTTTGACATATTATTTTGTACTACATATCTGTTACATGGGAATAGATGGCCGGACAATGGAAATGGATTCTCCATGCCCTTCTTAGTGCTAGAATACTAGTTCTTCAACTCTGTAAAGATAAATATATTTTGGTAAAGATAAACCCAATTACTCAGTGAATTGTAGACCTGATCTTACATGCAGCTTGCAAATATTATATATTAACAATTGCAATAAAATGTAGCTATTCTTTATTGAAACTGTTGAGTAAAACTGCATGTATGTACAGGTGAAACTCGAAAAATTAGAATAACGTGCAAATGTTCATTTATGTCAGTAAGGCAACTCAAAAGGTGAAACCAATATATGAGATAGACGCATTACATCCAAAGCGAGATATGTCAAGCCTTACTTTGGTATAATTGTGATGATTATGGCGTACAGCTTATGAAAATCCCAAATTCACAATCTCAGAAAATTAGAATATTACATGACATCAATAACATAAGGATTGGAAATAGAACAATATCGGACCTCTGCAAAGTATAAGCATGCATATGTACTCAGTACTTGGTTTGGGCCCCTTTTGCAGCAATGACTGCCGCAATGCGGTGTGGCATGGATGCTATCAGCCTGTAGCACTGCTGAGGTGTTATGGAAGACCAGGATGCTTCAATAGCGGCCTTCAGTTCCGCTGCATTGTTCGGTCTCATGTCCCTCATCTTTCTCTTGGCAATGCCCTATAGATATATCTCATATATGTAATGCGTCTGTCTCATATATATTCACCTTTTGAGTTGCCTTACTGACATACAGTAAATGAACATTTTCACGATATTCTAATTTTTCGAGTTTCACCTGTATGTGGATGGGTGTGGATGAATGAGAAGCTATTCATTCATTCATTCATTCATTCATTTACAATTTTGATTTATAAAGTCATCCAAGTCATAGCGATTCTGGGCAGCGTACAGATTAGAAACAAAATCTATTTTTCAATGTGTATTGAAATTATGTTGTTTAAAAATGGATATAGCTTGGTGAGAGGGGATATTTGAAGTGAAATCCAGGTCTTCAAGGTTCATTTAAAGGATAGCAAGGTTGACACTTTTCCAATTTTGGGGTGAGAGTGTGGAAATATTATTCAAGAGGGCAGGTGCCTTGACAGAGAAGGCCCCTAGGGCCCATCAGATAACATTGCTTAATAGATGTGACCTGCAAGTCCAGAAGAACCTGGGCACCATTCTGTCTCAATGCACCCTTATTCAGAACTAGAAATGGAAAAATTACTGCCCCAGAACTATGAACCCACAGCCTCCCAGTCTTATCAGGGTTGAGCTTAAGCCTGTTCATCCCTATAGCTTCTAGGCACTGGGAGAGCCCTTGAAAGCATCACTTGATTGAGCATAGGTCAAAATGTACAATAGATGATCATCATCATACTCAGGTTACCTAAACTCAAGTTACCTAAACAGATTACCTTTTGCAGCGGCTTCACGTAGATGTTAAACAGGATGAAGTATCAAGCCCTATAGCACTCTCCACACTAGGGGCTTAAAGATCCACCTTTCCTCCAGCCAAATGCTCTAAAAGAAGGAAATGGCTATTCAGCTCCATGTCATTGCCATGAACACTACATGAATATGTCTATGTAATAAAAGGAGTTGAACTCCGCTTTAGAAAGTTTTTACCTTTGACTTTACCTTTATAATAATGCAAATCAGGATTAATATTCTTGTTTACAACCAAAGGGGAAGATTGATTCCTTCATATATTATTTGCAAGTCTTCCAAAAGAATCTACCTGGCTACTAAAGTTCATTTGATTAGACTGGAGTAGTCTTTGATGCAGACTATTTTTCCCCCCCCCCCCATTTTTTAAAAAAAGCATTTGGCTTTCAGCAAAATCCATCCTGAACCAAAAAAAGCTTGGGACATGGAAATCTCAAAAATTACTAAATTGCCTGAATAACTATAAATTCTAAAATTAGTGTTGTTGTTGTTGTTGTTGTTGTTGATTAAATTTATTATAGCCGCCTATGCCAAAAGACTTCATTAAAATTGAAGTTAGAACAGGAAAGGAAAGAAAGGAAAGAAAATGATACCATGATTAATTGATAAAATGTCACTTCTAGCATGATAAAAAAAAATACTAGCATAATAAAAACCACAGCACTGCTATGAAGATGCAGCAGTAGCTCTGCTGATTCAAAGTAAAGAAATCATTGATTATAATTCCATTTTATTAGTAGCAAAGAAATGTGATTGTATTTTTATGGAAACATGGCCCTTATAGTACTATTTTACTCATTTTAGTAAGATAGATTACTTGCATAGCAATGCGCTGCATTTTCCAGTAAAAGCAATAGTAAATAATGCTTATTACCATTTTAACAAATTCTGTAATTTATTAGCAGCCAACATCCCAGATCACAAATTATTATTACTACTATTGTTAGTAGTATCATTATTATTTTCATCCACTTTAGTAGGACCCTATAGCTGAGGTTCTTATATCATTTCTATCTGTTAAGAGAGATATAGACATACACACACAATAAACCACCATAAAATGAATTTTAAAAGCAGCAATAAAACACTGTTTACACAGTAGAAAATATTAAAGTAACAAATATCCCCAAAAGATCTATAAAATATATATCCAGGAAGAAAACAGTTTTAAAACCCAATTTAAAGTATACAATGGTTAATAAAATAGACGCATTAAAAGCCTGAGAGAATTAAGAGGTTTTAGTTTGGTTACTAAAAGAGTTTTTCATTAAAATGAAGTGTGTAATATACATCTGATAGAATCACAGCTTAAAATCCCACTAGTATATACCCAGCTTAAATCATTGGTGAAATGTCATCTGGGTAACACTGTGAGAAACAATGAATATGGGCTAATGTTGCACTAGCCATGCTGCTAGCTTCTTCAAAACAACTCTCAAACTTAATAATATGATGTCCTTATTTACTGTTTGTATTCCCTAACTGCTATGTAAATGACAGTTAATAACCTTTTTCCATATTTAAATTATTTGGATATGTATACATTTCTATTGTATGTCTAATAATTTGGGGAAAATATCAGTTACATCGTGCAAAGATGCAGATGTTTTCTGAGTCTATTTTATTTTATGATCTGATCCTTTTGAGCGATTTTTAGTTGTCCTTTTTTTATGCCTAATGTTGTTGTTCTCTCAGATCAAGTGCCTATAAAGCTTCCAAGGACCTTAAAAAAAAAGAGTGTTCAAAAAGTCTATATTATACAGATTTAGGATTATATTATAATTCATGCATTATACTCACAGTAAGTATTTATCATTCGCTCTACTCTGAGAAACTAATGGTTTACTTTAATTCATCCTTTCCTAATCACACTGGTGGCATCAGTGAAGAGAATCTACACAATTGTCTGCAACAGGGATCTTTACTCTAGACGTGATCACTTCTCATCAGAAAGCAATCACAGATAGACTACATCCCTATTACATACAAACACATTGTATGGATGGAGACTGTCTCTTTACTTACATTACCAGCAAGACTAGGAAAGGAGGGGATATAATGGCATCTTTCATAGAGATGAAATTTGTTAAGGAACCAAATGATGCTGAAGTATCTGCATGAATTTATTTACCACCACAGTTCTTTGTAGTACACCGTTCCACTGGATGTACCCTCTGTTACACTTGCCTGCAAGCTTGACAGAGAATCAGTGATTTTCAATGACTGTATGGATCATTTGTATTAGTTTGAGATCCTATGGCAGACTATTCCAAAGCAATATATTTTGGGTAACAGGACTATATGGCACCAAGAGGGTAAAACTCTTGCGGGAACATTGGCTTTGTCAGAAATACCTTCAATATAGATAAGTTTCAGTATTTGTCCTTCATACTATTTTTCTGGTTCAGCTTGGTCTGATGTGAATAATCTGTCCACTGTGGGTGACAATTGAAACAAAATTTTAGCAGTCAGATTAAAATGTTAAATCAAAGCAAGGCCATATAATATAGTTGCCAGATTCTAATTCACATACTAATGCACATGGTCTGAACTCATACATTCTGATCCTACAATTGATCCATGTGCTTTCACCCTAAACCTCCTCAGTTACATGGGTTTCTCTCTAAGAATCAGTATCTGTATTTTATGCATTATCACATGCAATCAAGCTGTGATATATGGCAAAATTTTAAATACCTTATTGATTGAAAAGAAAACTATGAATTTAAAATGAATTTTCCCCATAAAAGGAATAGTAAGGAGGGGAAAATAGCTTGCCTCCATAACTGTATTCTCGGTGAATTTAAAGCAACCTTCTCATTTTAAAGTTTTAGAGGAAAAACTTTCTGTTAGTGAAGTATTTATCCAAACGCTGAGTATAAATGGCCATAACAATGGTTTGTGGTGATAAAATTGTGCTATACTTCATTGTAAAAGCCCTATTCATACACTGTTCGCTATTTTTCTACTGGAAGGATACATAGGAGCTTTTAAGCAGGCCTTTAGCTATAGGTATGTAATTCAGATATATGAAAACTTTTATTCAAGTACAGTCCCATTAGTCACTTTTTCAAGCACTGCCCTTCACTAGTAATGGAATTTCTTAAGTAATGTCTCAGTTAGGGGATTCTGGTATTTACATCCAATTTAATTATTAAAAAACTGTCCTGATTGTTGTGAAATCTGTTTTTCATATATCGAAACAAATCATTCCAATCTGACTGGAGAAAAAAGTAGGCAAACAAAAAAATCGGAAGAGAAAATAATATACAACTCTCCTAAAATTGTTTATTATAAATTTTAGAAAAAATGATTTTTATCTCCATTATTTTTTTTCAGCAGAGTAATATTGAAGATTTTTTTCTCTTGCACAATTTTTTTCCTTTTCCATTTTACCTGTGGTTTAACTTAAGTTTCCTTTGTGATTACATTTTATTCTATAATTTGGTGATTAAAAATTATATCAATGTCACCCATAATTCTTTGGCTCTGAATCTGAAATTCAACATTTTGGTGTTAAATAGGAAGGGAATGGCGTCCTAGCAGAAAAAAAACATTACTGATATATAATATTCATCAGTGTAATTCTCTCAAAAGATTTAATTATTTCTCATCCTCTTTTCTAAAGAATGACTAAACAGTAATTCCAGGGAGGGGGGCGAGAGAGAAAAAAAAGAGTTTTATTTAACTCTTCCTCCCACATGGTTAGCTTTGTAAAGAGTTCAAATCTGACTGTTTTATGGTTTAAAATTCACTGCTTTTGTACTTCGCACATTCTCTTGATAGATTTAGTCTGTGATAAATATGTCATATTAATGATAATATTATAAACATCAGAGAGAGAGAAATATTTCCACACATGCATACACATATACAAAGATGTACATATTCCATATTAAGACTAAACAGCTTTTCTTCTGAAACATTTTTTTTAAAGATCATAATTCAATACTTGGCAGTTTTTTGTTAAACTGGTGCTGATAACCTGACAAAAGGACTTGTCTTTATGGCTACTTAGTGACAATCTAGTATTTTTAGTCTCTTTCAAAACCAACACTCTTGAAGGGCATCCTTCAGATTACTGAGACAGTCTGACAGTTTAGACAGGCCATTATAATAGTTTAAATTGTACTTCTGGAAGATTCCTAAAGAGAGACAAGTTAGGTTGTCTTGGAAGCTCAGATTTCACCAGACTCAGCTTCTGATCTCAGGCCATCTTTTGTTAATGCAATTAACCCATGCCAAGATCTTTCATATTAACATTAAAAAAAGAAACTTGAAGCACTTCTTTGTTCATGCCCTTCATTCTGTATAACAATATTGAACACTTCAACAAAAATGAAGTGTATTATTCCAAGATGTTTTATAATTACTGAAGCAGTAATTAAGTTTTACAATAATTAATGGATGTAGCATTTGCTTGATAAAAAGGCAACCCAGAAGTAGTTTGGTGGAAAATAAAGTTGTTTGCTTTATATTATTTGTGTAAAAAGAAAAAAAAAAGATAGAGTGAAAATGGATATTGTAAATTCTCTCTATTCTTTTTTCCTTTGAAATGTTAATCAGCATGCATGAAGGAACAACACTAAAACAAGGAGCAAATTTTAGGAGAATTTACAAAATGAATGAACATATTTTAGAATCAACAGGTATAGACTGCATTTGCCTAATAAATATTTATATGTGACATTCTCATAATAATAGTCAGTAAGTTTTTAAAAAGTCATATATTGATATCAGGCTAAATTATTATTATGGTTCATCGTACAGTCAACCAGATGTTTAGACTGGATTTGGCATTTTTATCCACCTATCAAATCCTTCCCAAGGATCTGAGATAGGCAGATGTTCTTGTTTGATGGTGTTAAAGGTATCGTCAGAGGATATAAGCTGTTCCAGGTAAAGCTGCCTTTTGCAATTGACTGATGGTAATAATAATAATAATAATAATAATAATAATAATAATAATAATAATATCATTATTACAATCACTGTCTGCTACTGTGCAGCACCGCTTTGGATATGAAGACAAAATGATATTTGAGAGTATGCAGCAATGCTTACATTGCAACTATCTGCATCTCTTTAAAGCAGTTGCAACTTTTCCCAGGATCACATGAGCTGCAACACAATACAGGGAAAAGATAGGTTACATCTAAGGATTTGCAGAAAAGTGCTGTGTCCAAGCCCCCGTACATTCCAAAGCATTTTTTTGCCTTTGAAGAGTTGCACAGTCCAATTGACTACAGCAGGAACACCAACTCAATCCTTAACAATAACTTCAATGAAGATCACATTTTAAATAGGTGAGTGTGGAAGGAAAGCCATACAGTGGCCAGCTTGAGCTCTCTCCCCTGGGACTTTAAAGCAGCCTGAAGAACACTGGAGCACATCTGGTTTCCAATTATAAAAGGAAAATGCTGAAAGTTCTGAAGTCTGGGTGTATTTATCTATTTGGAGAAAGATTTGGGAAAGCAGAAAAGGAAGAAGTTGCAGCTGATGGAGTGGAGCAGCTGTCAGCTCAACAGGCAATTGATGGTAAAGGAGGAGTAGGCTTGGACTTCACCAAACCAGCAGCAGATAAGCTGAAAGGAGAAGCATAGCCCAGCAGCTTCACTGCTCCAGCAGAAATTCTGAGAAGCTACAGCCATCCACCTTCCTTTTCCCATCCCAGCACAGACTAAGAAACTGCAAAGCCAATGGTTCAGCAATTTAGAACAACAGCTGACAACAACAGAAGCCAACTAACTTGAAGGTGGCTAAATTGTGGCTAAAGACTTTGATTTAAACTCAGGCAACAAAGGAGAACAGAATTGTAATAAGACTGTTTAGGAATAGGATATACACATAGACATAGATACTAGTATAAGAATAGTACAATGTAGCATAGGCTTAGTAATAAGTGTTAAGGTAGA
This sequence comes from Python bivittatus, assembly GCF_059951505.1. NCBI lineage: Eukaryota > Metazoa > Chordata > Lepidosauria > Squamata > Pythonidae > Python > Python bivittatus. The sequence goes on from NW_028277034.1 coordinate 29,477,815, forward strand.
AGTTAGGAAAACAAGCAAGTTTGTTAAATTTTATATAATAAAAGCTTCCCTGGAAACACAGGGAAGAGAAAAACAGTCTGTTTGGTGGTGGTCTGTACAATTTCCCAAAAGAGCTCCCTCACAGTGTGCAACATTTTATTTTGCATTTTTCTTAACTCTTCTCATGTGACATGTGGGGATATTTTAAAGAATAGAACATGTCAATGAAGTGGTTCCTCAGTGGGGAGTGGGTTTCATACCTTAGTTAGGAGATGACTAAAGGTCCTGTTTTTCACTGTACAATCTCCAGCATTCTGTAGTTTCATTAATTTTACATCTTTTAATTAACACCACAAGAAATTATAAAGCAGCTTGTGAATAAGATTTTTTTTAAAAAAAGCCTCCTTCATGGGGACAAAATCTTTTGAAAATTCAAAGATGTACTTTGACACATTATTAAACAGAACTCTGTTAAGTATCAGTGGGAAAGCAGTCCATTTCTCAGATCAGCAGCCCTCCTGCCTCATTCACATTCAATCATCCACATGTTCAGTGCAACATGAAAAAAGGAGACAGATGGTACACATATAATATCCCAGAGGTGTGAAACCAGTAGCCCTTCAGATGCTGCTGAAAATAACAGCCATTAGTCTCGGCCAGTATCCCCAATACAGTGAGAGCTGCTAGGTTTATAGTTCAGTAACAACTGGAAATCCAGAAGTTCTTCATCCTGGTGTATACCATAATTAGTATTCTCTCCTTCTGATGTTAGGCTACATGATATATTTAAGACAAGCCAGGAGTTTGCTTCCATATTACTTTCATCTAAATAATCTGAACGTGGTCAGAATTTCAACAACAACTATAAGATTCCATCCATTTATATTTCTTAGACATTAATTTGCTCCCTGCATAGCAAAATACTTTAAACTAAAAGAAGGTACTAAAAGTTTCACAGATTTGACTATGAGATGGCAACAGTGACACAGAGAGACACAGTTAACTTGTAAATGGGACTCCTTTAAAAACTGATCCAAAGTAAATATTTACTTACAAGAAAAGAATTTCATTTCTCTTTCTTATTTTTAGATAATATTTTGCAAATATGTTTGCTATTTGGTATTTCCTATCATAGTTTACAATTCATCTTGTATTACTTTGCTATGGTCTCTATTTATTGCTGTATAGTTTTCAATACAACACTGTTTCTGTGTTCAGTCTTGCATTTTGTTCTTTGTCCATTTTGTCCTTATAGCCTATATTTTGTTAACCTTTTCCTTAAGTCATCCCTTGGAATAACAAGCTTATCTTTGATCCTTGCCTGTCTATCCCACAGTCATTTCCGTAGCTTCTAGGAGAGCTGCATTAGTCTATGGTGGCCAAAAATCAGGAGGAGTCTGGTAGCATCTGTTCAGACTAAGAAAAGGCCTATGTTTTTTCAGCTCACTTCAATGGCTTAATTTTCACACATACACACACTCACGTAACTTGGTTTCCATTTCCTTCTGTTTCCTTATTTATAAAATGGAAGGAAAAATATCAGTAGATAAAAGGCTTGTCATGATCACCGAATTGAAGTCAGTTTTAATATGGTAATATATGTCCACAACAATCATTTATGTTTCAAAAGCAAAAGTATGTAACAAATAATTCCTTTACACCAATAATGAGAAATTCAATATATCTTTTGCAAGGTAAAGATTTGGGTCAAGTTGAGTCCAAGTTCTGTCACCACAGTTAAACAAAACATTTCCTCAGCAACAAAATCAATTTCCCAGTCCCCAAATCTTAAACTCCATTAAGGACCTATATCTTTTCACCGATTGTAAAGGCTGGACTGAACCGACTGAGATGTCCTTTGCACGCCTCTCTCCTGCACAAGAGGTCCTGCGGGTTTTAGACAACTAGCTTCACCTTTAATGCCACGGGTAGCTGCTTGGTGACTACTGCTGGTGCTATCATCTTTCTGCCAGGGGGATGCCTTAATCCTGTGCTCAAAGGTGAGGAAGAATAAACTGGGATGCCAACTAAAATGCATTTTATTATAAAGAGATTAGTTCTATTTCATCATAAAGAGATTAACAGAGTGAATAATCTAGGATACTTGTATTCAGTTGCATAGCTATCCCGTGTGTGTGTGTGTGTATAAATTCTTAATTCCAAGACTAGCTTGCACATATCTATCACACATTTATCTACAAGGCTTTCTTGGAGGTCTTCAACTACCTTCACATCTTTCCTCTGCCATCCTTGCCCACACAGTTGCTAAACTTAATCACTCTACTTAACTTCTTCTCAAGAGGGCTTGAAAGGAGGCTATTTTTCCTTCTCTCTCTCCTCTTTATCTGAAAAAAAGCTTGAAAGGCTATAAAAAATAGCCTCCTTTCAAGCCCTCTTGGAATCTAGCACCTGGATCACTCTTTGTTCCTTTTGGCTGTCCTTCCAACATAGCATCTTTTCTCACCACTATCCAGTTCTTTTGACAGCTAGTTTGCTCCCAGATCCTTTTCTTCCCCAGATTCTGCTATTGTTGGGGACATCTGTTGGCACACCCCTCCTTCTCTACAAATCCTCTCTCCTTCCTCTTCTTTCTTCAGTATCTTTGTTTTCCCTTCCCATATTAAATTTAATTAAAAGCGCTTCCTGTAGCACATACAAAACACAAAATAAAATTTGTCTTTATAAATCTTGGCTAGAAATGTACCTGATCACAGGTATTCCATGGTGGCTTCAACTTTTCTAGGCCACCTGATTTCAGGCCCTGCACAGGCACACCACTAGTGGGAAAAAACAAAAATAAAGTCTTGAAAAGGTAGAGATAAAAACAGTTTCTGTTAAGGTACTTCATCTTGCCACATTCCAACAAGTGAAACAAATAGGATCACAACAATATATGATCTTACCAGCAGATACAAAGGGGAAAATATTATCAGAATGAAATTCTATAGCATTATCACATAGTTCCCCCACATACCTCTACTCACTTCCTGTAAAAGACTTATTTGATGTGGATTTTTCTCTCCATGCTTTTTCCATAGTAATCCATTGTCTTGACATGGTCTTCAGCTTGTTAGAAGTTCTATTTTCTGCCTTTATCATATCTCACAGTCCAGACATTGAGAATTTTCTACATTAAGGAACAAGCTTGCCTGTAAATTCAAGCTTTGTTCTATTTCATTCCATAACTCTCATTGGCATCTCTTGCAAATTCACTTAAATCCCCAAAATAGGACATAAGAAAGCATTTCCCCACATACTTATCCCTAATTCCAAATCCTTCATTTTCCCCCCAAAGATATACTGCCCATAGAATTTTGTTTTAGAGAAAGTAATTAAAATAGAATGAAATAATTTCTAGTATTTCAGGATTCAACACTTTCTTGTAACCGTTTAATATCTAGCATTGCATAGAATCAGAATGAGGTTAATTCTTGCTTCCAGCAGTCATATAGTTTAGTAATTTTTTATGAGTCATCTATGGAGGAAAAATCCTAGGTCTTGTGCCATCAATTACCTAGAACCAGAAAAGTCTATATCCAAGAAGAGTATATTTACTTTCTAGAACCATTGATTGCATCTGCATCATCTCTCCCCCCCCCCCACTTAAACTTAAATGGTTTTCTTATATTCATTTTCATTATATTAATTATTGCTTTTTTAACCTGCAACAAAGCCTCCTGATTTCAACAGCACTTACTTACCAGACAACTGGTGTGGCACCCTGGCTTCCACACTGAAAGGTGTGGCGGGGGGGATGATGCAGATGCAATCAATGGTTCTAGAAAGTAAATATACTCTTCTTGGATATAGACTTTTCTGGTTCTAGGTAATTGATGGGACAAGACCTAGGATTTTTCCTCCATAGTTGACTCATAAAAAATTACTAACTATATGACTGCTGGAAGCAAGAATTAACCTCATTCTGATTCTATGCAATGCTAGATATTAAACGGTACTATGGCTATTACTGCATGAAATTGTGTTTTACTATTATATGAATGATCCCAATTAACATTTAGAGATCATAAGACTAGGAGGAGATCATTAAGGCTATCAGCTTAAAAAAAAAAAAAACAGATAATGTTAACTTTAATTACATTTGGGTAAATGCTTGAAAAAACAGTATGAAAAGAGTCATGTCTAGATATGAGTTAAAACTCAGAAAAGTTTGATACATTAACAATTAAGCAAAGTTCAAGGCAATTATTCTGTCTATCCATAATGAAATAAAAGAGTAAACATTTCAAAAAGATAATTAAAGTAGCAGTTAAATTATTAACTTGAAAATAATAACTTTGCCCTAACAATTAGTACTTCTAATTAGTCCATTCTTAATAGAACTTACATTGCAATAGATTATATTCATCTGATTTTATTAACATTATTAAGAACTATATTCATACGGATGGCTAGAAAGCTAAATTACTGTCCTTACAGTTAAGTTTTATATTGACCAATATAACATATCTATTAATATGACATAAACCTTATTTTTAATACTTTGGCTATTACCTTGAATGAATCTGTGTCTTATTATTTATAAATATATTTTTAAAGTCTATATGAGGGAAAAAGATTAATCCGCCCAGAGTCAATGGGAGTCAAGTAGCATATAAATTTAATAACTTGTTAATTTATTATTATTGTGTTATATTATGATGATTAAGAGAAAGAGTTGCAAGAACAAGAGTGTTGTCTAAATTAGTGGAAAGTACTATAAAAAAGGGATACCATTCAGGCAAACATTTTTTTAAATGTTGTATTAATAGCATCTAGAGGTCATAACCTACATATTTAATATTCTTTAAAACTCTAATCTACTGAGTTGTTAAAAGAGCAACCAACTTCAATTCCAACTCTATTCCAAATTTCCATTAATTTATCAATATCGATCTTAGTGATTCAATTATCTATAAAAATAAATGTAGATTTTCAATTTTAAGTTTTTCTTGAATTCATAATTAATATCATTTACAAATTTTAAACAATCCAAATTCTTTCAGCGTATCCAATGTTTTGAAGGAGTGATCAATAATAAAGTAATTGCATTTTCTGCTCATCAGTTCAAAGAAAAAAGTATGTAGAATTATCCCAAATTACATTTTTATGGCAATAAGGATCAGATTTAAGTTTTCTTCCCAACATCTCTAAAATATATCTTGCAGTCTTAAATGCTGAAAAAAGACTGACTTTTGGCTAAAATGGGACCAAGGCCCTGCCAAGGTATCAACAGGGTGAAGTTATAACTTTCAACTTGTGCTCATAAAGTCTTTGAGAAGAATCATAGTCCATGAGTAAATAGATAATAGAACTGAAAATTGGAAAATAGAAACTTCCCATCTTCTTAGCGAAATAATAATCTAGATGAAGAAAACTCAAGGGGTCTAATTCATCGCAAAGAAATTTTCTTCGTATTTTATCAATCTGTTTAAAATAACTGGCACTACCAAGTATTTTAACATGGGAATCATTTAAGAAATTAGTCTTGATCTAAAATTTATTTTAACAACACTTTGTCTTTCCTATAAACTCATAGGGATTTTAACCATTTATTGTCAATATTAATTTGAATTAAACAGTTTGAGATAATTGCCTCTGCAGAGTTCTGTTTCAATTGCAGCAAGTTTGAAAAATACAAATAATAATAAACATTCCAGGATATTTAAAAGAAGCTATACAATATGCAAAACCCCATTTGCTTCAAATTTTCATAGATACATTAGACCCAATAGAAATGATATTGGATTTATTCCAGTTAATGTAATGCTAACTTGCTAAATTGTTGAACTGTACTCACATATTTATAAAGAACACCAATAATTACCAATAAAATATAAAGTATCACCAGCATGTAATAACAATTTGTGTTCAGCACCAACCAAGTTAATATCTGACATATCTTTTGATGTCTATTAAAACAAAATAAAACTGCAAATCAAAGTTATTATAAGGAAAGGTATTGGATATTCTTGATGAGTTCTGCATCTATGTCAGTGAAGAAATATTTCCACTGGTGTTATTTCAGCAGATGGATAGGAATACCACATTTTAATACTATTTATAAAACAGAAGGAAAACCTTACTTAATTAAAACACCCTCTAGAAATTTAAACTATAGCATATCAAAAGCTTTTTCTACATCCAGCAAAACAACCATTCTTGAATCCAAAATATCTGATTGTGGGTGTAATATATTTATAGTATCACCTGAGGCTTGATGCATGTTTTTAAGTCCAAATTGCAGTAAAGGAACAATTGAAGATAATAAATATTGGAGCCTTCATGTCACAACTTCTCTCAAAATTTTAGCATCAACATAGCAATGACACTGAGAAATAATTTGCAGTCACAAAGCTCCCTACCAGCCTTCAAAATTATACTTATAAAAGCTTTGTTAAAGAAAAAATAAAATGTTATTCAGGAAAGCATAATTATCTAATATCCAAGATGGCATCATTATTCAACTTTATTCAAGAAAAGCATCATTATCATCCAATAACACAGGAGCAAAAAATCAGTAAAAGTCTTATATGAATACCATCTGGATCAGGAGCTATTTTCATTAATTTAATAGTACCTATCATTTCTTGAAGAAATAATGGTCTTGGGTAAACTTCAGGAAGCTTTTTTTATATAAAAGATATTCATTTTGTTTGAATTGTAACATTAGAAATAAAAATGAAAAAAATTGCAGGTTTCAGTGAATTCATGCCATTCTATACATTAATTGTAAAGATGATATTATTTTATATTGTTTCAATGTAGAAATCAATTTTTTATCTTTTCCAATAACCTTGCTTTATAAGATTCAATAACTGCTGAGTATTTAGTAGAAAGATGATTAATGTATATCTTAGCACAGATAAAAGCATTATATAATTTAAATATAGGCTGTCTTATATAATAATGCAAGTGTTCATTAACTTTATTTTCCAATTTTTCGTCTTCCAATATTTGTGTGTTCCTTTTCCATGAAGCATAAGCAATTATCTCGCTTCAGTTATTTGCCAAAGACATAAAAAATAATCACTAGGTACACAGAATTGCTTTTCAAAATTCCTCAAAATCATTTTCATTTGTTTTATAAAATATTAATATTTTAAGAAATATATATTTAAATATACATTGAAATAGAAAAATTATTTTCATGGGGCATGCTAAATGAAATACTAAATACTAAAATGAAACCTATATTGCAGTTTTTATCTGATCTTCTAAAGAAAGATTTATTAAATTGATAATTAAAACATGCCTAGTTGAAAATAAGACTTGTTTTTTTAATACAATTTTATTAAAGATTACAATTTACAACCATTAAAACTAATACAAACTACAAGAAATAAAAGAATAAAAAGAAAAATAGAAGAGGCAGAAAAGGGGAAAAATAGAAAAAAAAATAGAAAAAAAGAAAAAATTAGAATATAAAAAAGAAAAAGAAAAGAAATATATAAAGAAGTGACTTCCCCCTCCATCACAAGTAGTATAACAATTTTAGTTACTTATCACCTTCTGTTAAAATACAACAAATGATCTCTTCTTCCCATATCCCATCTGTTATCTATAAACAAATCCATAAATCCTTGTCATCTCAGTCCTGATGTCAGCAAAAGTCAATTAAGGGTTACCAGAGGTAACAACCTATCTATTTTAACCTTGATCAAATAAAACAGCTTTATATTCCTTCCTTTTACTTCTAACAATCTTGATCTTTATTGCCTTCAAATAATGTCCTAGAACTTGATTTATGGCTGGCTGGCTGGAATGCTGGCTTCCTCTACTACTGACTTCCCCTGGAATTGTCTCTACTGTCTGAGCTACATCTGGCAAGGCTTCAGTTTCTTTGCCCTGGGTAGAGCTTTGCAGTTCTTCCAATTCTACTTCTGTGAATTATTTCATATTATAAATCAGTGTTGATCTGCTGGCCTCTGTTCTCTTATTTCTTAAAATGTTGTATGTTGTTCTTTCCAGAACATGTTGGATGTTCTTTTTCAAAAACTGGTGCATTCTTTTTAGATATCCTCTTCTCATTGGACTTGATTTGTAATAGCAAATAATTATTTCTTTGTTTTCAGTCTTGTATATTTGCAATGGGTAAGCAACTTTTCTACCAGTAATTCTGCATCTGCTGGCCCTGATTGCTCAGCCACAGTCCTGAGTCCTGTAGCCCACTTTTCACCAGAAGTCCAGGAACTCCAACACCTAGCATGGTCCTTGTTGACTCAGGCAACAACCAATCTGGTATAGGTTTCCGTAGGTTATGTCTCACTATATTGTTTATAGGAGAGATACTCTTCATCTGGCTCCTCTGATGAGTCCTGTCCAGTATGGTTGAACCTCTGTCACAGCTATCATTTTCCGCAGAGCATGCAAGCCCCACAACCATGTCAAGGTAGTGCCTCCCTGGGCGTGGTGATGATGGTGGTGGTGGTGATGATGATGATGATGATGATGATGATGATGATGATGATGATCTGGGCATGTCTATGGTCACAGGTTATGGACTTCTGCAGTGCCTCTATGACAGCTCTCCAAGGGGAGGCAAAAGAGATTTTCTGTGGCCAGAACATTTCTTACAAAGAAGGAAGAAACTAAAGATGGTTAAAGGACTAAGTGTCTTCAGGCAATAGGTCACCTCAAGCAGCACTAGGTTTTGATAATTTCAATTTACTGCAATGCCCCAGAATGGTACTACTTTGGGTTCATTGCAAAATTAATAGGGAAGATAGATCCAGTCATCTAGTAACAATTAGAGTACCAGGCTGGAAAGAGGCAAATGTGCACATCAGAAGGTTTGCAAGGATGCTGGAGACAACAAAAATGTTCACGGATGACATTCAGACAGAAACCTCTTTCCATTGTTGTTCACAGTAGCAGTCAGTAAATACAGAAAACTTGATACTCTTGGAAATTTATCCAGCACATTCAAGTGACTTTAGAACCCCCTTATTTGCTTTTGTTTTTTTAATTTTGAAGCTTCTGAGTTGTTTTTTCTAGGCCAAAGCAATGATCAAGCCAAGAATTTATTTTTCACACCCAAAAACTTCATTCATTTCAGAAGAAGAGAAGGAGAAAGCTGGAATCTAGGTCAAGTTACAGTATTTTTCAAAAGTGAAAAAAACAAGTACCATAAAAGCAAGCCTTTTGATAAACTGTATAAAAATATTGTCCACCTATTCTGTCCAGACTCTACTGTATAGTTAAAAGCAAATTTTATTGGTCCTGTATTTTGTATATTTTTGGGAAAAAAATTGATTACCAATATATCAAAGAAAGCTAAGATCCATTATATTCTGCCACCCAAGAATGATACATTTGTAACCTTAAATCCATAAACATTCTGGTTAAACTTAGTATCACTGAAATGAAAAATAATTGCTCACTGCTAGCTATAAATTAAATAAGTTTATTCTGCCAAGGGCAACACTTACCACAAATCTGTAAATAGCTGGCAAGTTAGAAATCACGGATATCGTAACCCTAGCTAATTAAATTCTGCATCTAATGGAGTGAAATTTATTGACAGCTCACTAAAATGAATTAAGAGAAGCAATAACTGCACTTTGTTGCATGTAATAAAATGTTAGGTGGGGGGTTTAAACAGTTAGAATGTTGTTATTAAATTGTTCTGGGTCAAACCATTAACATATAACACCCAATTACTATTATTTAATCACTGCAGACATTTCTGTTATTGAAAAATAACTTACTTTGCTCGTTGTTTTTAATTTTTATCCACATCTAAGAAATTGAACACTTATAAAATATTCACATTGTGGAAGGCAATAATAGATTGATGTCAATTTAATGACATTGTTATATCAATTCAGATAGAATTAATTTTGTTTTCAATCACCCTGGTAATTTCAGGCTATATTTTTTTTTCATACTCAGAATGAATTTATGTAGGCTGCATTGAAATAAATATTTCAGTTCTAATGAAGAACCATGAACACCTTCCCCTCAAACACCCCAGGTGTCTGATGAGATCTTTTTATAGACAATGTGCTAATATATTCTAGGGATAGACAACATACAGCTTCTGCTTTCTCCACAACTATCAGTACATTAGATGTGGCTGATAACTTTGCAGGTTCCCTTAATTTACCTTTTGGGTCATTTTATTGGAAGGCTGCATTGAAATAAATATTATTTATTTAGCAATTCGCATTATCTGGAATATGTGAAATTTCAAATATTCCCCCATCACTCTTGTACTATCTACAGAAGAAAAAAACTTACATGAATAAATCTATGTGTCTGTTAGAATACTTTTGATTTCCCCAAACCATCACCTAGTGTTGCATGTGGCCCTGAAGGGAGAAAACAAAAGCCTGCTTCTTAAATTCTGGGATTTAAAAATCAAACTCTCCAGTACAAGGAAAAAGTCAAAATATTCTATGAACGATGATAATGATTATAGAAGCAAAGGGTTAGGAAGGAATAATAATAGAATCAATAAAGACATTTCATCCCAAAACTAATAACAATATTTTTTTCTTAATACAAGAGAATATAAACTTCATTCAAATAGCAATTCAAAATGTTTAATTCTAAGTCCTGTTTCTTGCAACATTTAAGCTACTATAAGAGTTTCATTTTATATTAAAAATTTAAATGAAAAAGCAAAGCATTCACAGAACATCAAATTTGTGAAATTGTAATGATAATAAATACCTCATGCTGTAGTTTATGATAGGAAGAAAATAACTTATTCATGCAAAATATTTTGTTGTGGTTGTTGCTATTCAGAATGCAAGAAGTAATGCCCTCATCAGAATTATTACCTCACAAGTTGTTAGCCCTTTTCTGTACTGAAATATTCATTTGCTAAAAAAGTCAAATGTTCCCATAGCTGTAATAAAATTATGCTGTTTAATTAGTTCTATTTTTAAATTTAAAAAGTACAGCAACCTCAGTATTGGGAGGGCAGGCTTGTTAAATCAAGATTTTACCAAGGTATTTTAGGAAATAATTTCCTCTGAAAGATTTGGTCTGTCTTTTTTGACAGAGCCTGGAAGGTGGCATGCAAGGAATATGTGAAGGCTCTTTCTTTTCTCTTTTTTCTTAAAAAAAGTATTAAGATAGCAAATAATATTCATGTCTAATGACCCTGGTCAGAATACATTTCCCAGCTCATTTCAGTGGATATTGTGCAGGAGAATTATCAGAGATATAAAATGAATAGGAAAAACAAAGAAGCAGGAAGGGAAAACAGCTGAACTCCATTGCATAGATCACTAAGGAAGGGCAAAATGCACAAATCCATTTTGTCAGAGGCTTTACAGTGAAATTAAAGAAACTGCGAAAAAGCATTGTTTTATCGATAGAACTCTACAAAACTATGTAAAAGTTATGAATCAGAACCTACATATGAATCACATTTTACAAACATTTGTGATGCAGTTTTGTGTGGCATGATCTGCATTATATTAGAGGGAATATCGTTCGCAAAAAAGCACATGCATTTTTTTTGTTGAGTGTGCAGATGATATAAAAATGGGACCAAAGCATAAGAGCCAGAGGAAAACAAAAGTTGATATATTCACTCTGTTGTGTCTTTTCTACTGATCCAATAAAATACAGTTGAGTCAAGAGTAGGTTTTTCATATTGCTTGCTTTACTGAATCTTCTAGAAGAACTAATCCCAGTGAGTCTGCAAGAATTACAACATATACAGTTATCCCAAGGTAATCAAATCATATATAAGATCATAGGCCTGCCTAATCTACAAATAACTATAATAATCCAATAGACTACACACTCATCCTTTTATGTAAGAAAAACTGCTGATTTAAAATGAAGATGTTGTTTAATAGAAAGAAGCAGTTAACTGTAGTGAAGGAATGGGTAAAGAAGCAGAACGCAAAAAAAAAAGGGGGGGGAAAGTATTTTAATGGTGCTTGCTGCAGCTTGAGGATCAGAAAACAGAGCACTAATTGTTCTGCTTAGCTAATTTTCAGCACTATCTTGTAGCAACACATATATCCTTTATCTAGGTCATTCATTCAAACAGGTTTGGTTAACTTCAAATTCCCAGGAGCAGGTTCTACAGGCAGGCAATAGAGAACTCCATGTAGGCCAATAAGAATTTTTTTAGAAAATAACATTGTGGGTGGCTACTGCCCAATATTCTATTCAAAATTATTTCTCCCTCCCCTGAACACTCATAAGCTTTGTGGGGGAGAAAAGGACACTTTATAAATATTGTTGATCTGGGAGCATGCAATGAAAAATCTATAGCTCCCAAAAGCAGTCTGCCCAGTGCACCCTACCATGTACCAGACTATCCCTGTAAATGCTTGCAAATTATAAGAAAATGGACAAATCCACAATGGGAAACTTACAAAAACTCTAACATGTTCTTCATGAACTCACAAAGTTCTAGAAGCAGTAAACCTGGGTATCGTTACTTTTGAAGGGGGGATGTGAGGACTGATTAGCTGATATTCACCAATAGGTTTGGCTACTAATGGGTGCATAAGCAGTCTGTGCTAAAACTGTAAATATTTGTAAAGGTTAAATGTTTCATTGATTTTGTGCAATAAAATAGAATTTTGTATTTCTTTTCCTTTACTATGGGAGTCTGTGTCTGTGTCATCAATCTATTCGGTAAGCATAAGTCTTAATTTGACCCATCTCCTTAAGTAGTACAGATTTTCAGAAACATGTCAGTAATTGGCTGCTCTTACAGGAAGAGTGAAGTCACTCTCAGATGGAAATCATTATTACTCCCATCTATAGTTGGATAAATTATTTCATTCACCAAGAGAGAGGAAACTCCTCTAATTGTCTATGGCACTTTAGAGGAAATGAGCTCAAATATATAATAATTGATAATAGGACAAAGGAGCAACAGCACGTATCCCAATAAGGAGAAAATTATGGCTAAAAAAAATTGTATAGGTTTGAATCAAGAACCTAATAACTCTAATTATGATCTACTGATGCCACTTTTACTCAGATTACTTTAGTTTGTAATGGAGTTGCTTCCAAAAGTCCTTTTTCCTGTTACATGTAAAAGATGCTGGAGCTGTTTCAGATGTTTCCCCTCCATAAAGATTAAAAAAAAACATAATGTCAAAACAACAATGCACTAGTCTATTTCTCTATATTTTGAATTCTCATTATAAATCAATTTGTTCATATGTCTGTTCACAAATGCAACTCCTAGGGTTGCCATTGTACATTTAGAACTTTATGTCCAATATGTATTAGCTATTTCATATGCAGATGATGTACAAGGGCTAAGTTATATACAGTATGGGCAATGCTGTCAGATTAATTGTTCCACTGAGAGTTACTGTACAAAGCAAAGATTTTTTAAAAAACCCTATTTCTCAATGCTGACTGACACAACATGAGGGGTTTTAGCAATATGATAAATATATTTGCATAAAGATTTCTAAAATTTATAGTTGTATGCAAAAGTGCACCCAAGTCTGATAAAATTGTATGTTTAAATTAAACCTGCACTGAACATAAGCTGACATGGCCTCTGTGTGGTACAAAGTTAAGCATACTTTCTGAAAATTTGAATGCATCCATACTATTTATATGCAGTTGTTTACCGATTCAAATAAAAAAAGAATAATGAATACTGAAGATGCAGAAATAACACCTCCTTTGGTAGAAATGTTTCTCGTAGCCAGCTAAGAGTCTTTCTATTTTTCTTTTGGATTTTTTCCCAGTCTTCCTTGCAAAATAATTTTCAAATCTGAATACTGTGAAAACCTTTCCAAAATCTTTATACTCTTTTCTATAAATACTTCTTGGTTGATTATTAGAAGTATGTTTCAGATTGCTGTCTTGCTGAAATATCTAACTTCAACTCTGCATGCAAACATTTTGCCTGAAAAGTTCTAACTCCTGCCTCTGTCTGCAAATATAAGGCAACTCCAACCCCATTTCAAAGACAATGATTTGAATTTAAAAAAAGGTCTTATGGGTAAATTTTTCCCATAAGGGGGTTGATTCATCCTGCTGATATTTTTGGTTGCTAATTTCTCAGATTTCCAATTTATAATATCCTTTTTGAGGTATAATGTGTATAATATTTTAAGTATAGTGCATTCATAGTTAAATACAAAAATATTACAATATTGAATATTTTATGTTTTACTTGTTCCATGATGATTCTTCATATGTGATTTGCTTTTACAAAGCATTTACACACTGGGTCAGCATCCTTATTCTGCTATCCATTATAATTTCATGATTGATTTCCTGATTGAGATCTCACCAGTGTATGTTATCTTTTTTCTTTTCTTTCTTTCTTTCTTTCTTTCTTTCTTTCTTTCTTTCTTTCTTTCTTTCTTTCTTTCTTTCTCTCTCTCTCTCTCTCTCTCCCCCCCCCCTCTCTCCCCCCCTCTCTCTCTCCCTCTCTCTCCCTCTCTCTCTCCCTCTCTCCCTCCCTCCCTCCCTGCCTCCCTCCCTCCCTTCCTTCCTTCCTTCCTTCCTTCCTTCCTTCCTTCCTTCCTTCCTTCCTTCCTTCCTTCCTTCCTTCCTTCCTTCCTTCCTTTTTGAGATGGGGTTGCAGTTCAATGTTATCACTTTATGCTTTCTGGCACTGAGTTGAATTTGCCATTTTAACACCTGTTATGCATTAATTGATGGTCTTCAGGTACTCTGCATTATCACTGTAAGGATTGGAACTTTGTTTTTCTGACTTAATCCTGTGACTGAGTCACGACTTTCTGTCACCTTTTTGGGTATCCAAGTCTCAAACCCAAGTGTTATGTTGTATCTCATGCCTTTTGATTTTTTTCAAAAATTAATTGAGTGCACGAAATATAACTTCCCAACTTCAGATGTTTCCAGCTGTTCTTTTATGTCTTTCTCTTTAGAAATACTTGAAAGCCCTAGCAATGTTTCATCCTCTACTGCTTTCTATCTTTATTCTGTATATTTCACTTTTATGTCTTAAAGGGCAAAGGAAATATCCTGTGGTTTTTCAGGGCCCAGTATGCAAAAAGATTTGTGTATTTTTACATTGCCTTTCAGGAGTACCAGATTTTCTGTGGTAACCTCTTTCACATTTATTTCTAATTTAATTGAAGAATAAATTTGAATCCATGGCCTTAAGAAACCTTCTAACTTGTGCCCTCCAGATTTGCTGAACTATATTCTAAGAATTCTCAGTTGCAATAGTTTCAACATATTAGCTCTGAAATTAACATTCCTTCAGAATCTAGAGGGTACTAAGCTGGGGAGACCGTATTAGGAGTATGCAAAGTATTTGGAGATTGGCTTGACTAGAAACCCTCGTGCCCTTCTGAACATGCCGCTTGAAGTACTAAGATGTCCTGGTGAAGATATTTGAACTGCATGTTCATGCATGCTGAGACATTGTGGGGAGGCCTCAAAATAACAGCCATGCTATGCCTTCATTCAGACATGGCACTGTACACAGCCGTTCAAGCGGCAGGCTTTAAACAGCAATATATTTCAGGTTCTTCACTAAGCAGCCCTCCAATGAGTTTCCATGATCCTATCAAACAGACTGCACTCCTCAGTAAAATCAGTAAACCTTAATCACCACACTTCATAGACAATATTGAAAGAAGTATTGCCTGTGAATGCACATATATGCTTATTTTATGTGGAAGATCCTCAAAGTAGCTATGCTAGTGTTCAACAGAACACATTCAAGTGTCATGTTCAGACAGCCATGATGCTTTGTGAAATGCCTCTATGAATGGTTCACAGAGACCTAGTAATCAGACGCATTTCTTACGATTCATTTTATCTTAATGGAGTGTGTGTGTGTATGTGTGTATGTGTGTGTGTGTATATATACACACACACACATACATACATACATACATACTTACATACACATGGCAGCTGTAGATGAGCCCTCTTGCTTAGTAATCATATGGTTACTTAATTGTCAGTAGTCAGTAAACATAATTTAAATGATAATTCCATCCATAAAATTAAATCATGCCTACAGAGTCAATGTTCAAAGAGGAAAAATCCAGCATCTGACTCAGCCTCCACTGTGACCTTTCTTGATAAAACACTAGATTGTTCAATCAATTAGCTGTACATATTCTTTGCACGCTATCAATATGCTGCAAATCTTTACACTCAAGTGAACAAATCTGTGACATTCTGAACAGCAGATGTTAGTGCTTTATTACAATAAATACAAGACATAATCTAGGAAGAATCAGCATTATATCATATGCTATGGGTACTGATTATCTGAACCAATTTAAGCTTACTTGCTTGTATTTGAAAAACAGGACACTTTCTAAGGACAACATTTCCAACATAGAGCAGAATGTAAAGAATGAAATACATGTAGGATAAAGACAATGGTTACAAGGTACTTAGGAATAAAGTGAATGAGTATTTTAAAAATACAGCTAGCCAAAAATGGCCTTTAAAAATTCTCTATCAAGTTTATAAGCAGAGAAATTAGGTGAACAAAGCTGCAATTTGTTCTCCCTGTATGATCATGGTTTCCTCCTTCTGCCTACCCCCAGGTTACTATTTGTTTATGAAGAATCCTTGGAGATATATAATAATATACAACTGGTTATGAAAGCACTTTTTTTAATGTTTAATTAAATTGAATCATAAGGCCTTTTGTGACTAGATCAATCATCAATGCAGCAATTATTAAATATCTTTATACTGTGTCATTTTCTTTGTTAGAGAGTACTATATATAATAATGTAATATATGTTATTACACCCCCATTTTTAGAAAACTGTGTCTATATTATCAATACACTAGAATGAAACTAGTTCAGAAAGAGAAAATGATCAGTAGAATAAAAAAGATCCTATGAAGAAAGATTGAATGGACTTGATATGGTTAAGGGTGTGGAACAGAATAGGACAAGGGGAAGAGAGACATGCTACTTTTCAGATAGCCAAATGACTGTTATACAGAAGAAAGAAAATATATGTTGAATAACTTCTTCACTTTAGAAGCAATTTGTCAGTGAGACCAACTACTTAAAGCAGCTATACCCTAATAGGGAAGTCCCTAATGTTTTGGCTAGGAGTGATTGGAACTGAAGACAAAAACATTTGAAAAGTTAGAGACTGACCTAGAGTACTCATTCGCTGGAGATTGTTGAACAGCTGTCAGCTAAAACATACTAATTCTGAACTTCCTGTAACAAGCTGGAATTTGAAGCATCTAATCACTTTATTTTTTAATTCTAGGATACTCTGAAATAACTAGAAAAGAGTACGTAACATTGAGGGGAGAGAGGGAGAGGATAAATCAATGATACAGATCAACAAGTCTCAAATAGCTATATACTGTCATTTCTTTTTTTGTAAAATAAATATTAATTTCAAAATTTCCATCCTAGACCCTAAGATAAGAATATTTCATGAAATTAACATGCAATGCATAAGTCTCTGGCAGAAGAACAAAGTTATTCTTTCCTGCTAAACCTGAAAGAATAAAAACCCCAAAGAAATGCAGGTAATAAAATCTGACAAATTGGCAATGGGAGAAAATTTATCATAAAAAAAATCTAATAATGCCTGCTAGCACTTTTTAATCACAGCTACTGAACCATTGTATCCTGAGGAACACCGCTTGTTTTAATTATTTATTGGGAAGTGATGGTTTATTTGGAAGAAAATGTAATTACATTGTGACACTTTAATCACTATCAGTTTGTTTTGTTCCCTTGCCACTGCTAAGAGGAAGGTTATCTTCCTATGGAAATTCTGACATTTCTATAATTGGCTTTCTGAATCTTCCCAGAGACTGTAAAATATCCATATTATTACATTTGTGCACAAAGTGGAGCTAAGATATTATTAAGATTGATGGCTAATAATGTTGATATTCTACATGCCTAGGTTTGATTAAGTTTTTCTGTCTCCTTAAAGGGCTGCACTGTTGACCAAATAATAAGCACAGTATATTCTTTCAGTCAACATCCTATGAAGACTAGACTCTCTCTGATGATTCCGACTTTCATTTGCCCCAGGGATCACATAGAAACAAGATCAAGTGATTTTTTTGAACTCTATTAAACTGTTTTCAGTATTTATCTTACAGGCCAACTTCACATTATGTTAAATATCAATTTATAAAACCGATATTGAATCATTAGGGAGTTCACAGACAATGAAATCATGGAGGTGGGGTCAGGGAATTTAACTTAGTCCTTTGAAGAAAAGCTTCTATTAATACCAACAGCAGCAGCTGCTTTCAGTGAATCTGGAATCATTTTTCATTTTCTTCTTGTATCCTTACCAGATGCTACATGGTAGGAATAGTAGGAAAATCGGTACACAACTACTCATTATTTATTGTAACAATAGAACATATTTTTAAAAGAAAAAGTTGTTTAAAAATGAACCAGAGGGCATCAGTGTTGCCTAAGAGTGCCACATGCTAATGCCAAATCCAGCCCAGTAATGCTAATATGGCAATTATTCTTTTCCTCTGGTCTAAAAATGAGGAAATCAGCAGCCCCTGAATCACAACAATAACTGCACAGCCAGGTCATTGATTTTATTAATGTATTTTCATATTTAATACCAATATATGGGTAAATACAATCTTCAAACCCATAGCCATAACTAAATAGAAATAATTTATCAAACCAAATTTGTTAGCTCTCATTCACCCTAATGGTTCTGTATTCAATGGCTAGAACATTTAGAAGCTAGGATTCAGCATTATATTCAGAAATCTTAATTTTAAAGCTTGGGTTAGTCTCAGGGTGGTGGCTGGGACTATAAAACCGAACTTTCTAGAAGATATTTTCCTTGCCAAATGAAGACCAGATGAATGATAGAAGCACATAAAAGGAAGTTCTGTGTGTGCATGGATCAAGGTGGATATAAGACAAACAGCTGCTAGGTGTGACAAACTGTACTGTTGCATGATATTTCATCACCTTTTCATAGAAAGGAACTGAATTTATTATTAAAAAATAAAGAATTCTTAAAAGCAAAGAAATTGCTTTGAACTTGACATATACAGTCATGTGAAAAAGAAAGTACGCCCTTTTTGAGTTCTATGGTTTCACATATCAGGACATAATAAAAATCATCTGGTCCTTAGCAGTTCTCAAAAGTAGGTAAATACAACCTTGGATGAACAACAACACATGATGTATTACCCCATGTCATCATTTATTTTACAAAAAGAAAGCCAAAATGGAGAAGCCATGTCTGAAAAACTAAGTACACCCTTACTGCTTCCATAGATATGAAGGGGCTAGGTAGCAGCCAGATGCTGCTGATCAAATGCCTTTGATCAATTGATCATCAGCAAGTGTGACTATCTCTACAACAGCCGAAGTTTTAGGAGTTTGCTGGGCTTGAGCATTGAGGTGTGTGTTAACACAATGCCTATGATGGAATGGAATTATGAAGGCCAGGCTCAGGGAGATAAGCATTTTCTTAGCTCGCCGCAGGAGTGTGGGAACTACATGAGGATGAGACTGGCACCTCCCTGAGGAATTCACACTGTTGTGGCTGGCTGACTTAGGAGCTTGGGTTTCAGTCTGAGAAGATTGTTGCTAGAGGTTGTAGCTAATAAACATAGCTGAACTGATTTTGCATTGTCTCTTGGAGTTCCTTGGGCTAGGCCTGACATCAATCTTCCCAGACTGAAACCCCAGCTCCTAAGTAAGCCAGCCACAACAGGGTGAATTCCTCAGGGAGGTGCCAGTCTCATCCTCTTGTAGTTCCCACGCTCTTGCGGCGAGCTAAGAAAATGCTTATCTCCCTGAGTCTGGCCTTCATAATTCCATTCCATCACAATGCCAATGAGTAAAAACATCAGCAATGATCTTAGAGAAGCAATTGTTGCTGCCCATCAATCTGGGAAGAGTTCTAAGGCCATTTCCAAACAATTGAAAGTCCATCATTCTACAGTGAGGAAGATGATTCACAAGTGGAAAACATTCAAGACAGTTGCCAATCTTCCCAGGAGTGGACATCCCAGCAAATTCACCCCATGCAATGCTCAGAGAAATTGCAAAATATCCAAGTATACATCTTAGACTCTTCAGGCCTCAGTTAGCATGTTAAACATTAAAGTTCATGACAGTACAATTAGAAAAAGACTGAACAAGTATGATTTGTTTGGAAGGGTTGCCAGAAGAAAGCCTCTTCTCTCTAAAAAGAGCATGGCAGCATGGCTTAGGTTTGCAAAGTTGCATCTGAACAAATCACAAGACTGCTGGAACACTGTCCTTTGGACAGACGAGACCAAAGTTGAGATGTTTGGACATAATGCACAGCAAAAACCAAACACAACATATCAGCACAAACATCTCATACCAACCATCAAGCACGATAGTGGAGGGGTGATGATTTGGGCTTGTTTTGCAGCCACAGGACCTGGACACCTTGCAGTCCTTGACTCGACCATGAACTCCTCTGTATACCAAAGTATTCTAGAGTCAGATGTGAGGCCATCTGTCCGACAGCTAAAGCTTGGCTGATATTGGGTCATGATCCCAAGCACACCAGCAAATCTACAACAGAATGGCTAAAAAAGAAAAGAATCAACTTGTTGCAATGGCCCAGTCAAAGTCCAGACCTCAACCCGATTGAAATGCTGTGGCGGGACCTCAAGAAAGCTGTGCATAAACAAATGCCCACAAACCTCCATGAACTGAAGCAATGTTGTAAAGAAGAGTGGGCCAAAATTCCTCCACAATGATGTGAGAGACCGATAAAGTCATACAAAAAATGATTACTTCAAGTTATTGCTGCTAAAGGTGGTTTTATAAGCTATTGCATCATAAGGTGTACTTAGTTTTCCACACATGGCTTCTCCATTTTGGCTTTCTTTTTGTAAAATAAATGATGACATGGTATAATATGTCATGTGTTGTTGTTCATCTGAGGTTGTATTTATCTACTTTAGAGAACTGATAAGGACCAGATGATTTTTATTATTTCCTGATACGTAAAACCATGGAACTCAAAAAGGGTGTACTTTCTTTTTCACACGACTGTAGTCATAAATCAATATACTGAATGTTAACCATTTGTTACATATACACACATGCATATTAATTAAACAAAAGATGGTCTAAATTAATCCAAACAGTGTAGACCCTTTTTTTCCTTCAATTGTATATTTAATCATCTATAGTACCAAAGTACTCTTTTCCACAGACTACTTTATTCTAAGAAATAGGCCATCAAATTGACAAGTTAAAACTCCTATAACATGAACACAAATAAAACATATATCAATGATATAGAAATTATTTACCCATGTCTTACAATAATGTTTCAATTCAATTTACTTTATTCATGAAATTTTTTTATATTTTGACTTTGGGGTTTCTTAACTCCCAGCAGCTAGGTAACATTTTCAAAAGTGACTTGCCACTGCTTTCTTCCTAGTGCTAAGAAGTGGGGACTAGCCCCTGGTTACCCAGTTGGCTTCCATGGCCTAAGTCAGGACTTGAAGTTATGTTTTTCCACTCTTAATACAGAACCATAGCTACTACTGGCTTTCCATTTTATTCAAGAGCATAAAAGCCCATTATTAGTTTTCTAGAAAAAAAAAATTGACTAGTGACTCCAGCCTTCAGCCTTATGTCAGAAAGGCTAACCCTTTATGACATAATTCAAGCAAATGATTTGTACTAAATATAGATTAAATTGTAGTTTAAGGTACAATCTGTTATCAATTCTATATTTTTATTAGTTGTCAAATTTATTCCTGCTCACAGTAATTTAAGCTACTCAGTGCAGATATATAATTTCATTTTGCATTCTATGCTGAATAACTACTTCCAGTAACAAGGTACTTAGTACACTAAGATGCCCCATTCCATAATGATTTCGTAATATACATTTTTGAAAGTTCACATGCCTTGTGCCTATTCAAAGGTTGCATATAATATAAAAGATTGCAGCTTAAACCTAAAAATATTTTTTTCAGGTTCCTAAAATCCAAACCAAAATGGTAACTACAAGCAAATCCAAATTAAACAGTGCATGGGATTTATGTATTTATTTATTTTATTTGATTTATATAGCCACCCATGTCACTTTTACGCAAGATGGCTTACAATAAAACAAATAAAATACATAAAATACACAGTATAAAAAATAAAAATAAAAACACATAGCAGCTGGGCATAATCTAACTTATCATCTACACAACCAGGAGACAGTCTATAACCCATATGAATCCAAGGCCCTCTGGCAACTTTGTATTTCCTTGCACAGGAGATATTTGTCATAGTCGTTCATGCCTTGGTCACCTGTCTTTCAGACTATAGCAATATTCTATACATGTTTGGTCTTGAAGATGGCTCAGAAGCTAGAATTGATCCAGAATGCAGCAATGCAACTAGTTAAGGGGACATTTCTGTATGCCCATGTGGCAATGCTACTTCATGAGCTGTACTGATTATCAGCTGGCCTCTAGATATAATTCAAGATTTTGATTTTCATCTCTAAATCCCTTCATGGTTTAGGGCCTGAATATTTATGGGACTACCTCTTTCCAATCATTTCTGCACATCCTATAAAATCTGGTAGAGTTGGAATGTTCTGGGTCATCTTATGAGATGTCAGAGTCATGTCTTCTCTGTCACTACTCCTGTCCCTGGAATAATATTGTCCTGACAACCACATGCCCCCAAACCTTCTGTCCTTTAGGAGAGCTTTAAAAACGTGGTTCTTCCAGCAGGCCTGGGCCATGGCAATTTGTGAACGTACATATTTGTTATGGTGTTATGATATTTTCCAGAGAGCCACTTTGGTCTAGTGGTTAAAGCACCAGGCTAGAAAGCAGGAGACTGTGAGTTCTAGTCCCACCTTAGGCATGAAAGCTGGCTGGGTGACTTTGGGCCAGTCACTCTCTCTCAGGACACAATGTCAGGCTTGGGCAACAAGCTGGTCAGTAAATTCCTGTCACAACCAATGGATCAATATTTGGTTGATCCAAAAAAGCAGAGCCGGAACCTGTGGGAAAATACTAGGAAGAAA
The DNA here is from genome assembly GCF_059951505.1 of Python bivittatus. Lineage (NCBI taxonomy): Eukaryota > Metazoa > Chordata > Lepidosauria > Squamata > Pythonidae > Python > Python bivittatus. The sequence continues at coordinate 29,500,749 of NW_028277034.1, forward strand.
GAAAAAATACTTATGGTATTTTACTTTTTTATCCTTTTGTACTTTTCCTTTTATTATGTATTTTTAAATATTTTGTCTATGGCATCTTGAATCAATCATGATCAGATGATCTTATAAATGGAATAATTAATATTTTTCTAGTTCCATAATATGAAATTATTACAATTCTGTTTCTAACTATTTGGTTAGAAATAGTGCTTCCTATCCATCATAATGTATGGTAGACTATCATTTTTATATGCAGCTTCATTTTAAAAGACAGCATTGTAAACCTGTATTTCTGTTCATCGTTCTCATTAGGAAAAAAATATTCATTTTCTGTTAAATGCTTTACAACTGCCTGGCTTTTATTATGCCTAAACTGGCAGTTTTTGAAGTAATAGAGTACAATTTACAAAAGTGACATCTAGCATAATAAGAGGAAAACAGCAACCATCCTCTAAAATAAAAGCTAGCATTTTGTATTGATTGAGAATAATTATTATATCTGAGCTAAGTAAATATTACATATCTGTTTCATTGATTTCAGTGAAACTTGTTACTGTTAAATCAAGCTAAACTTAAATTTCATAATATTGTGTGGCGCCAAGTCACAACAATTTAGACAGGCAGACAGACAGACAGATCTTGCTTCAACAATATAAAGCAATTTAAGCAAACATTTCTTGAGTCAGGGAAGCTAAACCAACAAATACTCCTCAAGCAGCAATAGTTCAAACCAAAGTGGAAAGCAAGCACACAAAAATAACATCATTCCCAGATTACTGAGTAATGACAATTCTAAAAAAAGCAACATTTACATGACTGCAAAGCAAGTCTTGATAATTATTATAGAAATATTATGGTACAAGATATACTATCCTGTTTGCTTCTGCTTATCTGTTAGAACTATAAAAACCTCTAAGGCAAACTTGGGCTTGGTTGAACCATACACAACTGAAATATTGAGGAGAATGCCCTCCATCCATCATTTAAAGGGCAATGCTGGCTGGCCCTACTCAGGGCTGGAACCAGAATTCCTTCTTCTGTTCTTGCTCTTTATTTGGATGAAAAAAAAGAGGTCTTTAGGCACACATGAAAGCTTTATTATGACAGCCTGAGCTCCTAGGGCTGCAATAAGCTTCTTTTGTGTGTGTGTACAGTATATGATTCATGGATCCCCCTCAGATTACAACTGCTTAAAAAAATCAATGTCAATCACTCGTACTTTTAAGGTCTTCAAAAAGCCCACCAGAACTGCAGTGTAAATCTATCAGCAAATAATACTGAACTGACAGTATTATAATAGTAACAATTTGAATCATACAACAGAGATGAAACACATTATTTGAGCAACAGCTTTTTAGAACTACTAAAACACCTTAATATGTGGTAGTAGAATGCATATTATGTATGTAGAAAACCTCAAGTTTAATTCATGTTATTTTCATTAAGGTCAGAAAGACACTTGCTTAAAACCCTGGAGAGATGTCCCCAGCTACGGTCCAGAAATTGGGCAACTTTTCTATATTCCTATGACTTTCACACAGAGTTGTATAAAGTTTCAGAGACAGGATTCAGTATAAAAAAGAGTGGATCAAATCATCTTTATTTGTTCATTTACAAACAAATTTAGAGGCTTGATTCCAGACCACTTTGGGCAGTTTGAACTGAATGTGAAGCAAGGCGACATGCTGAAGGAAAACAAGGATCTTTGATTCACCAGAGGGATTTCAAGATTCAATAAACTTTCTAGTGTTATCTGCCTTTGCAGGATTTCAGATGTTGTTGCAGCTAGCCTTCCATAAAGGAAAAGGCTGATGGGGTGGAGTGGGGGAGGTATCACTTCCAAAACCTTGCCTGTCAGTTGTTCTGTCCTGTTTCACCTTTTTGGTAGAATTTGTATAGTAGATTCACTTGGAGGGAGAGGCAAAGTGAACTGTACTTTGCATACAAACACTTCCCTCTAGTTGCAAAGGAGGGAAAGTGTTCCTCAACACTTTCCAGTAACCAGTATCTTCATCAGATCTGTATGGTATAGGACAGGGGTCCCCAAGCTCTTCAGCAAATCGACCCCTTCGTGAAGTTTCAGATTGTTCATAAAACATTTATTATATGAAAATAATTTATTAAATATTCCTAAAAGTACTGCAAATAATAACAACAACAACAATAGCAGCAGCAACAGTGGATTGTCCCATCAGTCCTTGGGGGATGATACCAACCACTTTGGAGAACCCTGGCATAGGATAATAAAAGTTCTGGCTAATCGGAACCACTAAGAAACACAGCTCCAAAAGCAGGAACTCATGTTATGTACTAGATGCATAATTGATTGAGAAATTAAAGAAAAAGTAGTTTACCGTGCATGGTGGACTTGTGAAAAAGCAAAGGAATTTTGGATGCAAATTCATACAGTGATGCAAAAGATACTGCAGATTAATATTATGATGAAACCAGAATTATTTTAATTGGCTTTATGGATGCTGAACTAGAAAAAAATATGAGAAACTAATACTGTATATGGTAACTGTGCCAAGATTATTGTACACATAAAATGGAAGAATAATTAAATACCCACAGCAGAGGATTGAATGATAAAATTGACAGAGCTTGCAGAAATGGCAAAGCTGACTGGTTTGGTCAGGGAAAAAACTATTAAGACTTTTTTAAAAGACTGGAAGCCTTATATGGATTTTTTGCTGAAAGAAGAAAAGACAGAATTGATGATTTATGACTTTGGGGATTAGAAAGGGTTAAAGAGGGAGGGGAAAGAGTAATATGGCAATTACTCAATAGAAAGAAAGGTGGAAGTCAAAATTCTGTTTTCTTTCTTTTTTTTTACTTTTTTCCTAATTTTTTTCTTTTTTCTTTTTCTTATTTTTCTTTTCATTTGTTACACTTTTAATGAATTGTAAAATTCTAATAAAATATTTTTTAAAAGAGAAAATTTTAAAAAATTAGTGATAGATCTGCACATTGATATAATCCTTGCCACTTAATCTTCAGCTTCATAGCTAGTTTTCCCTTGACTCTTCCCAGAGTTTATGCACAAGTTGGGATCTGGGATTTATTGTTATATTAAACTTTGCACATAGTTCACATTTAAATTTAAAGATTGTAATTGTAAGAATATTATTATAATAAACTTCTTCCAATGTCATGAATCTTAAATGTCAATGCTTGTAGTGGCGAATTTACCTTAACACAAAGGTATCTTACCCATGCAACAGCTGGGACACCTCCAGGAAAATTATTAAAACAAGGAGGTCCATCTGCCAGATGAAGAAGAGACAGGAGAAGGGCAGAAAACAATATCATAGTGGAGTCCTTGGGTTTCTCTGAGCTTAGTTGTTTTCTTGCAAACGTTTTGTTACCCGGCTAGGTAACTTCTTCAGTGCACAGTGCACCTAGCTGGGTAATGAAATGTTTGCAAGAAAACAACCAAGCTCAGAGAACCCCAACAACTCCACAGTTCAACCCTCAGCTACACATATTCTCTTCCATTAATATCATATTTCTTTGTTTGTCTTAGTTAAAAGAGACATTGGTAATACTGAAAATGTATTTCCAGTTCATTATTAAGTAGTATCTTTCTTTTCAGACACTGCTTTCATTTAAATTCCTTCCTGCTGCCAATTTACATGCATTACATACACAAAACCAGGAAACTAAAATCCAGTGCATGAAGATCACTCAGCCCAAATCCTGTGTTTAGTGGTTTATAATAAATGAATTTCAGACTACATTGTTCTTTTTTTTATCTGTAAGCTAGCCAGAGTCATTAAGGGCCTGGGAGGCCTCCAAATTGGATAAATAAAATAAAAAATACATCTCAAGCAAAAATAATTCTCCTTATAGAAAGTAACTGCAGCACAGACAGTTCAAATATCTCAGAGAGTATAAAATAACATTATGCAACTTAAAGAAAAAAATCAGAAGGAATTTTTATGCATTTAAGCAGCCAGGTGATGTTAACAGTTGGGCTCCACAAATCTCATTAACCATCCATAAATGGCGACTGATCCTTCACTCTGGCAATTACCTTTCCCAGGAAGCTCCTTTCTGCCTGGTCTGCAGAACTATGCTTCTTGGTAGAGCTGTCAAGACCCATGTAATGTCAGTCACTGTCCTGCCCATGAAGTAATTAACTCCATCTATATGTATGAGGAGGAAAAAAGTTTTTAAAGTTTGTTATTTTTCAGGGATTACATACAATACTGCCAAGTCACAGCTACACTGGATTCCTGAATTCTTTTACTGGGACAACAGTTTTCCACCATAGAACTCAGGAGTGAGGGATCTAAAATGAGCCATGTATGTTTATTTATTACATGATCTTGTGATTCAGGGTACAAGTAAATAAAAAGATCCACAATACAACAATATGAATTAAAATACCGAATTCATTTTAAAAAGTCAGTTACTTAGATTAAAACAGTATTCCAATAACAAACATGTCAATGATGCTATGTTAATTAATTAAGGCCTTCAGAACAACTAAATTTTGATCAACTTTCAGCAGGTCAGGAGGATCAGGGTGAGCTGAAATTCTTCTGGAAGGCAGTTGCACAAAACCAGGACTACAACAGAGAAATATCTTCTTCTAGCTTTACTTCCCCAATTCTGTGGTAGTTGAGAACAACCAGCATAAAAATTCTTGTAGAGTTTGTGTTGGATGGGGTGATTCTTGATGGAGAATGTGACTCAGAAGGCATCTTGTTTTGAAATCATATCAGGCTTTATAGGTTGAAACCAGCATTTTAAATTGGTCCCAGAAATTTACTGGCAACCAGTGCAGGACACAAAACACAGCTGTAATATGTTCATGGCATCTAGTAACTGTTAGTAGATGGGCTATTGCATTTTGTACCAATTGAGGCTCTAAGGCATCTTTAAATGCAGCCACCCATATACTATATACACATATAGTATATTTTAGTAGTTCAAGATGGTGTGAAAACGTTAGTTACTAGCACCAGATCCTCCCACTCCATGACTGTAATTAGTATATCAGCTGATACTGGGCAAAAATGTTTTTGCCCATAACCTCCACTTCTCAATACAAAGTAGTCCCAAATCCAGGAAAACACCTAGACAAAGCCACCTATGTTAGACAAAGCACTAGAGAACCCCAATGTGTAAACAGCAGCTTCCATGGATTTAACTTCAAACTGATTTTTCCTGTCCAGACCCTAGTGCCCTCCAGACACTGAGATAGAACTTCAGTTGCATGACCAGCACAGCCTGAGTGGTGATGTTGAGTATCATCAGCATGTGAATGATATTGCACTCTGAGACAACTGATGATTTCTCCCAGGAGTTTCATATAGATGTTAAAGGGAAAGGACTAAACTGTGAACTCCATGTGTAACAGGGCAAACCTCTTCTTTCCTAGAGACACTAACTGGAACTGCTAATTGAGGAAGGAGTGGAACTACTCATGCACGGTGTACCCAATCCCCATGCCTTCAGGAAGTCCAGAATAATTACATGGATGATGCTATCAAAAGCTAGCAAGAAGTCTAATGTGATCAGAAGGGATGCAGATCTTGACAAAGATAATCAATTTTATGACCAATAGAGTGCACAGGCCAGAAGTAGTCCCATTTAACGTGGCATTAATTTATGGTCCAGGCAATAAAATTTTCATTTGTTGGCTTAAACACTGAAACTGACAGGGTAATTTTTCACAAAAATAAATGGAATCTTATATAATATTGTTGGTTCTATGTGAGACTTGATTTTTAAAAAATGAAAATTATGAATTATCTAGAAATAGTTGGCATCTCCAGAATACAAGCATCAACATCCCAGCCCTACAGAGTTTATGACCATATAAATCAGGCAAGATTGAGTCAACTGTACATGTTCTTTTACACTGCAAATGTTATTACGATGCAGACTTTATTTTAAAAAAAGTCTTTAATGTTTAAAAAAAGACTTTTGATGTTACATATTTAGTTACAAAATTTTGTTCTTTGGCTTAAGGACTCATCCATTCTTATAACCCACCACTAATTTAAATTAGTGATGTAAATTTTGGAGTTAAGTTTTTAGAAGCCTAGGTATATGAATTGTTACTTATTTATTCATTCTTTCTACTGACTGCATTTTTATTTTGTATTCTGGTGTAATACCATAATAAAAGTATCTAACTGGAGAAGGATAAAACTGCTTTCTTCCCCCTCAGATGCCCATGTGCTGTACCCTAGAAATCATAACTTCATGAATAATGGAGCCACATACTTTATTTCAAAAATATAAAAGTGATAATAAATCAGTATAACCTCTAAAGTCTGTCATCTCAGCCAACCGGATGATGATTACTAATCATTATGCCACAAGAATATCACAAATACTTGCCTTTCAAGTTATTCTTTGTGTACTAGATATATTCATCTAATATAGAAGTAAAAAGCCTATTTGTGCACAGGACTTAATATAATAACAAAGCTCCTGAATCAAGACTCATTTGCACTGGAATTCCAAGTCAGTTGTACCATTATGAATTTTTAGGCTGGATATAGATCAAACACACTGTGAAATATCAGTCACATATTTGCTCTAAAATTCAGAGGTTCAAGTCATGATCTTCAAAGATTACTACCTATCTTTTATAAAGATTCTCTTTACTTTCCAAAAGTGCTTCATATTGTAGATACAATTATTTCTTTTCATTAATTTGGAGCCTAAAACCAAGTGTCAGTTCAGAGATTACAACAGCATCTCATGGATGAGCTACTGAAAACATTTATGAAACCTGGCATAGTACAATACCAGTTTTAATATTTACCATCTGGAATACACAAGAGTCTGGCTGTGCTGTCTGCCAGGAAAAAAAAAATTAATAGAATAAAAAAACAAAAGGTAGTTCAAGTAGCTGAATTACTTATCCCATACTTGCAATATTCCTGCCTGTGAGAACTAATCACATTGTGCCATCAGAGAAATGATAGTTTCAACCTGCAAATTGTAAATTTTTTGCCAGATTTTTTTTTTAAAAGGCTGCACTCTAATACATTGAAGCAACCATTGTTTGTCATAACTCTACAGAACACATTCATTTAACATTTTTTGTTTCCATCACAAGCTTCTTCACAACCAAATGTGCAGGAACAATGAAAAGATTAACTGCTTGCCAATACTTCTAAAGCACAAAAATATTGTCATAATGCTGTATGACCAGCAATACAGTGAAATTGATCATCATAAAAGTAAATGAACTCCAAACTCTAGCCAAATATATCTAGTTGTTTTTATCCACATTGCAAAAGACGTTAACCACAGATTCCACAGCTATTGTCTATACACTCATCATCATCATCATCATCATCATAGAAGAAAAGTAGGTGGTAAAGCTGCCTCTTTTTATATACAGTAGAAAGTTTCTAGATTTAATTCATAGCATTTCCAGGTAGGTTTGAGGGAAAACTCCAGTAAGCTGCTGCTGTTGTTGTTGTTGTTCAGTTGTTAAGTCGTGTCCGACTCTTCATGACCCCATGAACCATATCGCGCCGGGCCTTCCTGTCCTTCACTGCCTCCCTGAGTTTGTTCAGTTTCATGCTCATTGCTTCCGTGATGCTAACCATCCAACCATCTAACCATCCAACCAGCAAAGGCAGCACTGAATTAGACAGAGAGGAATCTGATACAAAATAAGGCAACAATCCAAGTTAATGTTCTGAAATGTTCGACTCTTTCCTGACAAATAATATGCATGTGAAGTTGTCCATTTATGGAAAAAAGTGATATTGCCAAAAAAATTTCACTAGCATACATGCAAGGAAAATGGGCAGATATATTATGATAGCATGACCTATCTATGCAAATTACAACCAATAGCTGTATAACTCTCCTTCCCCCTTCTCTGCAATATATATCTGAACATTATGATTCCTTTTTCCTAATGTTCAACCAGCTTCTTTTAAAATAAACTTGTGTTTCAAAATATATGATACAAGCTAATGTTGCCCCTTAGGTTCTATATAAAATTTAAATGATCAGTCCTGCATGCAGCCGATCATATCAGCAACGTCTTTATTCACATCACTAAAAATAATGGTTCCTCTATATCCACATTTCCTATCAAATACTCCATCAGCTTCTGTTTGTGAAGTGTTTCTCCTTACAGCTGCACAAATACATTTCTCAGTTTCCTAAACAAAGGAAAGATTTTCTACTAAAGAATTTGGACCCGTGCTTAACTTTCTTTGAACTTTGCTGGTTCTGCATTTTTGTTGTTGTTGTTCAGTCGTTAAGTCATGTCTGACTCTTTGTGACGCCATGAAACATATTGCGCCAGGCCTTCCTGTCCTTCACTGCCTCCCTGAGTTTGCTCAGTTTCATGCTCATTGCTTCAGTGATGCTATCTAACCATCTCATCCTCTGCCGTCCTCTTCTCCTTTTGCCTTCAATCTTTCCCAGCATCAGGGTCTTTTCCAAAGAGTCCTCTCTTCGCATTAGATGACCAAAGTATCTGAGCTTGAGCTTCATTATCAATCCTTCCAATGAGCAATCAGGGTTGATTTCCTTTAAGATTGACTGGTTTGACCTCCTAGCACTCCAGGGGACTCTTAAGAGTCTTCTCTGCATTTAGTGCTATCATAACCTTGTTTTGCAACCACTTTTCCTTTAAGTCACACTGCAGGAGAAAATATTTAGCTAGCAATCAAAATATTATACATACTATCACCAAATGGTTGCTCAAGAATTGTCACACTATAAGCTTATTTTTAAACTGCATTGCAATATTAGTTTAACTAATTTTCATGATAAACTGTATGAAAATATGTAGGTAACACACATTCTAGGCAAATTCAGTAGCCAAAGGAGACAAGATAACATCATTTTAAGACGATGTTATCTATAGACTATAGAGAACCAAAAGGTCCCAAAATCCAATAGCATGTTTTACCATTTTAGCTTCAAAAAAGTGCTTCAGAGACTTAAATTTTATTCGGTAGGCAGCAGGGATCAATTAGGATAATCTATTTCTTTAGGATTTAAGCACAGCATATTTCAGGTTCCTGAGACTGGACATCGAGCAGGCACCTAATCAAAGCAGAAATTGCTTCCCTGGAGATTACTAAGACAGAAAAATAAACCAGTAAACCATAAGTCCAACTGGTGGTGGTTCAGTTATGTCTCTTGTTGATGACATCTCAGAGTAACACATAAGCAAAACAGCATGGGGACAAAAATTTAGTTCAGTAGAAATGCTTAGAGCAATGAAAATATCATCCTGATCAATGGATTATACAACTTACACTGCATGAAGTGACTACATCAAACTTTGTAAAAGCCATTAAAAATTTACCATTCCTTGAAATGTAAGGCCCAAATGCCACAATCTCAATTAGGCAAAGAAAACATTAGGATTATGCTGCTGCCTAAGAATTGTTTATATTGTAAAAGGCCATCTGTATGACTGAAAATCTTAGTCAAAGCACTATAACATACCTAATATATAAAAATCTATTCTGCAACTCAACTGAATTGCCTTTCAACAGCTGTTACAAGCATTGATTCAAGAAAATCCCTCTGGAATTAAGATTATGCTTTTGCAAAATGGGAGTGGTTGAAACTGTAGAACATGTACTGATCGAATGTACTTTTTACGATAGTATTAGAAACAAATTTATTGCCCCACTTTCACGTAGGACAAAAGCCCACTATGCTGGATATCTTCTCTATGGTTTTGACAAGATAGTAACTGTATATATAGTTAAATGTCTCATACTAAGGTCACAATAAATTACATCAAACTAATTGACAGCAAACTATATTGTGTCTTGTATAACGTTTTATGAATTGCCATATGCAAGACTGCAAATATTCCTTATGTGTGAATTGTAGAATGGCCTTTGCAGGTCTTGTTCACCAATTTTAATTGCAGTAAACAACATGCTATAACATACTAACAAAAAGAATGAAAAGAAATAAATAAATAAAAAAAAAAGGACTTACCTATACTCCTTTTATGATGTCCCTAGACAATAAACTAGCCTGGCACCTATCAATTAGCAAATACTATTACTGTAGTTGTGTTCCTGACACACTGGCAAATTAGAATAAGAGCACACATTAAATTTCTTCACAAGAGCAATACTAATATTCTATCATTCTGTAAATGTTGTAAATACTGAATCTATTGCATAGACATTTTCTCTAAGCCTGATTTTTCCTCTAATAACATTCAGAGTAATATAATAAGAAATCTAGTGGATTCTATGTGTCTTGCTTACAATAACCTTTCCATAGTGCTAAGAAATAAGTTATATTTTGCTAAATGACACTTCTTGTCTAGAAACAGAATTGCAGCCTCATTCTATCATATATGGTAAATTGCAGAGAGAAGGGCTCCAAGATACAGGTTTAGACTTTCCTAATTTGATTAGAATTCTTCAGAAAGAAGCAGGAATTCTAGATAGTCCCAACATGTAATTGGTTAGATTGAGATCTGTTAATTGTAAAAGTATTATTTTGGTATTATTTTTCTTTGAATTATTTATTTCTGCATTTATTGTTTGTTGAAGGAAAAGATGTACACTGTGAAAGAAATCAAGATTCGCGCTGCTTAACTCCATTTATCTATTAACTGTTTTTTTCTGAAATCAGATTCAGAAACATTAAGGAGACAATTAAATTGCCAATACAGTCATGAGAGGGCCCCCCACCCCCCCACCCTAAGGTCAGATTTAAAGCAATTTCATGTTTACTCAGTTTCTCAAATCCAGGCTGAGGTTAATGTACTGTATGCCACCCAGAGTTTTTGGGGAGTTGGGCACTCTCCAAATGTAAAAATAAATAGATAAATAAATGTCTTAATGGATCTGTGCCATTATCAGTAGGAATGCTATGTAGTATCATTTATTGTGCTTATTTAAAGCTAATCCACTATGTATTCACAATTTTCCATGGTCTTCAGGCCCAGAATCAGGTGGAGAAGACGAACAAAGCTGTTCCACATTTCTCTATCCCATATGTCTTCAGAAGGTTCTTTGTGATTTTTTAAATTCCCTTTGAGTCCATGTTGACTCCTGGCAACTGCCTGAACAAGTTCCTAGACTTTTCTTGGCAACTTTTTCAGAAGTAGTTTGCCATTGCCTTCTTCCTAGAATGAGAAAAAATGACTGGGCCGGAGTTACCCAGCTGGCTTTGTGCCTAAGGCAGGACTAGAACTCAAAGTGTCCTAGTTTCTAGCCTGGTGCTTTAACCACTACACCAAACTGGGTCTTTTTGTGAAATGGCATGATATTATTTCTGTCAGGTCACCTGTTAGCGCATCATCTTTTGTTTCCAACTTCCTGGTTCTGTGGAGCTTAGCCAACAACTGATTGCATATGTTTATGAAATTGTATATTTCCTGCAGCATTATGAACATATAAATATTTTGAAAGCAATGCAAGTATATTTATTTACTGTAGGCTGTCTCAAACTATGAGCAGCTAATTTCACTACATATTTCAGTGATTAATCCTGGAGTCACAGTGATGTTTCTTTGGTTTACTGAATGCCAGAGATTCCAGCTCTTGGTCAGCACCAACAATATTGGATTAGCAAGGATTTTTATAGTGAAAAACATCTTCCTCAGGAGTTCGAGGACATGAGAAATTGAATTAATTTTTAGATGCAAACCTTTCTCAGCCTTGATTTATTACACACAGAAATTACAAAACTACAACAATAAAGCATTCTAGTTAGATTAGCATTCATTGTATCTAAATGCATGTTTTTAAATGCATAGAAGAAGAAAACCAGTGACCAGGCTTGCCTTATTTATTTGTTTAGCCTTGGAAGTGGTTCTTCCATTTCCAGTAAATTCTCCAAAAAACTTTTCTATCATTTTCAAGATCTGTGTCACTCTCTTCTAGAAAATTTAAAATTTGACAGCCTGGCCTATACCTTCCTCTATTTAAGTATTTGGCATGCAAGCATTCCATCTTAGAAAGAAAAGCCATATGTGACCAAATGCTTCATCTTTGGTATTCTGACTAATGGTGAGGAAATCCATTAATTAAAAAAAAAAGAAAGGAAGAAAGAAAGCAAATGCATAATTGAGAAGGAACATACAAAAATTAATTCTCAGTTAAGATTGCATATAAATGAGGTGAAAACAGATTTCGAGGATATTATTAGGATAGATTAGTTCTTGTTTTTGAGCTAAAATATGAAAGCGCAAAGAAATACAGGAACATATTATCATGCCCAATTTTCTTTTCCCAAAAACATGTTTAGCAAAATTAGAAGGAATTAATCTGCCTAATTAATGGTTACAGGTTGACTTCCTATATTTCAAATTCCAGTTCTGAAGGAAGTCATGCTGTGACATGGTATGCCATGTATATCTGCAAGGACAAGATATACTAAAAGAGTCATTTTCCAGAATGATAAGCCAGTGTCATATAACAGTTAAGTTACTAAATGATATTGGGGAAATCTAGTTTCAAATCCCACTCTTCCAAATGTTCACTTGGGGAAGGATAGGCTTTGGGCTAACCAGTATCTCTCAGTGCATCTTACCTCACAGGAAAATTGTTGAACTGGTTAAAAGGAAAAAGGCTCACCATGAACAGTATGCATATAATTACCATGCATTCTGCCTGTACATACCTAAGAAGAGTGGAGTTTAAATGCAAATGTAATAATAAAAGTAAAATCTATATTGTACTCAAAGTATGCGCCAATTTTTACTGGTAACTTGAGGAGATCCAGAATTGTTAGACAATGTTATAATTCTGAAATAAAATGCAGTGTAAAATGGGAAGACTTAAAATGTTTATGATTTTAAAATAAAGTTGCATTCTACTATGTTCAGTAAATCTGGTTTTCCTCTAAGATATTTTAGGATAGAAGTCAGTTTCTTTTTTGTAGCATGCAGTTTAGAACACAATTTATTCAAACATGATTATCAAAACAGGAAATCAGAATGCTCAATAAAGCATTCAGGACAGTAAAATTAACTACTTTATTTTGTTAGTTCTATATCCTGCCTTAGTTCTAGGAACTCAAGGCCTAGCCTCCAGTTTTTTCTACACTAAGTGAAACTTACAGATAGCTGCACTTGAGTATTTGTATAAAATAATAAGCCAGTCTGGTGTAGTGATTAAGGCACTGGGCTAGAAACCAGGAGACTGTGATCATACACATGTTTGGACTTCCTTCTCTTGGCTATTTACTATCGCTGTCACTTTTAGTGTTACAGCCATATACAAGCCTCCTCTGGGCATTTGCCTGCACTCTTTCAGACCTTGACTTCTTGCTTGCTCACTGTCACCCTGTTCTCCTCTTCTTCCTCTTCCTCTTCCTTTCTGAAACACCAGGGAGTACCATCCACTTTCTCAGGTGCCATACTTCCTGCCAATCATGGGCTCTACACCATGTCCATGGCATATTAGCTTTGACATGTTTTAGACAAAATAATCAAAAAGACTCCATTCTCTAAACAAGAGATCTCCACCACTTTTGGATTGCTGGCATAATTGTTGTTACTCTTGTGCTTTCATCTCCTGATTCCTCTTCTTTCATATATTGCACTGTACTAAAAAATTGGCAAAAAGCTGGTAGAATTGCACACCACATGAATATGGCCCAAATGGACAGCTGTTTGTATAATATAACATCCAGATGTTCATATAATATTGCAATCCTATAATAAAGAAAGGACTTCCTTGTGGCTTGGAGTTTTAGTCCCATTTTTTCACTGTGCTCTTTAACTTTCTACTAGAACTTGTGGATCGTTTACATTTTGAGCCATCAGACTAGTGTTATCAGCATAGCACAGGTTATTGATGTTTCTTCTACCAATTTTAAAACCACTCTCATTTTTTTTCTAATTCAGGCTCCTTTATTTTAAGGATATAGTTGAATAAATAAGAAGGTATACAATCTTGTCTCACTCAGTAGCAGTTTTAAATACCTTATATTTCTACCTCACATTATTTGTTGATGTAAAGTATTCCTTGCTGCCTTTATGATGAAGTGTACTTATATACTATCATATTGTCAACAGATTGATCTCTAGCAACTGCAGAGTTTCTGATTGTAAATTATTTAAGATATTAACTTACTCTCATAAGTGAAATGCATTCCCAACCAAAAGGTTCATCAAAATGTCATCACAGAGACAAAGAACATTTTCATGGTCTGAAGCAATAAATGCTGTTAGTCTGGTTTCTCTTCAAATCATATAAATCTTTCGCCACAAAGCAATAAATGCCACATTTAGCACAATTTTATACATATTTTTTCAGCTTGTCAATTGATTCCCTGATCTTATTGTTTACATTTACTTATAATTGAACCAATTTAATAAAGCTGTAACATAATTGTTAGAATGGTATGTTGAATAATATATTAATAACACTCACTGTGAACCAGGGTGTAATTAACACACATAGGGCTTTTCTTGAATTGTAATTATATTTATATGACAGTTATTAAAAATTATCTAAAGCTGAAATTATTACATATTACATGCATATGTTGTTACTTAGTCTTAGGCATGTAGGGTTTTTTTATTAATATACTCTCAGTTTTAACTTCTGCTAAGTTCACATTATAACTTCCTTTTGCATGCTAGAAAATAGGAGAAATGTTGACATATATTTAATTTTTCTCTTAGAACACCAAGGTACCATAGTGAATTATTTAACCATTTTCTCACTTTATTTTAAATAACATCAGGTAGGTTAGGTTGAAAAATAACCCCCAGTATGTAAAACTACCATGAATATACAAGATAAGTAGAAAGAGATGGATTATTTTTGGCAGTTCCATTCATTTTACTTTCAAATCATTATTGCTTCCTCCACCCATTTCTCTTTCACTCTTTTTTCTTTCTTATTTGTTTTGTTTCTACACTGATTATAATAGAAACCTAGAATGTCTTCAGATGCAAATCAGTTTAGATGCTTTAAGACAAGTGGTATGAATTTATCAGGTTCTGCACCATCTACATGGCATATTAGATTTGACATATTTTAGACAAAATCATCAAAAAGACTCCATTCTCTAAGCAAGAGAACTCCACCACTTTTGGATTGCTGGCATATTTGGAATCTGGAGTGCAATAGACACTCATAGAAATATTACGCGGGCTTTCCCATTCTCAAAACAGTTGCATGATAAAGCTGACCAATCACAAAAACACCTCTTTCTCAAAATAGAAATTAAGAATGCTTTAAGAAAATAAATTGCCAAATATAATGCAAAACCAAGATTCAAGGTACAAAGAGCTCTTTTTAAACCATAAATCAGTAGCACTCCAAATAGCTAATTGTATCCTTCAATATCTCTTGTACCATGAAGCCAATGAATCTATATACACAATCTAAATTAAGGTTTATTAGTTAGTAAAAGCACTCACTCATACAGAAATATATCTCAGAACTGAGCTATATGCCCTAAAAGAAAGTAAATGTTTAAATCAAGAAATTCTAAAAATCCTCCATAAGGTCACATATCCAAACTATTGTTTTGATCAAGCCCTTCCAAATTCTTGCGCAATTAAGTCATTTTGAAAACATACCCCTACAGTGTGTACATATGCACATGCCCACGCACACATTCTGTTTGTGAAATGTATTCTTGTTCTTTAAAGCTTTTGTTCACTAACTTCTGAAAATCAAATTGTTACTTCTTGAAATATTATTTTCACTTTTTTTCCATTTGTCACGTATATCAGAAGATTGGTCACTACACCCTCCCTTCGCATCATTCTTCTACAAAGAATTATTTTTCAGAATATTTATCACTTTAGGGACAATAGCAGAGAAGGCATCATTTCATACTGAATGGGAGAAGGCAATGGTAAACTACTCCAGTATTTTATTAAGAAAACCTCATGGATGGAGAAAAGAAAGTGATTGACAATATAGTGATAAGCTCCTTAGGTTGGTGGCACTCAGCATGCTACTGAGGAAGAGCTGAGGATCTTTCAGAGTACTAATGGTTTTTATGACATGGCTGGATTAAAGCCTTCAGGATGTCTAATGACTGATGTTGCCATACAGGAAAAGAAAATCCAAATCTGCAAAGACAGAATCACAGGGCAAACATGGAACATAAGAAGCATGAACACAGGAAAGTTCAACACAGTGAAAAATGAAATGAAATAGCTACAAAGTAACTTCTTAGGCATCAGCAAATTAAGATGGACTGGAATTAAACACTTTCAGTCAGAAGATCATACAGTTTACTATTCTGTCAGAGTGTCAGAGGGTGCTCGAGTATTTTTTTATAGCTGGGATGTGTGTGTGTCTTTAAGGAAGACAGCTGCTTCACAAAGAAATGGAGGAGGCTTTTTTGTTTCTTTTACTATGTGCTATATTTACAGGAATTACTGAAAAACCAACAGAGTGTCCAAACTTTCCTGTTTCTTTCTCTACCTCCCTCCCAGGACTATTCACTACAACCACACTGTCTGTTGTTTAGCTACCAGCTACCGCCTTTCTCCTTCTTCCTCTCCATTTCACTAAGAGACATGGAACTAAGAACGGAATTGGATGCTTTACTTTATTTATTTATTTATTTATTTACTTATTTACTATTAGATTTGTATGCTGACCATCTCCCCACAACGGGTGACTCTGGGTGGCTCACAGTGAAAGAATTGGCATTTTGATGGAGGCAGCATTTTGATTGGTCAAACCTATGATATGGGAGGTAAAGCTCTGGGGGAAGGCCCACCACCTCAGTTTGCTGGGGAAAATGCTGCCAGTTTGAGCCACAAAGGAGAGAAACACACAGAGTGAAAAAGAAATGGAGAAGCATCAAGGCAATAAATACATTTGGACACACTGTGCAGGAAGTTGGTGGCTGGAGAGAGACATTGCTGTGTGTTTGCTGAGCTGTTGAAGTGTGCAGATGTTGGTTCCTGATCCCAGAAGAGAAGAGAGTGAAGACATCTGCTGGAGACTTCCCTGGGAGAGGAGAACTGAAAACTCAGACAGAGGGATGTGCTTTACCAAAACCCAAGGCAGATGGGGGCAGGGGAAAGCATCAAATCAGGAAGAGCTGTGCAGAAGACCTAGAGGTGCATCATGCAACATCTACACAAAGAGACAGCTGCTGAGATCTGAAAAAGGACAAAAGGTTTTAAGCACACTGCAAATTGTATCTTCAATTTCAGGGAGCTGTTAGAACAGACAAGAAACAGTATTACAACATATCAAAAGACATTGAAGATAGAAACAGACACAGAAAAACAAGAATTTTTTTCCAAAAGACCTTCAGACTCAGAAGGAGATTTCAATCTTGAAGTATATGCTAAAAGATGCTGATGGAAACATAGCAACTGATTAAAACAAGATCAAATAAATACAGTATGGAAGTAATATACTGAAATCATGTAATATACTGAAATTGGATGTCAACATCCATTGTATCTTAGATTTTATTTAGAAGAACCTCTAATACTAGACAATAAAGATAGATCAGCACTCCAGTCATTATCAGATTGGAAGGCTACAGGAATAGAATAGAACATCTAGAGAAATATGGCAAGCAGAAAAAGAAAAATCAGTAACATTTCTAACCAAAGTCAGCAAATCACGAGAATGACAGTGATTTTCAGATTGGAAGAGATCACTCTGCATACCAATACCAGACAAAGGATATTTAATAGAGTGTGCAAACTATTACACCATATCCTTAATTTCACATGCCAGCAAACTAATCAGCCAACACAGATTAAAGTCCAACATGGAAAGACGAAATGCAAGATGTTCAGGCTGGTTTTAGAAAAGGTCAAGGAACATTATTGCTGATACACACTGGATAATTGAGAAAGCCAAAGAATACCAAGAAAAAATCAGTACATGCTTCATTGACTACAGAAAGGACTTTGATTGTGTCAACTATGTAAAACTGTAGAATGTCCTTAGGAAAATGGAAATTCCAGAATATCTCATTGTCCTCATGCAAAATTCTATCCATAGGTCATAAATCAACAGTCCAGATGGAACAGGTTGAAACAGACTGACTCAGGTCAGCAAAGTAATGAGATAAGGTTGTAAAATTTCTCTTTATTTATTCAGCCTATATGCTGAATATTATATTGAAGGAGGCAGATTGAAAGAAGATGAGTGTGGTTTCAAAATTGGAGGAAAAAACATCAAGAACCTGCACTATGCTGATTAAGTAGTAATATTCAATATTGATTAATAATCATTCAATTGTTATTGTGAACAGGTAAACTAATTCTTATAATACTAGCGCTTCTAAAAAATCCTTCAATAAGATTTGCATAGATAACTCTACATACTTGTTATAGCTTGTTATAGCTATCACTGTTCAAGTCACCCAGTACTTAGGGAAGTGCTACGACTAGGATAGTGATATGCTATTTTACATAAAAAGTGGGATTTCACCCTATGTTTAGTAAAACATTCAAGGCATGGATCTGTTTACTTGGATTCTCCATTTGTCATCGCCAATCAGAATTTGAGATGGCATATCAGATGGGGTATAGCTGATTAGTGTATTCAGTCACCACTCAACCCACATACTATTGATATCACACAAGCTTGAGCTGAATTTCTGTATGCAATACATTGCCCTAAATCTGAATTATAAATTGATGAAAATTGTTGCCCAAGAAGCAACATTAGCTTCCAAGACCAACACAGATGATGAATATATGCTTTGCCTGGCAATTTGAAAATGTAGCTATTCCTTATTTTTCAAGATCACAATAATGATCAGTCAAGATTTCAGCATTTAAAATATTGCAATCAGTACTTGAGAAGGCTTTTAAAAAGTACATTCACTCTTACATTTCTTTTTAGCAGCTTGATACTTGTAAAAGTTGGCAGTTGCTTCATTAAGATTCATTACTATGTACACAACACATCCTCTTCAATGCTGTTACCATTTTCTACCTCAAAGAAAGCTAATAACATTTCAAAATGCAATTATAACTTTTCAGCAGAAAGTGCAACCTGTGTTTGGATAATCTGAAGCAACTCAATACCACACTCACCAACAGCACACCAAAGCTAATAAATTCTTCTCATGTCTTCATATTATTAACACACTACCGGCAATGTCAAGATGTTAGTTTAAAGAATTTCAAATCTGAAACAGTTCAATAATCTGGTTGGCAAGAACTGACTGTCAAAGCTAATTAACTGCCTGAAGAAGATTCTTTATAAATGAAACTGCTTCTGTCTGAACACATTTCCAAGAAGAATAAAATGTTCTTTTTGTCTCCATCACGTGTTCTCTTTCCTTGTCTTCTCAACCTCACATACCTCAACTCTGATAAAAGAGAATTCACCAGATATCCTTTCAGCATTGTTCCAGTAGTTTCATAGTTTTGACACTTCTGGTAGAATATAGTTTTTCAGTTCATAGCTTTTCAGTTGATCATTCAGCTCCCTTGTAGCCATCATTAATTCTTCCTGGTGCCTCATTGGTATATTATTCAGCTTTAAGGATGCTTTATACATTCAAATGCACATCTGTTCTTCTGCCCTGCAAGAAAAAAAAAGTGTGCACACTCACACACATGCACAAAGAAACAGTTTAAACAATTTAGGTTTTAAATATTTTAATTTTCATCCTGAATTGAAAGTAATCTCCTTAGGTGGACGGTTATTGCCTTGTTCATTTTAAATGTGGCTTAGAGGTTAATTAATTATTTAAAAGCAATATAAAAATAGTATGTGTCAGTTACAATATATAGAACTAATTCAGTATGCTTTGTGTCAATATAAGATTTGGTAATATAAGATTATATATATTTCAATATTCTAAGTTATATAAACAATTGAATGTCAATAATGTTTAATACTATAGAAGTTATCAAAAATGTATAAAAATGTAAAAAATGTATAAATGTACCTCAGGTCAATTCTGGAAATGTGAAAAACATGAAGGGTCATTTTACCATGCCTGCTGGACTTGTGAAAAAGCCAGGAAATTTTGTATACAAATACATACAATGATACAAAGAATTTTAAAGATTAATATTGTAAAAAAGAAAACCTACTTTTTTTACTGGGATTTATGGATACTAAACTAGAAAAAACTCATGGAAAATGAATTTTGTATATGGTAATGGCAGCAAGATTATTATATGCACAAAGATGGAAGAGTATTGAAATTCCACAATGGAGGAATGGATCGTAAAAATGTCAGAACTAGCAGAAATAACAAAACTGACCTGTTTGGTCAGGGAAGAAACAATAACTGCTTTTTTAAAAGACTGTAATCCTTTATGGACTTTCTGCTAAAAGAAGAAAAAAATGAAATGATGATGTATGGATTTAATAATTGAAAGAGATGATAATTAAATAAGAGGTTGAAGGGATTTCTGGAAGAGTTAAATGGGAGGGGACACCATAGGTTTGTTAATATCTGTTGAAGAGAAGGTTGGAAGTCATTTTATTTCATAACTTTAGTTTTCTTTTTTGTTTTTTTTCCTCTTCTTTCTTTCTTTTTTATCTTTTTATTTACATTTGCTTTACCTAAAATCCTCAGTAAATATAAATAAAAAATATTTAATTAATGTTGTATAAATATCAACATATTGAAACAAAATAATGTATCAAGATATACAAAAATGTAATAAAAAGGGAAAAGTTCAGTCAAGTCTACATGTGTTCTCTTGTTTTTGTAGCTTCTTTAAAGCTATACTACTTATCTGAAGATATCAAAACCAAAAGTTAGATAGTTCTGATCATGACAAAAAGTCTCAAAAAAATTACCTTTGCCATATTGATAATCAGATCTTGCAGTCCATATGATTTGTTGCCTCTCTACTGAGTAAATGTCTTATGATTTCCCTTCATGAAAATAAATATTCAATAACAAGGCAAGAAATACTAATTTTGGACTGATTCTTTTCCTGTATTTATCCCAAACTTTTAATACACTGCCTATTATTGCATAAACATCTATAAATTGTTTATTTCTGTTTGTATCAGTCTAA
The DNA here is from genome assembly GCF_059951505.1 of Python bivittatus. NCBI lineage: Eukaryota > Metazoa > Chordata > Lepidosauria > Squamata > Pythonidae > Python > Python bivittatus. The sequence continues at coordinate 29,521,666 of NW_028277034.1, forward strand.
ATATATATGGTTAGGCTACTTTTATTTCCTTCAGTGAAAGTAGCCTAACCATAGGGTTATATAATCCAATTTATAACTCAAGTTAAATATCTAATTTGATAACACAGTTTAAAATCTGGAGCTGCCAGACCACCTTGTTCTTTCAAATAGTGTAGTATCTTAAATTAATCTTCCATTTTTTATTAGACCATGTGTTACGTGTCCAGTTATTTAATATATTGTTTTCAATTTTTATTGGAATCAATTGGAACAGAAAATTAAGATGTGGTATAATGTTCATTTTAATGGCTGCAATTCTTCCTAATCAAGAAAGTTTTAATTTACTCTATCTTAAACTATATACCATTATATTTTTCCAGATCTGGAAATATTTTAAAATAGGTCTGAACTGGATTTTCTTGCCAAGTAGTTTTCTAGATATTTAATCTTTTAAGCAATGGTATTTAACCCTTATTTGGTACAAATGTTGCTTTTTTTTTCTCAGTTAAATTCCATGTCCACATTTGAGTTTATCCTTATTTATCTGATATCCTGACATGGAAACTTACTGCTATAAGTGTTCCATTTTCTGTTCTAAAGAGTACTTTGGCTGAGTAAGTGTAAATATATCGTCACTAGAATATAACTTCAGTTTAAGTTCTTGGGTTACTAATTTAATTCCTGAAATTTTATTTTCCTGACATATCTTCCTTTTCAAAGGCTCTAATGCCAATAAGAATAAGGAGGGAGAAAGAGGACAAGCTTGTTTTGTTTCCTTCATTATAGTAATTTTTGAGATTCAGCCAGAGATATTTTCATTAAACTTCATATACCATTCATTTGTTCAACATAAACTGAGCTGACATTATATATGATAAAGCTGCAAGGATTTCATACACTATTTACTGGAAAAGATCTCTGATGCCCTCTATGGAAGAATGGTTAATTAAACTGTGGGAATATGCTTTCTTGTCTAGAATAACTTCATATTTAAACAGTAAATCTGATGTACAGTCTTATTTAGAAACCATTTCTGAACTAAAATTTTATGCATGGAATTGTGACACATCCCAAATTTGGGTTCTAGGGTTAATATGGTAATCGGACATCTAGTCTATACATTATTTATAGTATTTTTTTCAACTATATTATTATTTGTAGTTTTTCTTTTTCCTCTTAATGATTTCAGTTGTGTTAATCAAATGTTTTATACCTTAATGGAGACAAGCCCTGACTAGAACTGAGCATTAAAGGTCTATAGCACCCTAAGTCATTAATGGTGTATTAGAATATAATCACTATATGATACTTCAGCTTCTCTGGTTATTCAAGATTTATTAGTTACTCACCTCTACTGTATTGCTTATATTGGCTTCTTTTTCTCTTTCTCCCTTTTTTACTATAGTTTTTATATTCTTTTAAATCTGTATTGGTATTAGCATTATTTCTTTTCTTTTTTTGTTGAAATAATAGTAAGAAAGAAATAAGAAAGGAGACGAGAACAAGCAATAAGAAGCAACACTTTGGGCTAACAATGGGAAATACTGTCATCTTCTGCCTTACCTTGGATTAAGGGCAATCAGAAAACAACCTGGCTGCCATGGAAAACTTAGCAATAAAGCTTAACTTGAAAAAAAGAAGAGAACCCTGATTTATGAAACATTTAAAAGGAACAGCCAAGGGCCAAAGAAAGAGGCAAAGAGCCCTGAGCATTTCTTCCTTTATCACATACTGTACTATGAACCAACACCCAGATAAACAAGACCAAGCATTTAATCACAAAAAGCACCAGATAATAGCATGCCAGTCAAAGAAGATACAATACCACCAATCAGTATATCCTACTCAAACCCACCCAGGTCTGGTTGAACAAATCTTACTTACCCATATCAAAGCACAGATTGTGTTACCTAGTCTAGTAATGAAATGTCTGCAAGAAAAGAACCAAGCTCAAAGAATACCAAGAACCCAACAGCTCAACCTTGAACTACATATACTCTCCACTATTGCAATTTCTGAAGTTTTCCAACTGAAGAAGCACATATTGACCTGCTATTATTCCAAAGCACTAGAATCAATTTTATGATTGCTTTTCAGTTTGAATGACTGTATTTATCTTTCCAGGTCACTGCTATCTAATTAGTCTATCTTTATAAGTTTCTGTGTGCATGTAAGAGTATATATACAGTATATACATGTGAGTATGCATAACATGTATGAAATGTTATGTTCTTTCTAGTTCTGCCTTTAAGAAAGACTTATCATTTACATTGTGGTGTGGATTATTTGAAAAAATAACTTCTCTAATACATGACAACCTATAATGAGCCTTAATAAAGCCTGCAAACAGCTGTTGAAAATTCCACTTGAATGGACCTTTCTACATTTCAGCAGCTCAGGACATTTCTTCATACTTCAGTTGCTGAATTATCTGCTCATCATACATATAATTTGAAAGATGGAAATGGAACACTAAAGCAGTTTAATCAGTTTTCATTACATATTTTATTTTCATCAGAATTTTAATATGTTCTTATTGAATAGGTACATCATGAAGCATCATATCTAAGCCTTCATCTTTTAAAAATAATATTCTATTGCTGAGCAGAAAATGAATGTTATTATACCAATGTCCATTGCATTAATGTCCTTACTGAAAACATTTTTTTAAAAAGATGGATGGTCTGTAAATTGCTAAGAATTAAATCAAGTCAGTAATGTTCTGTCTTCCATCATTAACACTTAGAAGTTCAATTCATAGTTTAAATTATCTTCATCCTTTTATATTATGACTGGGATAAAAATGAATGGATTAAATCCAGATTTACAGTGCATTCTTGTATACATTATTCAGAGGAAAGTAGAAATCAATAGGAGAAATTAGTCATAACTTCAGTCCAACTGATTTCATTGGGAATTCAATTCTAATAACCTGATTTAGCCTAATATAATAGTAGTAGCCTTTATTATACAGTTACTAACCCAAATTCTGTGAGTTGACAAAATAATCAAAATAATTAAACAGTTTCTATTTCAAATAAAATAAAAAGAACATAGAATTATTACAAGTTCATCAAGGCAGTTAGGACATGTCTAGTTTTACAGATATTAAAAAATTTAGCTACATTTAAGGAAATGAAATTGTAGTAGTCTGAAAGAAGTAACTACCTAAAATAAATGAAACCTATGTACTTTGACAAATATAGAATCAGCCTAACTTAACTCTTTTTTTCATTATTTTATGGGTATTTTATCTTTAAAAATAGTAGATATTGTTTTGTCTTTAGTCAGCATAGTTCAATACCCAAGTTGAATAAGACTATTCTTATTCTTATTCTTAAACAAGAAAAGTCTTGTTTTCTTATCCTGAGATTCAAAGCCTATTACAAGACTTCTATTATAAACTTCTGAACTAAGAAAGAAAGAATGAGAAAAGTATTTTGACTGCCATTTCATAAAAGTATTTATCTTCTGATAGCTAGTGTAATCCTAACAGTATCCCACTCAGATAGCCAGAATCACAATTTCATTGAATCTCCCACCCACACACTCCCAAAATAATAGTAATTAAGTTTATATGGAAAATCTACATGTTACACTATTTCAGTATTCTAGGCAATATTTCTTATAAGAAAAATTTAATAGGATGGAAAGGACTTTTCCTCAATAAATTTGCATAGAACTTGGTATCTATGTACAAGCAAAATGTAAGCATATAATAAGAGTATTGCTGGATCAAGCTAGAATGTCCATTACATTTAGCATTCAACTTTCCACCCGGGCCTTAAGGAAGTCTAAGACAAGATGGCTAGATGCCATCAAATGATACAAACATTTGTTTTCAAGTATTCAAAGAAGCAATTACTAAAGACAGTCCTGATAATGGAATTCTATTGGGTCATGAAGAGTCAGAAGCAACTAAAAAACTAATTAACTACATGTAATTATTATGCCATCCAGCTTCCATATAAGTGGCTTGCTAATTAGAATTACATGAGGTAGTTTGTCAAAACATTTGCTGGATTCAAGATATAGTATATATACAGCATTCCCAGAGTCAACTGGGAAAGTTACAGATCAAAAAACAGTCTTATAGTCTTATTCTCAACAAGTCCATACTGATATCTAGTGATTTTCAAGCTTTTACTGTATCTATCTCTTTATCATCTAGTCTAAAATTTTCTCAGGTACAGATAGTCTATCACTTCCCAGAACTTCAAGGTTCTTTTTTTCCTCCCAAACCAAAAAAAACATTGGAAGGAAACTATGTGAAGGGGTTGGTACTCTGCCTGTCCATCAAGAGAATAACTCTCTAAAAACTTAAATGAATGAGATCAAATTTGGTGTGCAGAGAGAAGCTGGAAAAAGAAAGATCAAGCTCCACCATGGATTACTTCAAATGGCAAAATACTAATAGGTAATAAAAAGGAAAGCTTTGTTGTTGTTGTTGTTTTTGCCTTAGTCTCTTCCAACAAGAGGGTATGTGTTCCACTTGTGAAATTGTGAAATGCAGAATGAAGGAGTAGGACTGAAGCTTGACATTAATAGAGACAGGGTTAGAGAATATTTCACTTTGAGTTTAAAACTCCAGGGCTAAATAAATTGCATCCTAGGATAATAAAGGAAGTGGCTGATGGGCTACCTGAACCCAGCCATGGATGACTTCAAAGGAAACAAAAACATATTCTCCCAAAACATCCTTATGGAAAAGGCAGTTGATCAGTAATTCAGGACACTGATGACTGCTCCATTCTAATCTGTCTTCCATCCTGATTAAGTGATCCAGAGTGAGGTCTGGAAACACAAGGGGAAAGCACAAATACATTACTTAATTACACTGAAGAAAATAAAGACATCTTTGTAGCCACTGCTGGTAAAGGTTAGAAATAATTCCAAAGGGCACGCCTTGCATGTTTTCCCTACTTCACTGAAGATAAGAATTACATTTGACCTTATCTAGTCAACTGGTACTTTATCCATTTTCCAGAATTTCTCAGAGATAATACAAAAGGGTTCAGGTAGACCATCAGCCACTTCCTTTATTATCCTAGGATACAATTTATTTAGCCCTGGAGTTTTAAACTCAAAGTGAAATATTATCTAACCCTGTCTCTATTAATGTCAAGCTTCAGTCCTACTCCTTCATTCTGCATTTCACAATTTCACAAGTGGAACACATACCCTCTTGTTGGAAGAGACTAAGGCAAAAACAACAACAACAACAACAAAAGCTTTCCTTTTTATTACCTATTAGTATTTTGCCATTGAACAGATGGTATATTGATTTTCTCTTCCTTTTATTTTTGTTGTTTGCCAACCTCAGGTCAATCTAAGCTTTAGCTTTCTGACATCTCTCTAGTTTTGCGATACCTATCCATATTCTTCTCTGATGAACTGTTCCTCTTTCTATTTCATACATGTGTACTCTTCTGTTCTGAGATCTTCATCACACTTTTGTGTAGCCACATTGGCTCTTCTGTTATCCCTTTTTTTCTGTTATATTTAGAATTGGGCTTCAGGTATCTCCTTTTTAAAACAACTATCTCTCCTCTTATTAGCTTCTTCTGCCATTGAATTTTATTTATTTTAATTCATTATAATATGGTTTTTAAAGTCTAAGATCTGTGTTTGATACATTAACATTATGAAAGACATAAACATTCTCCTTATGTACTCTCTGTAACTTGCACAATTTTATTAGTCTCCTAACACACTTTTTTTACAAATTAAAGAACTGAAACTGGAATTTTTACTCACAGAGGAGTTCTTCCAATACTGTCACTGTGATTGTTTTTTTTCCCCACCTCTTCCAGTTCCACCATACCCTTATGGAAATATGTTGACCACAAATTTACACAGCATTTCTAATTAGGATTGTACCCTATATTTTTATAAAGTCATTATAATACTGTTTCTTTATTTTTTCCCCAATGTTCTACCCCACTCCTGTAAAATTTGTCCAGTCACAAAGCAGCTCAGCATTTCAAAAAATCACTCATCCCCAGAACATCTTCCTGATCAGTCATCACCAGCTCAGACCCCATAAGAAAATATGTAAACCTTATTTCAAATTGCAAACCATTGCACTTGCTTATATTGAAGCATATTTGCAATTTTAATGTCTATTCCTCAAGTTTAGAGGGAACTTTTGGAACTTTTTGATTTAATTTCCATAAATAATTTGGTATTATTGGGAAAAGTGGCTACTCTATCATGTATTAGTTATTATTTTTATTTCAAACTTTGAAATACTGATTTCACACAGGTCTTTCCATTGCATGAGTTATAGGCTAATTTCTATTCAGCTTTATTTTCTATGACAAGTTACTGGTCCATCAAATGATTTCTCCATGACTTCCAAATTTGTTCAAAAGGTTTTAGAAACAGACTTTCTATGGGTGGCTGAATTGTTTCTCTCTGTGGTAGAGTAAACTGCCCTGATGGACAAAGGAAGAAAATCAGTCTGAACATTATGATTTTTGTCTGTGTGCCAATTCCATGTAATAATTTGCAGTTGGAAAATAAAATATTTATTTCTCTTTAATTAATTAATGGACAACTTCTGATCATTTTTTAATGTTCAGTATGGTTTCTAAATTCCTAGAAGGGCTGGTGCAAATCAGATTATTTAAGAATATATCTCAGTTTTCCTATTCCTGAACTTTAATAACTGGCATATAGATTAAATATGAAATGTAACCAGAACCCATTGTATGAAAGGCTGTAGCTGATTATTCTTGATCAGGATGCTCTAAAATAGGGAGGGAGGGAGGAATTCAAAATCACTATCTAAAGAAATTATAGAACTTAGTAAGAATAATTCAGAATAACTGCAGCAACTACATAGCCACACAGCTACATAACTACATAGTGGCTATTACAGTCCTTAAACTGTATGTTGTAGATGATTCCTGGTTTTCCTTCTTGAGCTGGTGGGTCTTTTGGTTTACTTAAGTTGTTTTGGAGGGCTTTAGTTGGTTTGTGTGTTACTGTAATGCTGTGTGGTTGTAATAGTCTGTTAGTTGTTTCTGAGATATTTTTGATGTATGGTAGTATTATCCTTTTCATGGCTTGTGTTGGTTGTGCTGTAGTGTGTTGAGTGGTCAGGCACTTTTTGATAAAGTTACATAGATATCCATTTTATTGGAAGATGTTGTATCGATGGTTTGTGTAGGACTGACAGGCAGAAGACTAGCAGAGAGCACCCATGAACACCAATTAGCAGTCAGAAGACACAGTGAAAACTTATTCTCACAACACATGGTCAGAGTCAACCATAGTTTCAGCTGGGAAACTGTAAGCATCCTAGACCAAGCTAAATCCAAAAATGATAGGGAAATCCTGGAAGTCTGGCATTCAGACAAATCAGTCATCAATGGACACATAGAAATAAACCATATTTACACACCATTCAAAAGAGACAATAAAAACGCTAAGAAGGAAACAAAAAGACCAGAACACGTCATCTCCAGCAGCTACACCCAGATAAGCAGGGATTAACACCAGGTAAACAATCAAGCAGAAAACAATAGCCTAATTGAGGAATGACCAAGAACACCTGCACTAAAACTGGCAGAACAAGCTATTGTATATAATTGGGGAGCAAACCTCACACCCACTTGCACTGATGATGCTACCTGGTTGGGTAATGAAATGTCTGCAAGCAAACAACCAAGCTCAAATAGCACCAAGAACTCCACCAATTATGAAGCTTCAGAGACATCTTAAAATTTTAATAGGTGCTCTGTGTCTCCTAAGTCAAGATCAATGTTTCTTTCTTTAAGAAGGAGCAAAGGGAAAAGAATGGGGAAGGACCTGCCTGCATCAATGGTATGATTTCTCTAGTCCAGCTGCTTTGGCCTAACAGATGGAAGAAATACTTGTAGGTCTCTTAGCTGAATTGTTCTATTCCAGAGGCATTAATTAGGTATCATATCATCTGTTCAATATCTCTCTAGTTTCTTTTAAAGCAGATTAAAATTTATAATGGTGAGCAAGAGAAAAGAATGATCCAACTGAAGCTATTCAAAGACTCAAGAACACTTTTGAACTACAGTGCAAAGTAGCATCTTTTTAAAGACATAAATCTCTCCTTCACTAAAAGTTCTTTTAGTTCTCATTTCTTCTGCTACAGTGGCAATGCAAACCTCCTTTCCTGTCTATCTTGTTCAAGATACCGATGGGATGAATCTTTAGAACAGCTGCAGATTCCCTTCACTGTAATGACACTTAAATGAATCACCCACACAGTTCTGTGACTGCACTGGAAGAAATTATCCTATACTATTATTAGACATTTGTAATAGGATAGCATTGTCGTAAACGGGAAATCAGAAAACTATTTTGTTTTAGGTTTAATTTTATATTTCTACCATAGCTACTTAATTTCTAGCATTTAAATATTTCTATTTCTTCACTATCCTCCATGTCAACAATCTAGTTCTCAAAGAACAGTTTTTGGTTTTGTTCTTTTTTGTTTTTGTTTTCGTTTTTTTGAATGGCCGATCCATGTCCTTTAGAGCATTTTAATCCATATGGTACAATGAACTTTCTTCCCTACATTCTGACAAGCACACATTCAGGCCATGGCTGTTAAAATTTCTATTATTAAATAGGCATAAAAACAACAACTAATCCAGTTGTCTGTTTCCCAGAATGGCTAACTAGACGTCATCATGAAGGGGCTAATTAGATGTTACCATGAATCAAGGTATGAATAGAAAGGCAGGAAACAAGAAGGAGAAGGGGAAGGGGAAGGGGAAGGGGAAGGGGAAGGGGAAGGGGAAGGGGAAGGGGAGGAAAAGGAGGAGGAGAAGGAGAAGAATATTAAATAAAAGCAGTAACATTTCCACTTCTGTCCCATAATAACTAATATCCAGCCATACATTGCCACTGAAATAGAGGCTTTGTACAGTCATTTAAAAGGATCTGAAAACTTATTTATTCAATAAAGCAGATTGATTGTTGGAAGTGGCTGTGAACAGATGCTGAGAATGGTGTAGGGCTGTTTACTGTAATTTTATTAATAAAGTTATATGGTAGGTAAGTAGGTTTAGGGTTTTTTATAATTGTATAACATTATTTTCGTTGTGATTGCAATCCAAAAGTGCCACATGAAAGAATAGTGAGATTAACCCACATATAGTTTTTAATGCCCAGATGTAAGAAGCAGCCCTGTCTGTTACAAAGGAAGGGAGAATCCAAGGGAAAATCTGATAAGGGTGTACCAAATGCCTAGCAAAACCCTAACCCAAAGTAGACCAAATCCAATGAGAATTGAACATATTCAGTAAGAGAGCTGTGGGAATCCTCGAAAAATCTGCTGCGTAACTTCTGAAGCTAAGTGGCCTGACATATAGAGACAGCCACGAGCAGCTTCCTAAGCAACCACCCAAGTGTGGAAAAAAAGCACTTCTTTCAAAGGACTTCACAGCCTTAACTTCGTAACATCAGAATGTGAACTACTGGGAGCCCAAAACCAAACTAAGCATGAAGAAGGAAGGAGTCATAGTGGAAGCCCTATGCCTGCATTTACTAATTGTTCCACATAGATTAAATAAATCAGCAAAATAGCAATCACATAACAGATAGGGTACACCCATCAAACAAGCATTTAAAAATTAAGCCCGCAGTCATACAGTAGGTGTAACCATCACATTTGGCTCTGATACTTGTTAACAAAAAGTGCCTCTCTTCTTTCTCTGGCTTTCATTTTCCCAAAAATGTAATATTTTCAAAAAATATAAAAAAGAAGCTGACAAAAGAAGTCGCAAATAGGCACAACAGATACATTCTTTATACTGGAGGCTTGGCTGATTCCCAGCTCTTCTGTAGGAGTACTGCAGAGTATTGCTGAAACCACCAAGCAGCCCACAGCTGCCATGCTGCCAACAATCTGTCTTTTTAGGCAGACGCCATCCATGCTGCCACCAGCTAGTTTCACTCTAATGTAGTAAACCAATGGCAAGCATGTCTTTTGACTCAGTTATTAACAGATCACTGTAGGGGACAGATGAATGGGAGCCAGCATTTTGCTGTTTGTCACGTTGGGGAGAAAAGGCATAAAAATCATAAAGGTGTATAACTTGGCTCCTGCAGTGAAAACAACAGCACCAACAGAAACATAATTCTCTTTCCAGCCTTGAAGTAAGCTACAGAAAGCTGATTCAGAATTAACAAAACCCACATGTTTATTTAGAAAAACATATGATACAATCGATACTGTCATTGAAATGAACTTCAGACAGTGCAGCTAACAAGCATTGTTTTTGGTCATAATACCATTAGATCTACAGCTGTATTACCATTAGTTGTATTACATTACAATATATTGTACTATATATTATGTTTGTTATGCTATGTCATGTCATGTCATGTTATATTACAGTACCTATAGTTGAATTACTTTCATATAACATGTGAGATAAGGGAGCTTCCCCATTCATATCTTGCCACTTGTCATTTCTAGCACATCCAAGTACTGAAAAGATGTGCAGGTGGATCGTCCAATGTGCCATTTTCAACTGCTACAAGAGCAGTTTAGACAACTTTAGCCTTTGTAGCAACATTAACTCCCAGCCAGTTCCCCCATGACTCCTCTTAATTTCCCCAGAATTATTTATGAGGGTAACATGTTATCCTAAGCTTTCTAAGATTTCTTCTGTTAGCTAATTCTGCACCTGCCCTTCCTTCTCCTATGAGAAGTTAAGCTACGTCCTATGTTCATACCTTGTCAGCCAGAAAAGCACAGAGAAAAATGGATTTGTTTGGGTTTCTTTCCCTTCACTCAGTATACCCTCTAAGTTCACAACTGCAGGGATCCACGACTAGCCAGGTCACCTGCTGGTGTGTCATGGAGAAGGATGTGGAGCAAGTATTTCCTAATGCATTATTCTTGGGATAAAGCTGTGAAGGTGATAATTACTTCAGTAATAAGTTAAAGGATTGTTAGTTGAACTGCTCAGACATTTATATTCTTTTTTTCTTGCTCTGGTGGATCTTATGCTGCTGACCAGACTTCCCACAACTTATCATTTCCACTTTCTCTCTTCTTTTAAATTGGCAGCATAGGATGCTGGTGGTACGGACATTAGCATTTAAAGCAGAATGGCACTGCCAAAAAAAATCAGCCAAGTAGATCTGCTCATGTAAAAAAATAATATAAGGAGTTAATTAAAAAAAAACTGTTACAAAGATTAAATTGATAAAATATATGTCTCTATAAATATAGGCATTTTGTGTCTATTTGTATTCTTTCAACTCAAGCGCTTATCTTTGAGGGACTATAATAAAAAATTACAAAGAAAAGAAAAGAATCTTCTCCATGTATTCTGTGACACAACATCTGTTTTCTACTCATCTTTCAGCATCTATAAGGAATATTAACTTAGCAGCACTAGGCTATACCTCTCTAAAAGAGTAAAGAAAATCTCAAAAGGATTAAGATGATAGCTTTAGGTTAAATTCCACTTTGCCACAAAACATACATATTCAAATTTTAGAAATGGGTATATTTTTTTCCAAAAGTATGCATGATCCTCAAAAGACTAAAATAATCATTATCACCAATTAAATGTGCATTCTCCCCCACCCTCACCATTAAGATTTCTGCTTAAGAGTCATGTACCTTCACAACAGTATGTATTATTTGGTTCCACAATATTTAAACACATGCATTTTCTAATTACAAACTGAAGCCCTAGGCTTCCCTGTGATTCATTTTTGGCAGGCAATTTCCATTTAATGGTTCAAGGCAGCATGTGTCTGCAAATGAAAGCGTTCCATGATATCCATCTCTAATAGAAAAAATAAGGCATGTTTTCTACATATGGGTTTCCTCTAAAACCAAATTCTTATTTAGAATATGCACAAGCATGCATTCATATCTATATCTATATCTATATCTATATCTATATCCCTATATCTATATCTATATCTATATCTATATCTATATCTATATCTGTGTGTGTGTGTGTGTGTGTGTGTGTGTGTGTGTATCCCTATCACATTATTCTTTTTGGGGTTAAGCAACATTATGCAATATACAGGAAAGTGGTAAGAAATAGTAAAAGTTAAAGACATGAGAAAAGGAAAAGGAAATGCACCTTAATTAAATTTTCACCAACCTCACTCCATAGACTTCTGTCCTTACAAACCTTCTTTGCTTCTATAATGTCCATACACAGAGTTCTTGTCTTTTGTTCTTTATGAATATATTATTACAAAAGGAAATATTCAGTATGGCTTGCAATCCGATAAAAGTGTCAAACCTTCCCTCCCACCTGCTCTGACTGAGCACATGTGTTGAAACAGGAAGCTGGGGGTATACAGCTAGGTTCTGTGCTGACAAGCACCTTAAGACTATAAAATCCTGACTTGCACTAAGAGTTGGCCTCTGTTCTTCTGGCATGTCAACAAGCAACCAGAACAGTGTAGAGAGAATGTCTGAAAAGTCTGGCACAACAGATGGAGGTATAGTCTGAGCTCAGGCAGACCATATGAGCCCCAGGGTCTATGATTTGAGTTTCCAAGAAACTACAAAGCCTGTCCGGCTTGAGGTAACCTGAAAAAAATCCAGATGACCACTGGTTAATTTTCTGTATCTTTTTTCTGCCATCTAATGGTATTTCAGATGAAGTACAAGATTCTAGCCTAAAATCATTGGAGCTTTGGTGCTCAGTGCCAACTTTGAGGGACTATAATAAAAAACTTGGTGTTTCTGCCAACTTCACCTGACCAGTGAATAGCTGCTTAGCCTCTTTAACAGGCAGGAAAAGTATCTGAAGCTATAGCAGAAGCTTATCTGACAGCAGATTTCCATTGCACTGACTAAACTTAATCTGTCAAGATGTAACTATGTTTAAAAGTATGCACTGATTTGTCCCATTCTACACTATTCCCTTTAAAAAAAAAAAAATCAAGATTAGTTTCAGAAAGGAAGGCACTTAATTTACAACTAATGACTTCTTAATCCCATGTCCCATCTTTTATCTATAAACACATCCGTAAAGAATCATTATTTCAGTCCTTGTGTCAACAAAAGTCTATTAAGGGTTTCCAGAAATAACAATGTATCTATTTTAACCTTGATCAAATAAACCAACTTTTTATTCTTCCTTTTACTTCTAACAATCTTAATTTTTAATGCATTTAAGTAGTCATAGACCTTGATTTCTTTTCATTTCTTTTTTACCTCTTCTCATAAGATTCATCCAAGCTTTAACAAACCTCTTTTGTAAATCCAATATAAAAGAATTATCCAGGTCACTCTCTTGGTTTATTATTTGTTATTCCCTTTTAGTTTTTAAAGCATCAATTGATTTTTGTATGTTCAGTGAAACATCTTTTTCCATGTAATTCTTGTCGTTTGTAGAACCAGTTTTAGTGTCAAGTCTCTTTCTATCTTGTCATATAAAACTTGTTCCTCTTCTGCCATTTCTTCTAAAGCATCTTTTGGACACAGTCTATCCATAGAAGCAAACATCGCTATTGACATTGTTGATATTAACTTCTGATTCCATTTTTCAAATATATCCTTCAATATTTCCAATGTTATAATATTTTGCATCATTTGCAGCTATTAATCAGGTTTATGTATTCTTCTCCATTAATTAAAGTCTTTTTAATTAATCTTTATCTCTTTTATCTCTTAGAAAAAATTCAAAACAAGTCAACTTTTCCATGGGAAGGATTCTTGATAATTAATTCCAAAATCTTATTTCTAATTTATCGGGACCCTTAGCCATTTATAACTTTCTAAAATTAAAGTCTTAATTAGATTTTTGCTGTTTATTTCAATTTTTTTAAGTTCTTAAGCTTGTAGATAAAATTTTCTTTCACGAAGGATTGAAGGCAGACTCACCAAATGTTTTCAGACTTGTCAATCCAAAGTCTTCTGATAGCTGAAAAGAAGTTAATAAGCAATTTCCGAATGTGGTTAGAAAAGGAAGTATGCGAACTTAGCGTCCTTTTAAAGGGTCAACCGTGGTTTGAACAATATGAATATTACCTCATCTCCCAGTGCTCAAAATCCGCTGGAGACTGCTGTCTTGAAGTCTTCTTGCAAGGAACAGATCTGTGGAGCACTTATGGGCAATCTTCCATCCTCTCTTTGGAATGATTTGAAGAGCCGGTCTACTTGCCAGCTCTTTGTTTTTCACCACAGTCATTGTCTCCACTTTTTGCAAAGCCGTCTTCAGTCCGCCATTTCTTCGTCCAGAAATGTTTATATTTGTTGTGATGAAGGTTGGAAGTCACTTCTTTATATATTTCTTTTCTTTTTCTTTACTATATACTTACTTTTCTTTTTCTTCCTATTCTCTACTTTTTTCTTTTCTTTTGCACTTTTTACTCTTTCTTTCTACTGTTATTTCTTTGTTTTAGTTTGTATTAGTTTTTACTATTGCAATTATAATATTTAATAAAATTATTTTTTAAAAAAAAGAAAGGAAAGCAATATGAGGGAACACACTCAGCCAAGGTAACTCTTCAGAAAAGTTAAAATGTGTATATATAGAATCAAAGTAACTTGAGACTCCTGATGATAATACAGTAAACCCTGAATAAAACAGTATTAGCACAATACAGATACAATATACAATATCTTGTGTGCATGTTTTAATCCCATTCACTGTTTTACACGTGCATAAAATGTGTAAAATATGTAGAAGTATGCATTAACTGGATAAAATATGCATGCATAAAATACTATTCAGATTTAATGAACATTCTGCTTTAAATATCTGATTTAATGGACATTTCTCCTCCCCAATTAGTCCATAAATTCAGGGACTACTATAGACATAAAAATACCAACTTCGTGAAATAATTTTTTTAGAATAGAACATTAAACACAGGTCCCTTTTAAGACTATAATAGAAGTGCATGCTACAGAATGAACTGCCTTTTCCTTGGCAATGCTAATAGCTAATTCATGTAGCTCTCATCAGTCACTCAGAAAAACGCTGAACAAATAGGCATATTTGCTAACCTGTTAATCTCAGAAAGTGGTTGATTAAGTAAAGTAAACACACTTTGTAACATATTTTGGATCAGTATTGTAGGTCAAATTGCAATTATAAAAAAAGTACCTTTTGCAACATAATTTTCAATCCTTTAAAGTAGGCCAGGTCAGGAAACAGACACTGGGAGGAGCATTGGAACTCTATTGTTGTAGGGTATAATAACAAAATCTTGAAAGCTGCCAGAGTTTCTCTCTGCCTCTTCTCATACCATGTAGAATCAAGGCAAGGTTAATTCCCAACTTCCCAGGGCTGAAATGTCATTTACTGTTGCTTTAATCTGCTAGCAGTTCTTGCATTCCATTGCAAATGTTAATTTTGCCTTCCCTGCACTAGTGCTAAAAGAGAGGGAGGTTGCCAAGTAACCATCCACTTTACCAGAAGATTTATGTTTCTGATTCTGCTGGCATGTTCATATATCTTTGTTGCATTGTTTGTCATCAACATGACAAAATTATAAAAGTAACTCAAAGCAGAAAGAGAAACCTGCCGATGAGTAGATACTCTTCAGATGGCCAAATGTAGTCTATCAAATTCAAATCAAGTGAAATATAGCTATTGTCAATAGAATTTACCATCTTACCTGTAATGAAGAAAAAGTGGAGAAAAGCAAGAAACAGAGCAGAAGGAAGCACAAAGAATTTACAAAGAAGAATACATTGCAGGGACCAACTGTCAAATTTTGGGACACTGCAACAGATCATACATTTGTTTGATCAATTGTTGTTGTTCAATAATTTAGTTATTTCTTACTCTTCATAACCTGATGGGCATTAGGTTGATCTGTTCAACAAGTCAGGGCCAAAATTGCAGCACGTAAGTCCAAATCAGCATCTTAGACATTGTAAGCAACAAGAACAACAGTTTGCATATCTCTGCTCCTTCTTACAATGTTATCATTAAATCTTGAATGAATTATTAAGTTATGCAGCAAGTATAAAGCAAATTTGATACTGCATTCAGAATCTGGATTACTGATGTGGATTTGATTTGAGTTGGCACTGGGACAACTACTTACTCTGTCTGCCCATAAATAAACTAAACTGTGACTAAATTGTAATCCCAATATTGGTGTCCAGTGTTTCTTCATGAATGCACAGCCCTAAAACAACAATGCTTTTCAACAATACTATTGGATTTCATATTCCTACTGGTCTGTGTCTCAATATGCATTGTGTTTTCATCTTCCTACCGCTAATAAGCTTTAAAAATGCATGCAGTTTACAAAAGTGATAATGAAGCTTGATTAAGAGAAACAATTTTCTCATGTGAGCTGATTGCAGTTTACACAATGGCAGGGCCAGAATCTAAATCCTTAGCTGTAATACCTTTGAATTCATGATTGCAATTAAGAGTGCTTTGTTTTTTTTTAAAAAAAAGCATTGGCACTTACTGTGTATCTCAAGAAACAATACTAGATTGAGTCAGCCACAGGAACTGACTAAAATCCTCATCCTGGAATATTAACCAGTACTCTTACTCTAGAATTGATTGTCATCTGAAATCTCTGTGTTTTATGCTATATTTCTAGTTTTATGTCAAATAGCCATGTAAGTATCTCTCAAAAACTCCTGAAAACAATAGCATTGTATATTTATACACACATCTAGGCATAGAGTACTCTACAAGCTTAAGGCTAATGCTCAAAGATTGATGCCAAAGATATATACTGTTCGATTAAACTGATTTCCACAAAAAAGTGACTCAAGGAACTCAGTCTGTTTTCCACTACTTCAGATTGAATAGAAGCAACATTGTCTGCTACCTGGAAGTTGTTTTATGGCAAAACATGTATGCCCTAGCTAAAGGCAAAATAAAATTAATTGTGGTGATTTACAAAGTATATTATTTTTCTGAAGAATTCTGTCAGTAATTGAGGATCAGCATTTAAATATTTCTTGCACAAGAATCATACAGATTTAAAATAGCATGTTCACAAGCGGGGATTCTGATATCATTGTGAAGTATCCCATTTTTATTATTATTACAAGGCAACACATATAATTACTTGACATGATAAACTTTTTATGATTGTCATCAGCCCATATTTGACTGAGAAATCAATTTCTATAAAACTCTATCTCAGTGTCACAGCTAAGTGGAAAGTGCAATTTTAATCTCTCCTTTCATTTAAAAGCAGATAATAAAAGTAAGGTTGTTTTTTTTTTTCAGTCCATTGCTAAGCAGGACATACTGATTTAAAATTTAATAGCCTAACAACATAGAACCAGGTTTTCCTGATGAAACATTTTATCCCATACTTGGTTGTCTGTAATATAACATTTTCTTCTGAGGCCTGTCGAAGTATCCTGATGCACATTACGAGAGGTAGGTAGGTATACGAGACAGAGGGCTCCCTACTTAAAAAGATTCATGAGGCATTCACATTACAGGTTTTTCAGTGCCAGAAAAAGATCTATTTTGTTATCCTAGGACAGTATTTCTCAACCTTGGCAATGCTAAGATGGGTGGACTTCAACTCCCAGAATTCTGGGAGTTGAAATCCACTCATCTTAAAGTTGCCAAGGTCGAGAAATACTGTCCTTGGCATTTAACAACAATGCCTATGGGTTTCCTTTGCTTTTTTTTTTTTTTTATAAAAAAAGAAAATTCTTTCTACAGTTTTTATTCTAAGCTGTGTTATTGGTTACTTAATTTTATTGATGTTAATAGTTTTGTTTTATATTTTATTTTATACTTAATTTTATTTTCATTAATTAGTTTGCCAGTACTTTTATTATATGCTATTTTATTTTTGATGGTTTTATTGTTATTTATGTTTGATAGCTTTAGTATTTTTAATGAACACATCTAGAGATCTTTGATTATTAGAAGGTCCAAAATAAATGAATCAGTTTAAGGTTTAAGTCTATAGTATTATTTTTCTAGTAGTAATAGTAGTAGCAATTTTTATTCTGATCAAAGGTTATACAAAAAGTCAGATTATTAAAAAAATTAAATTAAAAACAGTCAAGGGAAGAAGAAGATAATTGCATAGTCTAGGGCTGTTTTAATAAGTTGTGATGCAGTACGACTGTTATGGTCCACAATGCAACAAGACATATTCATATTCAATAATCATCCTTTGTTCTACCTGAGCTATTCATTACAAGTAGGTTATAACATCAGAGTCCCCATGAAAAGGGCAACATAGAAATGTGTTCTAGTGATTCAGTTTCTTGAACTTCACATAAACATGTTTAGTCATAAATGGGAAAGTGGTATGTTTTTCTACTAAGAATTATAATCAAATGTTGATCTTTCCCTTCTAAATCTTCCTTGTTTATCTGCCAGAATTAATCTTGCTTCAAATCAGTCCAGGAGTTCCGAAAACAAGGAATGTGCATTGCATAATTCATCATACTCAAAAGATTAACTGAGCAGTGATTTTAGATCAGAGTTATACTTTCTTTCATATGGGAACTGTTATAGATTGGCTCTAATCCTTTGGGAACTTCTAAGCCAGAGAATCAGATACAGAAGTCATGATGTCTGGGCAAACCAGGGCTGATGGGGAGCTTTAAGGGAACATTCCCTGGCATAGCTTTGGTCCCATTATTTCTTTACAGTCTCCAAACTTCTGGCCTAACTCTGTACCTAGTCAAATCTTAGCTGTGAGTCAGGATATTCGAAGGAACCACTTTTTTTAGGCAGGAACAAGAGCTCATGATTCTAGGCCCAATTAGAACTGGGAGGTCTCTTGCCAGCATCAGACATGAAAGGCTCAGCTGGTGGGTTCCTGTCTTTATAGAATAGTTCTTTACAAAGGCAGCAGTTTTTCTGTGATTGGTGGCCATGGATGCTTCTCAGATCATAGATGCTCAAAAGAAGCAAGGGAATAGTGCTGAGGGAAGCACAGGTCTGCAAAGGGAGGTTTGTGTGTGTGTTAGACAGGGAAACAATGACTGCCCTCCCAGTATGCAGTCTTCCAGCTTGGATCCCCTTAGGTATGGGTCAAAAGCAGTAGCAAAGAGATTAGATTGGCCCTGACAAGACATGGTTTTGTCACCAAGCTCCAGGTGTGTGGCTGAGCCTGTTCAGTGGCTATGTTGATCTGCTGGTGGTGGCTTTGTTTACACCTCAGCTGATGATTATGTGTGCATTCATGTGTTTTTAACTGTTACATGTTTTTATTGGTGTTTTTAACTCATTAGCCATCCAGTCATGAATTTATTTGGGCAGCTATAAATTTAAATAAACACGTAGCCTCATACATGCACACACATGCACATCTCCACTGCCAAACTCTCTAAGTTTATCCTCTGCAAAAATATGGGCTTACAACAGTTGGACTAGAACTGGAGCAAGCCCCAGGAAAGTGGGAGAAGCAAGCAATACTGAGGCTGCACATAGGTACAGCTTAGTGGGAACATTGTCTCCAAGGCATTGTTATGGTGTGTAAACAGATGGCAAAATTGGAACTCACTCATTCATATTTGTTTTCAGCAGTTCAGGAGAAACCAGATCAGACCAGGAATCTTTACTGTTTTACATTGTCCAATTAATTTAGAAATCAGAAGGAGTTTCAGGTGTCCAACTTTGTCTTCACTTGGGATGTAATGATGGGATATTCAAAGTGGAGTAATGTGTCAGAAGGCAGCAGAGGTTTTGTTTTTTATTATATAGTAAACTCAAATACCTGTTCTTAAATAAGTTGCATATTCTTCATAGTCTTTATTTTAATTAGAGTGTTATAAGTATTTTTAAAGCTACATGCTTCTTTCCATAAGAATAAAGGTAGGTTAATTTTGTATGCTCTAAAGAACACCTCTAAGCTGGGCTTGGCATGTATGCATTCCTAGTCAAATCAGATGATTTTTCAGTTTAAATTTTAGGAACAGTGCAACTTGCATTTCTGCATCCTAAATCATCCGTTCTAATGTGAACAAGAAAAGTAGGTGTTGTATTGAATAAGAGTGTTCTTGTACTGAGCATGAGCTGATTTTTATTGTTGGTCATACAGTCAGCCAGCTGTTTAGACTGGATTTAGCATGGAGTCCTTCCCAAAGACCTGGGATAGGCAGATGTTGTTTGATAGTATTAAAGGTATTGTCTCAGGATGTCAGCTCTTCCAAGTAAAGCTGCCTTTTGCAATTGACTGATGGTGATTTTGTCAATGCTGATAGTGTTCAAGTGGTGCTCCAGATATTTTGGGATTGCACCCAAGGCGCCTATTACTGTTAGTTCTATCTTTGCTTTCTTTCAGTCATTCTATTTCTATTTGCAGGTCTTTGCATTTTGTACTTTTCTCCAGTTCTTTCTCTTATATTCTGCTGTCTCCAGATATTACAGTCCACTATCCAGACTTTTTTGTCCTTCTTATCAACAATTGTTAGGTTTTGTTGTTGCTGCTGTGATGGTTGTTGTTGTTATTTCAAACCATGACATATGATTTAGGAACATCCTTAGCGAAAAGAAGTGTTAATTTACAGAGCAGGAAAAACTCTTTCTCATTGTTCAGTTTGCTGAATGCATTCGCCAGTAAAACAAAATGGTTTTCACAAAGGAACATTTGCTGTCCCAGATCCTGCTGCAGGAATCCCTTTGCCCTCATTGTATCCATCTTTGATTCTCTTACCATCTCAACTCTTGGCTCCAGATTGGCTCTTGGTCAAGGAATGAAATGGAGGGCCCAGGTTTCAATCTGTTTGGGCATGGTAGCTGCTCCTGAAAATTACCAAAACACCTGGAGAAATATGGCATTTCATAGATAAGACAGCTTTGATCTGTTTTTAATCTAACATAATTCAGAAGTGATCTTAGGGGCAAAAATGGGTGTTGTCCTTCTCTCACCTGCACTATTTTTTGTCTTATCGACCGTTGTTAAGTCTGGGGTGTTGTGTGGCAGCTGCTTATCTGTTTGAATTCTAAAGTCCCAGAGCACTTTAGCTTCTTCATTTTCTTTCTTTGTTTTGTGGTCCCACCAGCTCTTGCTTGCAGACAAAGGGTATTTCTTGCAGATATTCCAATGCACCATTGTTGCTACTTTGTCATGCCATTGTTTGTAGTCAGTCTTTGTGATCTTCTTGCAGCAGCTACATAAGTGGTCCACTGTTTCTTCAGCTTCTTTGCAGAGGCAGCATTTGCTGTCTGTTTCTGTCTTCTCAATTCTGGCTTTGTATGAGCCTTTGTTCTTAAGGCTTGGTCTTGTGCAACCAGAATTAGCCCTTCTGTCTCTTTCTTCAACTTTCTTGTTCCTAGCCATTGCCAGATATTGTTATCTGCTTTGCCTGCTAATTTATTTGTATACTGCCCATGTAATACTTTGCCTTGCCATGTCTCTTTTCTATTCTTCATTTGGTCTTTCTTGTAGACCAGTTTGGTCTCTTCAGTATTCAGTATGCTTCCATGGGATACTAGCTTCAGTGCATCTTCTTCACTGTCCTTCAGATACTCTTCCAATGCCCTTTTTTCTTCTTCAACTGTCTGGGGTTCTTGCAACATTTCACACCCACCAATGGTTCTTGGTAAGTAGAATCTGTCAACATTGCTGCAGAGATGAAGGGCATGTTCATTGTCATTATTTTTCTGGTCTTCATATCCAGGGATTCTAGTTCAGCTTGAGACTACTCCACTATTCCAGCTATGTCTTTAATGACTGGAATTGCCAGATATTAATTGCCTTGATAGTATTTCCACCACTGAGTTTGGACTTTAAGACTTCTTCACTCTCATGATGTATTCATACTAACCTTCTTCTTGATTTCAATGTGCTTGATGTTGTCAGTGTGAAAGATGCCCAGGTATTTGTAGTGATCTTCTTCATCAGACTTTTGATGTTATTTCCATTGGGCATCTTAATTCCTACAGATTTCACTATTTTTCCCCTATTTGATGGTAAAGGTGGCACATTTGTCCAGTCCAAACTCCATTGTAATATCTTGCCTGTACATTCAGACAGCACTGAGCAGCAATTCCATTTCAGATGGTGTTTTTCCATACAGCTTCAGATTGTCAATGTAAAAGAGGTGGGATAGCCTGGCAGATGTTTGTGATGTTTGATAGCCATAGCCTGACTTGTTTAGTATTGTTGACAGAAAAATCAATGCAATGACAAACAGTAATGGTGATAGTGAGTCTCCTTGAAAGATTCGTGTCTTTATATTATCTTCTCCCAGTCGATCACCATTGACCAGCAACTGTGTCTTCCATTGTGCCATTGATTTTTGCACAAAGCTTCCGATGATTCTACTGACTCCTGTTATTTCTAGTCACTTGATTATCCAATCACATGGCAGGGGATTGAATGCCTTTTTGTAATCAATCCAAGCTACATTCAATTTGGTCTTCCTTCCCTTGCAGTTTTCCAAAATCATCTTGTCAGTTAGGAGCTGATCTTTTGTCCCTCTGGGTAGCTTCCTTGCTGCTCAAATGGAAAAAGCTTGTTTTCAACTAGGTGCTGTTGAACTGCCTAAGCTACAGCACCAGTTAGCAATCTGAAAGTTGTTGATAAGTAAGTAATTGGCCTGTAGTTGCCTGGTGCTGCCCCTTTTGTTGGATCTTTCATTATCAAGTAAGTTTTGCCATATGTTAACCAATCTTCAATTTCACCTCCTTGCAGTATGTGGTTAAACTGCTTGGCAGTGAGTGGGTGCAGACCAGTCAGATGTTTCAACCAAAAACCATGCAGTTCATCTTCACCTAGTGCTAACCAACTTTTGATCTTTGTTGCCCTTTTCTCCACCATTTCTGTTGTTATTACAAGTTCTTTCATTTGAGCTTTTTTTAAATTCTTATCCACCTTCTTTATCAAAGCTGCATTCTTGTGGTATTTCTTTGGGTTGTCCCACAGCTACCCATAGAACTGCACTGTGTCTTCTTTGTCAAGTATTGACAAACTTTTCTGATTCAACTGAAATTGGAGATTCTGCCTATATTGTGCAATTTGAGCTTCCTATCTGCTTGGCTATGGCTGCTATTTGGTATCTGTGCAAGCTTCCCAACTATGATATGATCACAAAATTGAGAAAGTCATTGGAAATTATGTTAAAATGTTATGGAATTTTCATATAATTGATTGCTATGTGGAACACAATGCAGCAGACATAATAATATTTGAAAAGAAAAGAATGTGTTTTGTAAATGTGGCAATACCCGAGGACAACAGAATCAAGGAAAAGGATTTAGAAAAGAATAAAATACAGAGCTCTAACAATCAAAACAGGTATATTATGGAAAAGATCTTGTAAATTCATCTGTACAATTATTGGGTTAACGTTAGGTGAAATAGCAAACAAATTAAACCTATTTTTACAAGAACAAAATATTTTTACTATATCCACTACAGTTTTGCAAAATAAATAAATGACTTTCCTGGACACATGTTGTATCTTACAGAATTACTTGGATAATTCCTAGATTCCTAACTGAAACTTGAATTTCCAAAGAATACCAGTAAAAGTTTTTATTCTTTTTGTTTGTTCTTCTTAATAATTAGAAGGGATGCTGCTGTTATGCAATTGTTAAACCATTGGAATATTTAAGTTTCCACTACTGATCTGCTTTTTGTAAATAGATTATCAATACCCATTTTCAATTGTTCATGTTTATTTTTTAAAATAAATAGAATTCAAATGAATAGGACAAATGCCGTTTTCACTGCAGTGCTACAAAGGAGTATAAGTTTTACATTTCCATAAGATACAGTATCTTGTATTCTTCTTTTATAATTTTTTTTCTTTTTGTGACTCAAAGACTTCACACTATCAAACTTGTCTTTCTTTCTCTAAAATCAAAATTACTTCAGCCATTTTAAGTGAGAAATAGCATTACTGTAGGGCAGAAGAGACCATTCCCAAATTGTGAGAACTCTCAAGTACTTTAAAAGCTATTTATTGGAAGCGGTCATAAAGTTCTAATTATTAGGTGTCTAAAACCAATTAACCTTTGATTACAGCCCTTAATATAATGTACTTTATATGTCAAACTGTATTTTCCAGGATGGAAAAACCACCTGTCTTGTACTCACTTTTTCTTTGGTTCAGTATCCTGAAAATTAGCTAGCTCTAATTTTAATTTTGGGCCTAAAATAATTCTACATGAGTTTACCATTTTATTCAAATAATGCCATTATTATCCAGAGACAACATTTTATACTGACAGGGAATGACCATATGCAAAGAACATTGATATAAGTTTAACAGATTTGTATACACCTGGTATGTGCAGCTCGTTATGAGAACATGAAGAAGACCTTGTACTCACTGAAATTCTGCACAAGCATTCCTTCCTATGCCTTCCATTGCACGTGCTTATTTTTGTCAGGATGGCGTATGAAAATAATTTTCATAGCTTTTGCTGATTACTGCAAAAAAATTCTTGCACATGTTAATATTTTGTTAATTATGAATATAGGGAGCCAATCAATAACTAGCACAGTGTATTACAATCACTTACGTAAGAATAAACATTGTGTTGAATATAAAAGCTATTGATTCTTAGCTTAAACTAGACAGTTTATCTTAAGTTAATATACCTATGGAAAACAGCAAAGTGTTCCATGGCTGAAGCAGTTTCTACTGGTATCATTTGATTACATCAGTTGTTGCATCTAAGAGTTTCCAAATGTTGCAAAGGAAATGTTTGTTTTTTATATGATTATTTTTTTTAAATTAAATTCTGTTTCATCACCGGTTTGTTGCTTATCCATTACAGAGTGTAGAGAATGTACATAAAAATATTTCCTAATTTATAGGGTTTTGGAGACAAAGCATGTAGTAATCCCAATTAAAATTAAACAGTTGAAGCTCTACATCACCTAAAAAATGTGAATTTTTTAAATTGAAAATGATTATCACAAGTGGAAAGTAGTGTGTTAATATTTAAAATTTACAAAAAAATAATAATAATATATGGATAATATTCTATGAATTATGCCATGTCCTTAACTGAGGAGTCATCTTCAGATGAAGAAGAAAAAGACCAAGATAAGACAATCAGTCCCAACCCCAGTGAGATGGTACCTGGCCTAATGATTCCTATCCCTGATCTTTTTACCTGAGGCCTTGAACTGGAATCTCATCCTCCCAGCCAGTGAAGGATTAGAGAAAACAGGGACACTGTATAGAACCAACAACCACAGGTGTAAAGCTGGAACAACTAAATAAGACAATTATCAGTGTAAGTATGCTTAGACCAAGGGTGAGAGATGCTTGCATTTAATTCCCACTTGGGCACAGTCTGGTGCTGAAATAACTGATCATCACAGCCCAATCTTATACCCTTCATAAAAGATTGAATGAATCTCTTTACTGAATCTCTAAAAAAGAGGGCACAAAAGCCAATCTGCTTCTCAGTATCAAAAAATAAAAATAACAATATCAACAGACAGTGCCAACCCAGTGGAAATAGATGGAGGAGTTGAAGTAGTAACAGAGTTTATCTTCGCAGGTTGTAACATGTGGCTTTGAAATCTCAACCATTAGAAATGCTGTACCAAAAAAAAAAAAATGTATGTCTTTGAATTACAGTGCTGGAAAAAATGGCGAAAATACTTTGGACTGCAAGAAGAACAAATAATTCCATACCAAATGAGGTAAAACCAGATTACTTACTGGAGGCACTAAAAATGAACATAAAATTCAAATATTCTTAACCCATAATATGAAAGTACAAATTGCTAGAGAAGACCCTGATTCTGGGGAAAATGAGAGTGAAATTCAAAAAATTTACAGAAGAAGATAGATACTATCATTGATGACACAAGCATGACCTATAAGAATTTAAAGAAGCAATAACTGATATAAAATCATAACTCAGTCTCACATCCTGGCAAACTGATGTTCATTGGATCACAAAGACTCATAACTTGAAACAACTAAATAATATTATTTAAATCATATGGTAACTAACTTTTGCAGCAGTGAGTATGAATGTTCTCTAAATCTTGACCTTCCTTGACTTTGACCATGAATTCTGCCTTGCCTGGAATTTTGGCTACTAGTACATAATCTACTCCCTTTGCACTTTATTTATGACTATGTCTTTGCCTCTAAATTTACAACCCTTAAATTGCTGGATTCCAACCTGAGGGGGCAGGATGATTAGCAATAAATAACACAGATGTGGAGAACCTGTATTCCTTAAAACGTGCTAAACTACAAATGTTAGCACACCTACTAACTGGCCATATACTCTGGAACTGAGGAAAGTTATGATTAAGTAATATCTTTAAGACCACAAGTACTTTATTTCTGGAGAAAAAAAAATTACATTTGAACTTGATCCCAGAGTAACTATATGATGTATCTCTCTTATTTCCATCAAATTCTTTTCCATATTCACCTTTTCTATAAAGGCTTTGTTGCAATCCCATAATCCCCATTGTCTGTTATAATTCTTTATTTACATTAACATTTTGTTATATTTTAGATTTTGACTTCACCTTGTTGTATACCACCCAGAAGCTGGCTATAAACATTGTAAAATAAATTAGAAACTAAGCCTACAACTCCTAAATGATCTTTATTTAAACCTTGTCTTACATGTTTTATGTAAATAATAGTGCAATTTTATCTTTCTATCTAATAATAGATGAAAATATATTTAAATTATAAAACAATTTTGTGAAGAAAATACATTACTAAACTACTACTTTATATTAAATAATTTAGAGCAATAAATTATTTTACACTAAAATACTAATTTAATAAGTTACTATAATATTAAAATACCTAAAATGTGACTTTGTTGATCCACTGATCAAATACTTTACTAAAGTTCCAAGTCAGTTTCAGTATTTAAATTCTGCACATAATATTCTATATTGAATAATTTTTATCTCAATATTATCTCTTCCATAATGCATTACTGAATTTGGTATATTGATATATGAAATTCTGCTGCTTGCTGTATAATGTTAAGCTTTTTATCTGCAAAGAGATATAGCACATAAATATCATCAAGGTCTATTGGGATTTTTTTAATATTTTGGGGCTACCAGGATTCTGCAAATATTCCTATGCAGGCAACAGCACAGGAGAACATGGATCAGTGTTTCTAACATACTTTCTCACACAAGCAGAGTCTTGGCAATCATTAGTAATTATTCTGCTGCTTCATGAATCAACAGTGACAGATATAAGACTCAACAACAATTCACTATTGATCATTTTACCCACATAACACTCATTCAAAAGAATTTTTCTGGGTTGCCATTAACATAGAATTTTTTTATAGCTTTTTTAACAGGACCATATGCAGAAGGATTCTCCAGCCACTTGAAACTCATCAAAATATGCTTAAGATTGACAATGAGTTGAGAACATCTGTCAGATTTGGCCAAGATTTCAATAAAGTGTAATATGGATATGATTGAGTCAATGCATGAGTTGGCTGCTGTTTATGGAAGAAAAGTTTTGTTGTAATTACTATCTTTCCCTATTTTTTGTAAGTGAAATTTAATCTTATATCAAGTGCAGTTTTGGGTGTTAAATATACTAATAGAAAATCAAGTAAACAAGACCTACACATTCTTTTAAAAAAAATTTATTTTATAAGACTTTTTTTTATTAAAAAAACAAAAAATACAAAAAATCTAATAAACAACCAACTAAAATTAAATGTGTGCCTTCAACTTTGATTCCTGTCAAAGTCCATGCAGTTTTCTTGGAAACATTTTCAAAAGTGGTTTGGCATTTCTTTTTTCCTAGGGCTGACAGAGAGTGACTAGCCCAAAGTCATCCATATGGCTTTGTGCCTAAGGCGAACATAAAACTCCCCGTCTTTCCAGTCTCTAGACTGATACCCTTAACCAAACTGGCTTTCCTTAAAAGGAAAAAACAAAACTGGAAAAAATACAAGTTGTATAATCATGTAGAACAAATATTAAATATTATATCAAAGTTTATAAATTAAAGAAAATAAATTCTAACAGTCAATTGTTGTAAAATATCACAAAATCTATGCCAAAGTGAGACATGTTGCATCATTTTTTATTAGTAGAAAAAAATTGCCTTTTCAAAAATTGATAGATTATACAGCTGCAGAATCCAGTTCTTGATATCCAGAGTAATACTTCTTTTCCAATTTCTAAAAATAATTCTCTTAGCAATACCCCACCCCCAATTTAGCCATAGTTCTTTAAAAATGATCAAATTCCAAAGTTTTGGAACATAATTCAACATAATATTAGCATTTAAAAGATGTCCTCATAAAACTACTTATGTGTGTTAAAATATTGTTCCAAAAAAGATGCCAATGACTCAGAAGACCAAATCATGAGTCAATCACCCCTCAATTTTCTATGCATTGCCAACAAAGAAACATACCATCCATCCTTTCAAATACATGGGCGGGGAGGGGGGATCCAATAAATACAAAATGAAATATTTTGACTCAACTTTAGTCCATTATTGGATGTTCCAATTTATTAACACATAAATCATAAATGTCAATAAAATCAACTTTGAAAATATTTTTTAATTTTTGGTGCAAGCACAATGTGGGCCTAGTTTCAGACTTAGATTCCATCAGAAGAGAACACACTTCAAATTTCTTTGAAACAGCCTAAGCATCTCATCCATACTGAGCCATCAGGATATGGTTGACTTGGATATATTGCCACTCTTGAGAGTTAGAGAGGCAAATTCTATTTGAAGTCAAGAAAAATCCTTAAAATAGTCATTGCAAAGTAATTGATTTAAAGCAACTAGTCTAGATTCCTTCCATTTGCAACACCTTTTAAAGTGGAATTCTTCCTGTATTCCAGTATTAATGGGCCTTAGCATCAAAACAGAATTCAAACATGTGTAGCTGCTCGCAATCCCAGAAATGAAAACCCTTTCTACTTTATGTTGACCCAAGCAATTGCTAAGTCTTCAATAGAAATTGATAAAGACTTTGCAATAAGGCCACAAAGGTTCATAATCTGCTAAATTTTCATTCCATAACTATAGCAAATAGAATATAAGCCCAATTATATTTTTGAAAATCTGGTAAATTAAAACAACCATCCTCAAAATGTAATCTCAATTTAGCTACTGAAATCCTTGGTGGATCAGCTGATACAGACTAACTGCTACAATACTAATAGAAATGATTAAGTCTATTATCTTCTGTGAAACCTGCATTCAGTACAGGTTTCCTCAGAAGTAAGTCCTACTGATATCAATCATTCTGATTTCTATGTAGCTGTATATAGAATTGCACAATGTTAACATATTACATCTGATTTCAGTGCTTACATATTTTTCATTAAAACTTCTGGAATGAAAACAATGGTTCTCATATTAAAGACAATGTTCCAATATTTTCAAGAACTATATATTCAAAACAAGAAACTTCAGTCATCTCCTCATTAATATGTCTATAGAACACACAAATTGTGTATATGTAAGAATGTGCATGTTAAATGAAATTTAACTACTGAGGCTATGATGGATAGCCAGCAGAAAAGTAATCCTGCTTTAAAATAATTCCTCAAACAGAATTTTCAGTCATAGCAGAAAATATATTAATATGTATAGTGTGCCCTATAAATGTAACTTAAATGGACACATTTTAAAAATTGTAATGGGTTCAGTAACCTTAATATTAATGACAAAACTCAATACTGCATTTTAAAAAATGCTATTATAATCTATAAGATATATTATTACAGGTCTAGCTTCACATTTGGCAGTGCCATCATTTATTCTTTTAATCAAAAAAATTAAATGGGAAGCTAGCATGGCACAAAGCAGAGCACCGTTCTCAAACGTAATCTTTGTTTCCAGTAAGGTTTATGGCAAGCATTCTAATAAGCACACTAATAATCCTGGAGGCATTATTGGAAAATTACAATGTTAGGGGACTGCAGCCCAGTAAGTCTTTCTATAATGTGCCATTCTGCCCAGAAAAAAAAAAAAGACAGGTAATCCAAGATACTAGAGATGCTAAAGGAAATCTATGAGCAATCTCTATAGTTCATCTTTTGGTAAACAAGCATTTTTGTGGCTGAACAAACGATGCTGGAAGATGATTTACCAGAATGTTCATAACATATTCACATGTTTAGAAGTATTCATCAGCTAACAAAATAGTAGTGGACTTACGTTGGAAAAGTACACTGGAAACTTTCGGGAATTATAATGACAACTAGTTGTGCAGGGCTCACAGTATGCATGAATGAAGCCTTGAAAAAATGTTGGCCCTGGCAAGGTGCTTGAGACTTCACTACTGTCCAGCATTATGTGGAGGTTGTGACAGCCCTAGTTAATGACAGAGGCTACAAGATCTTCATTTTCTGTAAAGTTATAATGCACAGAAGGAAGGGAAACTGACTTCCCATTTCACCAAATACTTGTATCCACCGACTGTATAAATGCTGTGAATGTAAAATCTGGATTTTATGTTCACAGCATCTACAAGCACAAATATGCATCATTTCTTCAGAAATATAGCTACATTTGTCTTTCTCTACAAATGGTCCAGAAAATGGGCAGTTTATTCATCTCCAAGAGCATAGTTTTTTTTCATCCCTAACTGCATGTTGACATCATAGCCAAATGGATAATAATATTCTGAAAAAATAGTATCACTGTAATTTAGAATGGATGTTATTGTTGCAAGCCACATGACTGGAAAGATATATGAGCAAAAAGAGTGAATAAATTGATTCTGTGCTATCTTATTATTTATGAGAAATTAAGAACATGTATTTTATCAAGAAAACACACTGAAGCAGTTTTTGATGTACTGGAAGAACCACTTCACTTCCTATTGATATGACACATTTATTTCTTGGATTTAAGGCCATCCAACTCCAAAGCAACTCTGGGTGGCTTGCATTATAAAGAATAAAAAGCAGTAATAAATAAGAGACAATATATGGCTGGACACAAATTCCAGACAGTATACAAAATACATCTGACAGAGGCTCAACAGCCACCCTATTCCAGAGCCTGGGAGAAAAGCCAACTTTTTAAGAATCTTCAGAACACCATTTTGGTGGTGTTTTGTTTTGTTTTTTTGGTGGGGGTTGCGTTTTCAGAGTGCAGACTTCGTGACAGAGAAGCATACTTCCTGGTATTGCTTCATAGATGGGACCCCAATGCCATGGAAGATAGATTAATTAAATTTGTTGTTAAATAAATAAGATAGGCAGACCTTTAAATAACCAGGCCCTATGACATGAAGAGAGAGCCAGCTGGGTGACTTCGGGCCAGTCACTCTTTCTCAGCCCTAGGAAAAAAGAAATGGCAAACCACTTTTGAAAACTTTGTCAAGAAAACTGCATGGACTTGTCCAGGCAGTCACAAGGAGTCAACACTGACTGGAAGGAAAAGAAAAGAAAAGAAAAGAAAAGAAAAGAAAAGAAAAGAAAAGAAAAGAAAAGAAAAGAAAAGAAAAGAAAAGAAAAGAAAAGAAAAGAAAAGGACATGAAGGGCTTTATAGGTAGTAAACTGCCACTGCATTCTAGACCAGCTATAGCAAACAAATTTATGGTATAGAATACAGATTCTGTAGAGACCGAACAAGGTCTGACCTGAAATATTTGAGGATGAATTTTAACCTTGGTTCCACCTTTTAAGATCCTGCACAAGCTGACAGATGTACCTAAAATGCTTTGTAACTAATAATTCACACATTTTATAAATTATTCCTTATTGAGTTCCATTTTAACTAAGCCTTAGAGATTTCAAAAATTAATTCATGGCATTATCTAATATATGTTTACTTAGAACTAATTCTCACCATGCTGAACAGAATGTAGCGCACATATGTGTGCTTAGGACTGCAGATATAGACACTTCACATATCTGTTTGATTTTACCCATTACTCCTGCTTCTCTACCCATCATGTCCTACAGGCAGCTTTATTGCTAATAAAGCAATAACACTTCCTTACCTTTTGTTTTAATTTCATTCTCTACTTTGAGAATTACTGAAAGGCATGGCATACATTTTCAGATAATTTAATGAGACTGGGAAGAGATGTGGGGAACATCTGACCTACAATCATTTGTGAAAGGTGCTTCCTCCTTTTTCAGACACATTTTGAACTGAGCTGGACTCTGATAAAAGAATGATGCCAGGATGGAAAAGGAAAAGGGGCAAGTTAAGAAGTCCCTCTGAGTGTATGTCTCTTACTGGCTGATCAAAATATAGCTTTGGACCCCAATTAATCTGAGATGAGTAGGTTTAATAACCATAACTGTGTGAAAACAGCCCTAAGTACTATTTTTAAAAAAAAATCAAAAGGAGAAGCTCTTGTCTGATTGTCAACATAGCAATCCCATGACAGAGAAGATCAGCCTACTCCCAAATGCTTCTCCACCTCTGTTTCCCTGGACTTAGTGTAGGGCTCTGATGATGTGGAAGACCTTCCTGTTATCCCCTACCTTATTATTGCAGTATTCGAGTGACTTCCAATTTAGAGCTTCTAATATCTATGTGCAACCTTTTCTAACCTGCTCCATCCAGATGTATTGGAACTCCAAGGGTAAGAATTCTGAATATCAATCTCTTTGGACAGGGCCAGACTGGCAGAAGATTGATCTAATATATGACCACACAGTGAGTATATAATCCTGCAGCATGAATCATCTAAGTAGAAACAAGAAATTCCTTCTTGGGACAAAGGTATTAGTTTTATTTCTTCATATTTGGTTAAAGATTATCACTGTTAAATTAACCAACTCTAAAAATTACAGAGCTGGAATAGGCTAGGTTAAAAATCCATCTGACTGCAATTTAAATGAAACTCTGCTAATTAAAACTAATAACATATCTGTGCAGTATTATCTCACCCAACATCATTTCAAGATAGTACTGTTATTAAACACATGATTAATATTGCATGTAATATCATTTTGATGGGACAATTATTTGATTTCTAATTACAGTATCCTGACAAATTTATATGGAACAATTTTACAATTTATGACCAATATTGGCACACTGATGAAAATTTAATGCCTTGTTTACTCATTCCTTGAAACTTCAAAACTAATATGTTCAGAAATGTCTTATTATATTAAGTGTATTGGGTTGGGTTGGGTTGGGTTCTAGTCTAAAATCAGAAGAGGAAACCTAGAAAAATCAGCTTCCATTTTCAACATCTTCATGTAACAATCACCTTAAGAACACTACAGTGAATAGCAGAGACTCGTCTACAGTGCACGGTGTAGCTAGAAGTTATGTTTTGTAGTTTAATTTTCAATATCTTGTATAAACTGGTCCATTTTTAAGACAGAAAAAAAGGAAGCCCAGAAAGAATCCTAGAACTTTACCAGAGCAAACTAAAACTGACAGAGGCAAACATGTTTCCTGCAATTTCCAAGTGAAACATTCTGCACTGAATTGAGGGGAACCCAGGGTGGATAATATAACACTGAGAAGGATGAATGAGTGTAAGAACAGCAGGTTGGTGTATAAAAACAACGGAAAGAGTAAAAAAAAGAAACATTGATAGGCAGACATAAGTGGCAGTATTCAGTGTAGAGAAAAAGTGCTCTGCAAGATTGTTTACATGTGATAAATATTCAATATCCTCTTCTACAATCTGTTTGCACAATAATGTTGTTTTTCCACTGTCAGCTGACCACTATATTCTGAAACTGATTTTTGTTTGTTTGTTTTTTAATTCCCTTCTGCCCATCCTTGCCTTTGGCATCACATATCATTGTTAATAATGAGAAATGCCCAAAACAATACATTTTTTGACAGACTTCCAATGACAAAATGTAGCCTAAGTGGGAAAAATGTACCACCCCTATCCTAATTCTTTAGGGTTAGGGTGACATTTCCACTGTAACTACTGGTGAAATGGAAGTGGAATAGAATAAATTAGGAGAAGAAAATTTAGCCTTTCAAATATGACTATTCATGTTCTTTATAAAAGGCATTTCTACGTGGTTTTCTTTAAAAAGAAAAAGGCATTTCTTAGGGTTAGGCATTACCCTAACCCTATAGATTCTGAGTTTGCATGTGTTGTGTGTGTGTGTGTGTGTGTGTGAGAGAGAGAGAGAGAGAGAGAATATGTTCATTCTCTATCACACAAATCAATCTATTGCACAATGAAGGCTTCTTCACTGAAGGTTATGGATTGTAATCTATCACACTGCCTGTACCAGGGCAGGTTGATATATCAATATTTTTGACTTCCTGGTCTAGGGCTGAGAGGGTGTGAGTGACCCAAAGTCACTGAGCCAGCTTCTCTGCCTAATGAAGGACTACAACCTGAGGTTACCTGCTTTAAGTGCAGCACCGTAAACACAGCATGACATGGGCTCTTTTACACAGACAGAAATACACACATAAGCGTAATATGTATACTACATTCTAGATCCCTACAGACAGAAATGCTTTCCTGACTCTTTTCTTTTCAGGAGCATATCTTTTGAAAAAGTCATCGTTTCGAAGAACCTTTACTTCTAACAGGAAAGTTGTTTTGATAGTGAAATGTAGTTGAATCATCCAGCTAAACAGTCCTTTAGAAAAACCAAAGTAAATTTTTTGAAATTAAGATTAACCGACTCAAAAGACTACTATAACTTCTAGCTCTTTGCATTAGAGTAACTGCAGGGAGTTGTAATAGTCTTGTGTCAGTTTACTCTAAAGAAATATACTTCTGCTTTTTTAAAGAATTGTATAGTCATATTTGAAAGCCTAAATTTTTCTTCTCCTAATTAAATCCTATTCCACTTCCATTTCACCAGTAGTTACAGTTGAAATCCTATGAAGCAAAATAGCATATCTAGTATAAGAAAAGTCTAAATGAGATGAATAAGTTTGTGCAATGAAAACTTATTTAACAACATGCCAATAATTAGAGAGGATCCAACAATCATTTTATTAAAACTAGCAAGTTAGTGATTCACTGGTCTCTTGTTAAGAGCAAAGAGCAGTAGAGATTGGTCAGCCAAGTTCTTATATAGGGCTACAGAAATTTAAGATGAATATATGTAAATATCTGTTTTTTGTTTTTTGTTTTTTTATAACTGATAAATACAGACAGGGGAATCTGGGCATCCCTGTTTCCAGAAAGAATACTTTGTAATTCAAGGTGATACTTAGCCTCTGAAAAGTTTGATTGCCAGTCAAACTGATTGTTAGCCGAACAATTCAACTTTGCAGCCCACTTTGAATGGGGAGAATTATAAACATACCCATCACCAATATCCTTGAGAATGTTGCTGTATATGGAAACATGCAGTGTGAATCAAAGGCCATTCATTGATGTAACAAATGTTACAATTCCAGGAAGATGTATGTCATGAGGAAGTACTTGTGGCATGTGTACAGGGAAGACAGTTCAGTATTTAAGATTCTTGTGACCAGATACATTGACTTTTACATTAAACAGACAAGCAAAGGCAACGACAATCAAGGATTATCACTGACCTAGATATGAGCACATAGAAAACATACATAAAAATAAAATTTCCCTCCATTAGTTTAACCTTTGCAGGAATGTTTATATTCAAAGCAAAAAGTGCCAAATATGAGTTTTCTATTCCTGTTTTCTCCCAAAAGTCCCTGAGAAAAAAACCAAAACAAAATCTAACCACTATCCCATTACTACTCAATTCTATAGTCATCCAAATATATATTAAAAAAAACCTCCATAAAAGAAAAATGTTGCCAATAAAGTCTGGGCTGTCTTAATTTCATGCACTGTGAATTCAACAATTTCTTCATTTCTCATTTATTTCTCTAAAAGTAGCTTCATTTAAAAACAGGGAAACCACATTTCATGCTCCTCAGTTCCATTAACATTATACAAATGCTTCTACCAAAAGGAGACTTCTCTAATTAAACCATTGTAGCAGATAAAAACATTTAAAATGATGAATCTGAATGGAATCTGACATTCCATATATTCTGTTACATTTCTTTTCATTATAGAATGTTAAAGATCTAAAACTGTATGCTAAAACATTGAGGGCAGTCTTATCAATAACAGAACTTCACTATCTCATCCATTTTAAAAGTGTTATCAGCAGTCTTGGAGAATACCGATCAATATTGCAAAAACCAAATGCTGTGACAAATGAAAAACATATCTTGTTGACTAAGTGAAAGATGCACCAAATACATTCTCCATTTTAAATGAATTAGGCAAGCGAGGCTTACCATAATTCATTATGAGTTACAGTACCTGGAGCTTTATGAGGTCTTGAAATAAAGTGTTTCCAGAAATGACAGTAAAAAATAATGGTACTTATACCCTTAGGGGCAAGAAAATAAGCTTGTTTACTGACACCTTTCAAGAAGGCAAAGTAATGATAATTATTATTCAGAAGCAGAGTAGGAAAAATGAAGAGGGCTGTACTAAAGTCTTTTTTTGTTGTTGTTACCTTGATCCCATGGTATGTAATAGCAGGTTATAAAAGAAAGCTATATAATCCTTTTGCTTAGATATACAAAGCTGATATATTACCCATCATCCATACCCAACAATAGCAAGGAGATGCTATTTTATTGTGTCTTATGTTTCCATTTCTTGATCTAGCAGCAGTAAAAATCTAAAACAGGTTGACTCAGTGACTCCATGGACATGATCATGTTGTTTTCTTTCTTTTTTTAAAGTCATTTTATTAAGCATTACAAGTAAAAAGACAAAAACTAATACAAACTAGGAAAAATGAAACAATAAAAAACAGAAAGTGCAGAAAATAATAATAAAAAATAGAAAGAAAAAGAAAAAAGAAAAAAAAGGATACAGTAAAGAAAAAATATATAAGTGACTTCCCCTTCATCACAACAAGTATAAACAATTTTAGTAACTTATCATCTTCTCTTAAAATACAACAAATGATCTCTTTTTCCCATATCGCATCTCTTATCTATAAACAAATCCATACAGCCTTGTCATTTCAGTCCTGATGTCAGCAAAAGTCCATTAAGGGTTACCAGAGAAAACAAAATATCTGTTTTAACCTTGATCAAATAAACCAACTTTAAATTCCTTTCTTTTACTTTTAACAATCATGATCTTTAATCCCTTAAAATAATATCTTACAACTTGATTTCTTTTCATTTTTTCTTTGTCCCTTCTCACAAAATTCTTCAAAACTTTAACAAGTCTCTTTTGTAAATCTAATATAGAAAACTTATCCAAGTCACTCTTTTGGTTTGTTATTTGTGTATCCCTTTTAATTATTAAGGCAGCAGCCAATTTCATTTGTATATCTAGTGTAGCATCTTTTTCCATATCATTCTTGTAGCCTATCATTTTTAAATCCACTTTCAGATCAGTCTCAGTCTTGTCTGCTAAAACTTATTCCTCTTCCATAATATCTTTTAAGGACAGTCGATCTATAACGGCAGACCCTTTTAAAATAAACTTCTGGGTCCATTGTTCACAAATATCCTTCAATACATCCAGTGTTAAAGTATTTTGCTCCATTCTATATTAGTAAGTCAAATTTAGGTGTTCTTCTCCTTTAATTGTAATATTTAGTTCCTTCTGGCTCCCTTTAATGTCCAACCTTCAAAGTCCCATCCTATTTTTTTTTTTTTTAAGAATTCAAAACAACAGCCCTTTCCCATCGGAAGGATTCTTATAATTAATTCCAAAATCTTATTTCAAATTTATCTGGACCCTTAGTCCATTTGTAACTTTCTAAAATCAAAATTTTAATCACCCTTTTGCTGTTTATTCCAGAAAAAAAAAATTGAAGTCCTTAAATTTGTATTTAAAAGCAAAAGAATGAAGGAAATTCACCTGGTGCTATAAAACTTGTCTTTCTGAAGGTTCCTAACAGCTAAAAAGCAGTTAAGCAATTTCCAAAAGTGATTAGAAAAGAAAGTATGCGCACCCTGAGTCCATAAAGGCACTGACTATGGTTTGGACAGAGATGGCGTTTCCTCATCTCCCAGAGCTCTAAACCTACTGGAGACTGTTATCTTGCAGTCTCCCCATGAGGAGCAATTGTCAGGAGCACTTGTGGGCAATCTCAAAGCCTGTCCTTATCCGGAGAGAAATCCTGAACAGCCAGTCCATTCATTGGCAATTCGTTCTACCACGGTTGTCGGCTCTGCTCTCAGCAGAGCTATTTTCAGTTCACCATTTGTTCCCCAGAAGTCAATCATGTCATTTTCTTGAAAGCAATCCTACCAAAAAAAAAAAAAATGTCCACATGGAATAAAACATACCATATTCACATGGCATAATCTTGTTTATTTGCATAGCATATTGTATACCCAGTTTGATTTACATAGCTTGAGATATGGCTTGGCAAACTATGTAATGTCACCTTATTGTGACTTATTCAAGGAACCATGGTTAAGAAAGCATGACAGTGAAAAATCTGAACCAGGCCAGTGACTTTTATTCTGATTGACTTTAAAAGTTCACATGGCCCAGCACATACCCAAATAAATGATTCAAGAGTTTACATGCAAAGCAAGATAGCAATAATTTTGCTTAAGTTGTCATAGTATCTGATGTAATTTGTTTGTTTGTTGTTCAAATTATATAGCTGCCCTTTTCGCATATGTGAATCTTGGCAGTTCACAACATCAAGCACAATAAACAAAATACAAATAAAAACAACAAACATACAAAATCCTACTAAAAATCATTAGTAAAAACCATAGTTAAATATATATATAGCTTCTGAATATTGTAAACAGATAAGGAGTCCTATCTGCCACTGTAAAACTTTCAATATAAAACAACTAAAGAAGACATTTCTGCACGATTTAAGAAAGGATTTCTTAAGCTTAAACCTCTATTTCCACTCTCAAGGTTCTACTTTCCATACATTTACCAAACCAAGGATTATTAGTGGCCAACACACTATCCTGAAATCACATATCAATATTTGCCCATTAGGAGAAGTACCTCATTTTGTACATAAACTACTATGAAAGATACCAGCTGCTGTAGTTTCAGAGGAAGGAAATAGTTTATCTGTTGTTCAGTTCTTAATTATTCCACAATCCCAAACCACATCCATCCAATCATTTTTTCTATAGTAGAAAACTTCAAAAGTTTACATTTTTTTAAAAAAATCCTCTTCTTGTAATTACTTCCTGCTTTTTTCTATATCAGACCAATATTTCTTCTGATTCAAACCACAGAAACCTATACACCCAAGAAAAATAGAATTGTGTAGACTTGTGACAAAGTAGATTTGGTAGAACACAATCCCTAACACAAAAGTCAATGAATGTGCTCAAATTATTGGGATTATTTGGACTGACACTATGCCCTTTTTCCATAGTACCATAGTTAGCTAATGTTTAAAGAACCAATTTCTCTTTCAGAAAGTTCACCTC
This sequence comes from Python bivittatus, assembly GCF_059951505.1. Lineage (NCBI taxonomy): Eukaryota > Metazoa > Chordata > Lepidosauria > Squamata > Pythonidae > Python > Python bivittatus. The sequence continues at coordinate 29,560,875 of NW_028277034.1, forward strand.
CAACTAGAAGAAACACAGAAAATTACTGCAATGTTTTGTGTTGCTTTGCTTTGCATGGTTTTTAAAGAGGACTCCTTTGAATCTAGCTTAATTCTGGATAGAGCTTCAAAGTTTTCTTGGCAACAGTATAGAAGTGGTTTGCCACAGCTATCTTCTAGAATTTTTTTTTCCCCAAATGTATGGATGTATCCATAAATTCACCACCAGCCAAGGTCAATTTGAGGGAGATCTTTAACTATATATACAGTGTGTGTATATATATATATATATATATATATATATATATATATACACATACACACACACACACACACACACACACACAAACAATAAGAAATAAACATGTACAGGTCTTCCCTCATAGGAAAATGCAATTGAAGGATAAATTTTCCTACCTTAGGAATTTCTACCTGCCATCAAAACAAAACAAGCAAGTGGCAATCTTATAGCAAACAGCAGAACATACAGTAGTGCCACATACACTATTCACAAATAAAAATATTGTTAAAAAGAACTTATTCATTATACACTTCCCATTCCTTGTGCTCTTATATATCTCTACAATACTTAGGGAAACATGAAATCATCTTCTATCAGTAACACTGTCTGTTTCCTGGATGTGACCTTTTAAGAGAGAATTAAAGCTCAGATACAAGCAAGACTCAGCAGTGCCCCCACCATTTCAGCATTTCAATTGCCATGCGATCAGTGCCAAATTTGGACTAGCTCAGATAAATACATGCTCAGGAATATATGCTTCTCCCTCTCCATATGTTGCAAGTGCATAATTCATAGAACCAAAACAAAATGCACCAATCAGAAAGGCAGCCTTTCGTTCAAGTATAATTGCCCTCAAATTACAGTCATAGTGCAATCTGTGAAAGCTTATACAGAATTGTCTAATTTTACTTGTTGGGTCTTACCTTCAACTTGAATGTGCACAGAATTGCAGTCTTGTGCCACAATCTATGTGAAGTGACCTCAGAACATGCCCCACTGAACACAGTGAGATTTACTTCTGAGTAAATATACACCTGGTTGCACTACCACTGAACCCACTTAAAGAAACACTTGGTAAGGATGGTACTGTAAAGACTTGAACAAATTAATAAAGAATTAAAGTTGATGGAGATCAAAGCATGGGCTGACTTACATGAAGAAAAGGCAACCAGAATGTTGCCTGGTTTTTTTAAAGTATAAAAACTAACATAAAGTATAGCAACAGTTTAAATGAACTACCCTTTTCTAAATTTTGCTTGACAATAATTTTCACACCCATGTCCTCCTGTCCCAATATCTGCAGGACACATTGAAACAGCAAAGTCTGTTTCAGACTACCAACTGGTATAGTAACAATCAACACAACTTATAGCAAATTTGAAACAATAAAAACTGTCTGAAATGAACATATTTTTTAGAAGTCACTAAGAAATTATTTTGAAAATGTGCTAATAAAAATTTTATTTTTATTTTATTTTATATTATTTTTGTAGCAATATTTAATCCTTGGATGAATAGTATGTAAACCAGAAACATTTCTGCGGCTACCCTGCAATAATTGACCTTTTGCTCTTCCCATTTCATTTGCCCTTAATGTTAATTGAATTTGAAAAAGCAGTATATTATCCTTTTTAGAGTTGTATGATTGGGGGGTGGGGGAGGGAAAAAAAAAAGAAATAAAACTGATTTGAGCATGCCAACATCAGCATCAAAGCTCTGTTAAATCATAGTGCAGTGGAGCTGGAAATTAGAATCAAGAAAGGGGGGTTAGGGAATACAGGAAAAAAAATGCTGATATGAAAGAGCTCTGGTGACATCTTCAGGCAGTCTAACTGGGTACTGCCTGTATATTCCAAAATATCAATCCTTAATACTTTTATATGCAACGTTTCTAATTTACAGAACCCAAATCTCTAATTATACCATCTCCAAATTGAAACTAATACACAGTAACTTGAAATGTAATTGCATATAATATATGGGAATCTTTCAGTCCTACAACCTCACATCATATCATTTTAGATGTTTTTAGGAAGGATAAGGATTACCATTGATTTGTTTGAAACCTTTCCAAACTAAATCAAATATTCGACTTTATCTTGTGTAATATATAAACTGGAAGAATTTCCATATTCTGTCATTCAACAATATTCGGTTTAAAAGGGAACATGCAGTGCTCAGTACTTAACTATTTAATAAGCCACTGTATTCAGTCAATTTTAGACTCACATTACTATTGTAATAACAAACTATTGTAAGAACAATATGATCAATAAAGATGGTGTTAATTGTTCAAAACATTCTTAAGAGCTTACACTCTGAAAAGAAAATGCTTATGACAATGGCACTGTATGAACACATCATTTATCACTTTAAGGTTACAATGTCGAGTAGCATTTAATGTGCAAAAGAATAATTGCAAACCAAATAGAGCTTTTATATAAGAAGACATAAATTGGTCCATAATCAGTATGTTGAATAAGCAGAAGTATTGCTGGGACGTTAGACTGTGACTGGGAGGAAAACAGTCTCAGCTGGTATATACAGCTAATTGGATGTTCTTAAATTATTTCTCAGGTGACCTAGTCACAGAATTTTTATGTGAAGGGAAAATAAATAGACCATTCTGAGTTTGTCCAAGGAAGTGCACTATAGCAAATAATGTACAGAGATTATATGGCAACCTTCAAATGTATCAAATGACTATTTTTCTAATTGCTTTTTCTAACAGGAAAATTTTATGGAGGAGATTTTTCAGCTATTCAAATCTTAAGAATACATTTATTTAAAATTGTCTGTCTAATATATATAAATATAAATATAAATATAAATATAAATATAAATATAAATATAAATATAAATATAAATATAAATATAAATATAAATATGTATGTATGTATATATCAACAGCAAATATTTTCAAAGCGCCATTTGACATGGGAGACTGGAGTTCAAATCCCAGCTGGTACCTACCTTAACAGTAGGGGTCCTTGGGCAAAGATCCCCTAACGCTTCACCTGCCTACCTCGGATATGAAAGTGACATGAACTAAGAGTCATGCCAGCATGGACATCACCCAAATTAACAAGGTCCGCACTAGATGTTAGGGAACCAGGACAATCTGACTATAAGTGGGCTACTGGAACAAACATGGATGAGACAAGAGAACCTTGAATTGATGGAACTAAGGGAACTAAGGGATGGACAGACGACCTACATTCATACTAACTGTGAAATAGCTAGTTACCCAACACTTCAACATAGTGAAGAGGAAGCTGATCTTACAACTTGAGATCGACCAACGACACATTACATCCCAGACTCAAGAAGACCCAGAAGAACAACTGGATGTGCAGCAAACACCAGAAGCTGGAATGTCACTGCCACCCCCTCCACTACAGACCACAGCAGCTGATATGAGGCATAAGATCATGGATAAACTAGCTCCAGTCAACCCTAAAGACTGATTACCAAGTCTCAGTGGAGAAATACCATCAGATAGTATGCTAAAAGATGCCAATAGAGCCCTCACAACAATTCCTATTACCCTATAACTCAAATCAATGAACTGGTATACACTACAGCCACTGTAATCCTGGAGATACTTGGCTGCACAACCAAGAAGAACAGGAGTGCATACCCTCCCCTGAAAATGAGGTTGGAGGCTAAGATCAAGGCAACTCAGAGAGAAGTTAGTCAGAGGGTGGAACTACAGAAGGGTGTGAAAATTAAGGATAAGACTTAGCTACTGAAATACAAGGGCCTGATTCCATCTGAAGCCCTAGAGACTGCTAAGCAAGGTTCACAGCACTGGCTACCTGGCTAAGAAGATTCACTAGAGAAGCAGAGGCCAAGAAGATAAATGCCCTCTTCTCCAAAGAACCATCCAAGGTGTAGTCCCATCTGCAGTGCAACAACACAGTAGAGTGTAACAGCAGAGCCACCAACAGCAGAAACTGAACAGTACTAGAAGAACATATGGGAGAAAGAGAAGACACATAACACCAGTGTAAAGTGGCTGCAGGACTTGAGAGCAGACCACAGATCTCCCAGAACTGGAACCAGTCACTATCACCGTAACAGACATTCAACAGTGGGTCAAGAACCTGAAGAGCTGGACAGCACC